>NC_135215.1:4190874-4533275 GCF_052324685.1 Brachyhypopomus gauderio
ACTCTTAAAGCTGTTGTGATAGCTAATACTGTCACAATATTTTTTTCTGGTAAAGTTTCTCATATGCCATAATCAGTGATGTCAGTACCTAGCTCACTCGACTCCGCACGCTGCGCGCGAACCTGTGAGAGCGGCGAGCGCGTTTACACGTCATTCTTTGCAGTGTTCTCCGTAACGATAGGTGGTAGTGTAAAGAAATACCCATAAAAAATGTAACATTTAACTGATGAATTTTAATGTTGCGTTGTGTTCCAGGTTGGAAAAGTGCTGGAATTTTGGCTAAAGTACTTGAAAATGCTTAAAATTGTAATTGTATTTCGTTTACAAATATTTACGAGCCTGCTGTAATTCCAGGGCGAAACATGAGAGAACGTAAAGATTGGGTGTTTTGAAAATAAACAATCATTAAATAATGTGATAAAAAATCGAATGATTTCGAATCAATTTGAGTATATGTATAAATATTTAACTTAGGCAAGGCAAGGCAAGGCAAGTTTATTTATATAGCACCTTTCATACACAATGGTCATTCAAAGTGCTTTACAAATGAAAAGAAAACACAGAAAATGTAACACAATAGATTTAAGAAATTAATCACATATATAAAGAAAAATATATAATAAAATAACATAGAATGTAAAAAGTACAGTAAATAAAATAATAAAAAGTAAATAAGATCTAAAGGGGGGGAGCAAAGATAAGAACAGTAAAAATAAAATGTTAGACTTAAACATAAATAAAGACAAACACAATAAAATCTAAAATAGGAAGCATGATTAAAACAGTAGATTTAAAGGAAGTTAAATTAATGAAGATAAAAGTGCTGTTACAGAGTAAAGGTAATTAAACTGAGCTGAAGGCCTGCTCAAACATGAAGGTTTTCAGTCTGGATTTAAAGGTATCTAGTGTTGGGGCTCTTCTAATGCTCTCTGACAACCGGTTCCATTTCTGAGCGGCGTAGTAGCTAAACGCCGCCTCTCCATGTTTAGTTTTTACCTTAGGCTGCACTAACTGACCAGTTCCTAATGATCTGAGAGTTCTGCTCGGCTCATATTGTTGGAGCACATCCAATAAATATACTGGTCCTACACCATTAAGACATTTATAGACCAGTAATAGTACCTTAAAGTCTATCCTGTAACATATGGGTATCCAGTGTAAGGATTTAAGGATGGGAGTGATGTGCTCCCTTCTTTTACTCCTAGTGAGAACTCTGGCAGCTGCATTTTGAATCAGCTGAAGCTGTTTAATTGTCTTTTTTGGGAGTCCAGTTAGGAGCCCATTACAGTAATCAATCCTACTAGAAACAAAGGCGTGGATAAGTTTCTCCAGGTCTGCTTTAGCCATACAATCTCTGATTTTGTTGATGTTTTTGAGGTGATAGAAAGCTGATTTGGTGACAGCTTTGACATGACTGTGTTACGTTCTATCTCCCCCCCCCCCTTGACGAGCCACACCTCCGTGGTTGCTAGGGTCGGCCCCTTTTTGATTTCCTTGTTTATTTTGGTGGTTATGTCTTTGGTTCTTCGCTCCGCCCCTATTGATTAATGTACAGCTGTTCCTAGGGGTTTTCTTGATTAGTTAGGCTTATAATTCTCTTGGGTTTAGTTCTTCGTTGTAAGTCATTAAGTGTCCATGTTTCATGTTGGTTCTGCAGTTGGGTTGTGTTTCCATGTATAGCATTTCTCCGCGATGTTCGCATTCTTGTGCTTCTTGGTTTATAGCGAGTGTCAGTTTTGTGGGTCGTGTTTATGAATCGTACTTTGGATGGTCTATCAGCTTGTATTCGGGTTTTCTACATGGTTGTGTATGTTAATCAAACGTCCGTTTTCGTATGTGTAGTTTGATCCTGAATGAGTGATTGTTGCTGTGGTCGTTGCATTTAAAGTAATGTCTCTGTAGTAAATTTGTGTGTTCTTTCGTGTTTGCATTTGTAGTAAAATGGTTAGGTTAGTGGAAGAATTAAGTTAACCTGGTCACTGTCATTTTGTGTTGCTCGTGTATGTTGTATGTGTGTAAGTTTATTTCAGCCTTTGTTGCTGTTAGTTCTACTGTTTTGTATTACCCAGTCTTTCATGCACTGTGTTGTGTATCTCTATGTATCAGAGTGCTTCAGCCTTCGTTGCTGTGTGAGTTTTACTGCTGTGTATAAACCAGTCTTTCATGCATTGTGTAGAAGACCAACATGCCGCGTCGATCTCGTACAATACGAATCGGCGTTACCGCGATTCAACCAGTCTCGCTCTCAGTTCAAAATAAAACACACTCTGTATCGCATTTGTGTCCGCCCCCTTGTCATGAGTCGTTACAGAATGACTTACCAGATCAGGACACAGCGAGAGAGATACACTCGAGTCCTCCTTTTCAGGAACGAGATCAAAGTGATTCTGTTTTGACTAATATTACTTCAGACATAATTTCCTTGGAAAATAAGAACTCGTCTAGTAATCGGATAAGTTTCAAGGATCACTTGGACTTAATCCAAACAGATTTGTCATTAGACGTGTATGGCCGACCCGGTGTGTTGCCTTCTTTGATGGCTTGCCCTTGTGAATTCAGTGGGGAAAATGGTGACTTGGGGCTTTTTATTATGCAATGTAGTCTGTATGTCGAGCATTTGATTTGCCCAAAACCTCCGGAGAACATTTTAGTACTCTTCATGAGATCACGGTTGAGAGGTATGGCACTAGAGTGGGCAGATCTAGTGTTATCTACTAGACCAACGGAGGCTTGGTCTATTGCAGGTTTTTTTGGGTTTCTTAGGCAACGTTTTTCTAAAAAGGCCTTGACTGCTTCTGGTGTAGAGAGCCCTGTTCCTCTCCCATTCTCTGGACCTTTGTTACAAGTACAGGCAAGAGCTCCAGTTGCATGTTCAACATTGGAATATAAGACTCTAACCGCCCACTGTGCTGATCCCATAGACTATGTTGGATGTAAGAGGACCTTTTGTCAGAGTGCTGAGATTGCTTCAGAGGAAGTTCCGGTTGCTACTGTGCCTTTGAGTGGAGACTCTGTGCCCATGGAACCCATGGATTCCTTGACCAGAGAGGCTACCTCTTTGACCCAGTGTGCTTTTGAGGACACTTTACCAGCAAACCAGTCGGGCCTCGGAGTTGTTCCCTTGTCTATGCAGGTTGACCTTGGTGCGGTTTCTCCTGCTAATCAATCTGACACTGACTCGGGTGTTTTGTTGGATGTTGCTATGGCGACAGCGGCTTTTACATCTGTGCCTTCTAGTTCTCCGTCGTCTGCCGCGCTGTCATGCGCCTCCTCGTCGTCTGCCGCGCTGTCATGCGCCTCCTCGTCGTCTGCCGCGCTGTCATGCGCCTCCTCGTCGTCTGCCGCGCTGTCATGCGCCTCGTCGTCGCCGTCTGCCGCGCTGTCATGCGCCTCGTCGTCGCCGTCTGCCGCGCTGTCATGCGCCTCGTCGTCGCCGTCTGCCGCGCTGTCATGCGCCTCGTCGTCGCCGTCTGCCGCGCTGTCATGCGCCTCGTCGTCGCCGTCTGCCGCGCTGTCATGCGCCTCGTCGTCGCCGTCTGCCGCGCTGTCATGCGCCTCGTCGTCGCCGTCTGCCGCGCTGTCATGCGCCTCGTCGTCGCCGTCTGCCGCGCTGTCATGCGCCTCGTCGTCGCCGTCTGCCGCGCTGTCATGCGCCTCGTCGTCGCCGTCTGCCGCGCTGTCATGCGCCTCCTCGTCGCCGTCTGCCGCGCCCTCCGGCGCTTTCAACCCCAGGGCTCCCACGGCCACAGAACCTCCTGGTGCTTCCCTTGTGGCTGCAACAATTGCTCTGCCTTTTGGTGATGCCTCCCCATCGGTGACTCTCCCTGGTGACACAGAGACATTACCTCTTGCACCCACTATCCGGAACAGGTCGCCACGCATACAGACTCCTTATGAAACTGTTCCAGTTCCTGAGGTCCGTCAAGGACCTGCCAAGGTTTCAGAAATACATCAGGGGCCCAATCATGAAGACATACAGTCTTGTATTCTGAATGTGCTGTCTAATATGGATCCTATGTGTATGCCCTTATTTCCTGCCCCCATTCCAGATTATGTATTGGTTCCAGTGTCTGTTCAGGTTTTTATACCAAGATTGGTTTCAATACACCCTGATATGTATGGCTTTGGTGTTTCTGTCCCGGTGTGGTTACCTGTATTGTGTTCCTTTGTTTATCTTGTTCCCGTCCATATGTCTGTTGTTTTGTCTATATTTAATAGAGTTGTGGCGTCATCAATTGCACCCAATCTTAGTTTGTCTGGTTCTTCACCCCTGTCCTCACCTGTGTTGAATAGGCCTGTTCCCGTCCCCTTTCCCTGTTCTGTTGATGGGTCTCGACCTGTGGTTCAGTCCCTTCCCGTGACTGTTTCCTCTGTGGGGGCCCCTGACGACGATTCAGCCTGCTCTGCGTTGGGGTCCTCAGGCTCTGTGCACATCGATGGGTCGTTCCGGCATGTTCCTGTTTACGACCCTCCGTTCTGTTGTCGCCTGCCCCATCTGAAGTCCGACTCATTGTCTGTCGTCTCTACTGAGGGTTGTGACCTGTCCGCTTCCTCTAGGCCCGAGGTTCCGGTGTTTGGTTTCTCCATTATTTCTGATCGGCCGTCCCTGGCTTCCCCTCCAGTTTTATCTGTTGTCTCTGGGTCCCTTTCGGGTCCTTCTTGCGTGCCCCGGAGTGGCACGCTTTAGGAGGGGGTAATGTTACGTTCTATCTCCCCCCCCCCCTTGACGAGCCACACCTCCGTGGTTGCTAGGGTCGGCCCCTTTTTGATTTCCTTGTTTATTTTGGTGGTTATGTCTTTGGTTCTTCGCTCCGCCCCTATTGATTAATGTACAGCTGTTCCTAGGGGTTTTCTTGATTAGTTAGGCTTATAATTCTCTTGGGTTTAGTTCTTCGTTGTAAGTCATTAAGTGTCCATGTTTCATGTTGGTTCTGCAGTTGGGTTGTGTTTCCATGTATAGCATTTCTCCGCGATGTTCGCATTCTTGTGCTTCTTGGTTTATAGCGAGTGTCAGTTTTGTGGGTCGTGTTTATGAATCGTACTTTGGATGGTCTATCAGCTTGTATTCGGGTTTTCTACATGGTTGTGTATGTTAATCAAACGTCCGTTTTCGTATGTGTAGTTTGATCCTGAATGAGTGATTGTTGCTGTGGTCGTTGCATTTAAAGTAATGTCTCTGTAGTAAATTTGTGTGTTCTTTCGTGTTTGCATTTGTAGTAAAATGGTTAGGTTAGTGGAAGAATTAAGTTAACCTGGTCACTGTCATTTTGTGTTGCTCGTGTATGTTGTATGTGTGTAAGTTTATTTCAGCCTTTGTTGCTGTTAGTTCTACTGTTTTGTATTACCCAGTCTTTCATGCACTGTGTTGTGTATCTCTATGTATCAGAGTGCTTCAGCCTTCGTTGCTGTGTGAGTTTTACTGCTGTGTATAAACCAGTCTTTCATGCATTGTGTAGAAGACCAACATGCCGCGTCGATCTCGTACAATACGAATCGGCGTTACCGCGATTCAACCAGTCTCGCTCTCAGTTCAAAATAAAACACACTCTGTATCGCATTTGTGTCCGCCCCCTTGTCATGAGTCGTTACAGACTGCTAAAGGTGAGATCAGAGTCCATTAGTACACCAAGGTTACGTACTAGTTCTTTAGATTTTAGGCCTCTCGAATCTAGATAGGCAGCTAGTCTGTGTCTTTCATTGCTGTTCCCAAATAAAATAATCTCCGTTTTATCTTTATTTAACTGCAGAAAGTTGTGTTTCATCCACTTGTTTATGTGCTCAAGGCATTTACACAGTGAGTCTAGGGGACCGTAGTCGTTTGGGCAGAGAGCCATGTAGATCTGAGTGTCATCTGCATAGCTGTGGTAAGATATCCCATAAGAATGCATGATTTCACCCAGAGGAATCATATATAAATTAAATAAGAGTGGCCCAAGAATTGAACCCTGGGGTACACCACAGGTCACTGGCACAGTCTCAGAAACATTACCCTCCATTTCCACAAAGAAGTTCCTTCCTTTAAGGTATGAACTGAACCATTTTAGGACAGTTCCTGAGAGTCCAACCCAGTTTTCAAGTCTATTTATGAGAATTTTGTGGTCAATGGTGTCAAAGGCAGCGCTGAGATCGAGCAGTAGAAGAACAGACATGTTTCCTGAGTCTGTATTTAGCCGAATGTCATTGATAACCCTAATTAGTGCAGTCTCAGTACTATGATTAGGTCTGAAACCAGACTGAAATTGGTCTAGACAGCTATTTGTGGACAGAAAGTGCATAATTTGCTTGAAGACAATTTTTTCTATTATTTTTCCAATGAATGGTAGATTAGAAATTGGTCTATAATTATTCAACAAGCTTGTATCTAGGGTTTTCTTTTTCAAGAGAGGCTTCACAACTGCAGTTTTTAATGCACTCGGAAATACACCTGACATGAGTGAGGAATTTACTATTTGAAGAATGTTCACAGATATTGCAGGAAAGACATTCTTTAAAAACTTGGTTGGTAATGTATCAAGGCTGCAAGTGGATGATTTGAGATGACTCACTGTATCAATTAAACCTTCTTCATTAATAGTACTGAACTGGGACATGTTGAACATTTTGCGTGTTAAGTTAAGGTGCTGGAAAATATTGAAATAAACCTTGAAAGTGACGTACAAGTGCCTAAATTCCAGCTTGTAAATGTGTATGAACCCTGCAAACATGACTTTGTTCATTGCGCTGAAGCGTGGCGCACACGAAGTTACAAAATTCGAGAGGCACTGTGATTCCTCGAGAAGCGACAGTGCGCGGGGGGCCTTTGCGCAGGGGCGGAGCTACCGTGATTATGTCATTTTCGGCGCGCGGTCGCGACGCTTCAAGTATAAACCTTGCTTAAAGAAATACCCCTCAAAAACAGGGGAAGGAACATTTACCTGACGAATTTTAATGTTGTATTTGTGACGCTGGGAGCGCAGCGAAGGACGAGACACGGATCCCTCTTGTGGCGACAGACGTCACTTTTATTTAGACAATAGTAGCGCAGTAAGCGCACAGCTAACATTGAAACACGCACACACAACGTGTAAACTTAGACAACGACGAGCACAAGACACTGCGCGAACGCACATTAAATAGACAGACCACATCAACCCCACGTGATGACGAGACGAGCCACAGGTGAGACGGATAATGACAAGACGCACCCGCACCCACAGAGAGACATTGACGCAGACGAATAGACGCAGACAACGTTAACACACGCCCCAAAGGAAGGGTTCGGGGACCGTAGCGTGACAGACGCCCCCACCAAGGGCACTACCCGTCCCGGGGTGCCAACAGGACCGAGTGCCCCGAACCCACGTCGATGGGCGGATCCGAAGCACCCAGTCCTGCGTCTGGGAGATGACCGCCCTCGGTGGAGAGTCCGCCACCAACAGCTTAGAACACCCTCCCTGGGAAGACCGGGGAAAACACGTTAGACACGTTTAACGGGACGGACACAAACACACAAACAGGAATACTTACACACAGAGGAACAAACGGGAAAAAGGGGTTCGGTACACATACGGGCAGACTCACGAACACTGGGACAGACACACACGAAACAGGCGCCAGACTACGCGCCAGGAGTAGAGCGATAAGGGGAGAGAGATCGGGAGCTGCAGGTGCTGCAGCGAACGGTCCTCCTCCAGGCTTTGCTGCGCCGGGTGCAGCGCGGCGGGCGGACGCGCCGGGTGCAGCGCGGCGGGCGGACGCGCCGGGTGCAGCGCGGCGGGCGGACGCGCCGGGTGCAGCGCGGCGGGCGGACTCTCCCCCCAGCTGGCCGTATGGTACGCCCGTCTCGCTCCGCGACCGTCCTCTGGAGTCAACCGTGGGCTCTTCCACCTCCATCTCGGTCGCCTCGCTGTCCCGGCTCCAACTCATGGGCTGCTCCGGGCTGCCACCCCGGGAGCAGTCCATCCTCTCTCCTCCGGAGCGATCTGAGGACGGGGTCCACCTCCCCTTCACAGTCCCAGCAGAACACTCAGAGGGGGGCGGACTGCCCTCGTCCTCTGAGTAGAGTTCGCTGTCCGTGCACTCTGAGACGCCTGAGTGCACGGACGGAGGACGATCTTCCTCTTCGTACTCCTCCTCTTCCTCACCGTAACCTACGGCAGGTGCGGAGTACTCCGACGGAGGGTAATCTTCGTACTCCCCCTCCTCCTCACCGTAGCCTACAGCCGATGCGGAGTACTCCGACGGAGGGTAATCGTCTTCGTACTCCTCCTCCTCACCACCGTAGTTAACGGTGGAGGCATCGCAAACCGACGGAGGGTATTCCACCTCCTCTTCCTCACCATAGTTCACAGTGGAGGCGTCGCATATCGACGGAGGGTAGGCGTCTTCTCCCTCTTCACCCTCACCGTAGTATATGGCGGGGGCGGAACAAACCGAGGGAGCCTGGTCCTCCTCTTCGCCTTCCTCTTCCTCATCCTCGCCTTCTGAGCCTTCTTCTGAGAACTCGCCTTCCGGGGTTTTCTCGGTGGCGCATATCTCCACGGCACCTACCCATAGAGGTGAGAGGTCCCGGGAAGGCGAGGGGTGTCGCTCTCGCCACATTCGTTCCGCGGTCTCACGGAAATACACCGCCATCTCCGCGGTGGAGGACGCCTGAGCCTGACGCAGCATGAGCGCACAGACAGGGTCCTGCTGCATCATCTCAGGGGTCGCTGTGGTCTTGCGGTGCTGGGCAGGGGAAGAGGCGTGACCTCGCTTACTGGGCTTCTTGCCCTTCTTTGGTCGGGTCACGTAGCCTGGCATACTTGGGTGTCTCAGACGGCTCGTCGTTCTGTGACGCTGGGAGCGCAGCGAAGGACGAGACACGGATCCCTCTTGTGGCGACAGACGTCACTTTTATTTAGACAATAGTAGCGCAGTAAGCGCACAGCTAACATTGAAACACGCACACACAACGTGTAAACTTAGACAACGACGAGCACAAGACACTGCGCGAACGCACATTAAATAGACAGACCACATCAACCCCACGTGATGACGAGACGAGCCACAGGTGAGACGGATAATGACAAGACGCACCCGCACCCACAGAGAGACATTGACACAGACGAATAGACGCAGACAACGTTAACACACGCCCCAAAGGAAGGGTTCGGGGACCGTAGCGTGACAGTATTGTGTTCCAGGTTTGAAAAGTACTGGAATATTGGCTAAAGTACTTGAAAATGATTGAAATTGTAATTGTATTTAGTTTCACAACAAATAGCTGTCTGACTGAATAGGTTGCTTGTATTACATTTACAAATACATTTACTAATAATAACACAAACATGTCAGGAGATACATTATTTAAATGTCAGGAGATACATTGTTACTGTTAAAAATGCACATCCAATAAAGTGAGTATTGGAGAAACTCCTTTTGCTGCTGAATGTAACTAGTAATGTAACTTGTAATCTAATGTAGTTACTTTTAAAATCAAGTAATCAGTAACATAACTAAGTTATTTTTTTTAAAGGAGTAATCAGCAATCAGAGATCGGATTACTTTTTCAAGGTAACTAAGGCATCACTGGCCATAATGTGAGATAAATAAGAGAGTTAAAATGTTTTTAAACTGATGAAATATATTCCACATGATCGGCTGGCTGTTACTGAGTGGATCATAGTGTGACCCTTATCTAGGCCATGAGGGTGCTGATAATGATCGTCTCATTTACATGTGAATAGCATAAAATTCCTGCTGTGAAATATTACACTGCCCAGACTGGGGGCAACTGGTGAGCTCTTGGGGAGACGTGGATGGCTGCTTGTCAGAGGCCTGGATGTACCTTACACAGCCAGGCACCAGTTGGGGCCACTCTGCTAAAAGTCCCCTCTTCACTACACTTTGGTTAAAATGACACTGTGCAGTGTTAAATGCCACAGTTATCTTGGCTTCTGATATGTTATGCAGTTTGATGCCTGATAAAAGGTGAATGTGACTAATTCCTAATCGTTGATGTTCACAGAAAGCTGAGAGCACAGGGGAGAAGAGGCCCAGAGGAAGACCAAGGAAATGGGTAGGTCTCACCTCTCTCTCACCTCAGTCTCACCTCAGTCTCACCTCAGTCTCACCTCAGTCTCACCTCATTTTTCTAATTGTAGAGCTGGCAGCAATCACAGTAATTATCTCTTATAATTATAGAATTGGCACCGAGTCAGTTCAGCTTTAGCTCACATTCATTTCTAAACAAAAAGTAAGATTTTACTCTTCAGAAATGTTTTGAGCTACACCATTTCAGGACGGTTCTGAAGTGGTGTCAAATGTTTCTCTAATTCTGCTTTCCATTTTGAGCAATTAATCGCTTCATCCACCTGCAACTTCTCACTGCAAATTCCAGCGTATGTCGGCAGCGACATGGATTAAATGCTTATAGTGCGTTGGGCCTGTTTTACGGGCCTGGATGACCTAAAAGGATGTTCTTCAGTGGTGACTCGCCATCAGTCACTGCACTGTAATCCCGAGGTGGGTGTAGTTGGTGTCTGAGACAAGGCCCCGGCCTCCAGTGCACATCCACCACGGACCTCGAGGTCGCCAGTGCCCGCCGAACAAGATTGTGCAAATGTTTGTGTTATCAGTTAAAGAAAATGTTTAGACTTCGCACTGACCACGGCTACACTGCAGTGATTCTGTAGGCGGCTTGAAAACCATGTGTGTTTATTGGTTCATAAGTGGCACGTTTGATTGATAGCTCAGAGTGGGTGGTGTGGATGGGGGGGGGCATGGGATAGTTAAAAATGTCACCAGGAGAGTAGCAAGGAGATAGAGGGAATGTGAATGCAACATGCTTCCTCTCTCTCTCTCTCTCTCTCACTCTCTCTCTCTCTCTCTCTCTCTCTCTCTCTCTCTCTCTCTCTCTCTTCTCGCTTTCACTCTCTCACTGTTTGTGTGGGTCCTTGTGGTTTTTCCACTCAGGCCAGCAGACCTTCAAACTGACTTGAGCAATTGAGAAGTGTGCTGAAACATGTTTGGGTGCTTCATGAGCTCGATGGACTTTGGATGGTGGTTTTCAGTAGAGCCGCGATGGGAACAGCAAACTGGGTTCAGACTCAGATGAGTCAGTTAGGTTGTCCAGGCAGGCGTGTGCATGTTTTTGACATTTTATAGATTTGTGCAGTAAGTGAAAATCGGGCAGAAACTGCTGTTTGAGGGCAATTTACAAGATATTTTATTTCAACTTCGTCTGAGTGTCTTAAGCTATGTGTCATCTAGTGGCCATAAATCCATTTCTGATTATTTTGAGTTAATCTGGAAGCTGGTTTTGAGGTGCGTTTTGCATCCTTTGTGTATCAGGAGACAGTTAAACAAGTTATAATTATTC
Source organism: Brachyhypopomus gauderio (assembly GCF_052324685.1). Taxonomy (NCBI): domain Eukaryota; kingdom Metazoa; phylum Chordata; class Actinopteri; order Gymnotiformes; family Hypopomidae; genus Brachyhypopomus; species Brachyhypopomus gauderio. Next base: position 4,202,216 of record NC_135215.1, read on the forward strand.
ATTAGAACTTATTAACATTATTAATTACAAGAATAACTTGTAAAAGTTTTTATCACTTTTGTGACTTTTCGGTCATTTGTAGTCATTTGAACACTTTGTGTCTCTTTATGCATTTACATTACAGAATTTTGGACTAGTTGGGATGTTGTATTCCACAGAGAAATGACTGCGTTTGTGTTGGATGAAAACATGACCCGGCTTACTGTATCATCCAGGAATGCGATGTGGGTCACTCGTTGCTCCCCCTCTTAGCTTCCAGTGCATGTTGTACTTTGGTATGAGCTGAATACGTGAAAGTGCTTGGCTCTAGGATCTGAGGGCTCCGCCCGGGCTGGGTGGTGTCCAGGTGGCTCTCCTGGGCCCGCTACCAGCACTGGGTTCCACCTGAGAGGCAGAGCACCATTCTTCTGCCCTGATGCCTACACCCACCCACTCTTTCATGGTGCCTGTATGTCGCAGGTATACACACCTATACACGTGGCCCCTGTCCCCACCCCCATCACACACACAAAATGCAAGTGAAGCATTTGTTGATGGTGCATGTTCACCTGTGAGCTGAACTTTTATGAAACAATGGTGAGGAGAACACATTGGGCAAACTCCGACAATATGACTGAGAGAGGAATTGTGGTACTTGAGTACATTAATAACACACTTAAAGGGCATCAGACATTCAGCAAAAAAAGATTAAACATTGAATGTATTATTGATGACTTATTGCTTAAGTATAATACCACTAGAGGTGGTGACTGCAACACTGCAGGTCTAAATACATCCTGTGACACAGAGCGAGTCACAGCCCAGAAGGGGGCGTGTTGGCGACAAGGCTGTGGCCGGACTTTATGAATGAGGGTGAGTCAGAGAGGCCACGTGCCATCGGAGCACGAGGTTGTCCCCTCCCGGAACCCGGAAAGGTCCAAGCCCCCAGCCCTGTGCTTATAGATGGGTGCCATTCATCCAAGCAGTGTGACACACACCAGGGATCTGCCTGTTAACGCAGCCAGCGTGGTCAGAGGCAGAAGACCAACTTTGTTTTGTTTTTTTTTTCTCCAACCCCCACCCTTTTTTTTCATTCTTTTTTTTTTATGAATGGACCAGGCAGATGAGTGTGTCCGCAGGCCCGTCCCTGTGTCTGTGTCTGACCGACTCTGCAGGGCTTTGAAAGGCCGGGTTGCGATCTGTTTACTGGCTTTAGTTCGTCACAGATGAATTGGCACGGCCCAGGAGCCCAGTGCAGGCACACGGCCGCCGCCACTAGTATGGAGGGGACTTGTCAAGAGCCTTGCCATCCCATTCCTGGATAAACAGGCCAGCTTTCTTCATTCAGCTACCGCTCGCCCTCCTGGAACTAATTATAGCATATCCTTTTTGGCTACAAGGGGCCACTGGAATGTTTTCCTTTGCCTCACAACCCCCCCCCCCCCCCCCCCCCCCCCCCACAACCCACCCACCTCCACCACCCCAACAACCCCCCGCCCCCACCCCTACCAACCCCCCACCCTACACCAATGGTTAATGGAAGAAGGTGGCTATGGACACCAGGAGGGAAAGATAGTGGTGTTTAACCGTACCAGTCCCAGAGGAAACTAAAAGCACGCCATGTAACAAGTCTCACTGGAGAGATCAAAAACATTTGGGGATGGAAACTATCGTATGGGGGATCCCTACATGCAACTCCATGCTGACCACACACTACAGACTATTTCTACACTGGCCACCCTCTTTCTACACTTATGGCTCTCTCTACACTAACTACGCACTGTCTACACTACACACTCTCTTTCTACACTAGACGCTGTCTGTCTACACTACACACTCTCTTCCTATACTAGACACTTTCATCACTAGACACTCTATACACTAGACACTCTATAACATACAGTTTCTACACTAGACACTCTCTATAAGTCTCTACACTAGACACTCTCTATAACAGTCTCTACACTAGACACTCTCTATAACAGTCTCTACACTAAACACTCTCTATAACAGTCTCTACATTAGACACTCTATATAATAGACAGTCTCTACACTACACACTCTATAACAGACACTCTCTATATTAGACACTCTATATTAGCCACTGCACTTCCACCTGCGGATTGCCTGTATTCCACAAAAATAAACATTTTGTCTCTGTACTGGTTGCTAGAGTTTTGCACAGTGACACAGTCTGCACCGGTGTACATGAATATGCTTTACTACAGTATATAGTAGAAAGTGTCTGCAGCAGGGCAAGAATAGGTCAACGTTTGTGATTTTGGACAGAAAGCCACATATATGTCCTGTCTGTTGTTGTTGAACCTTGGGGGAATTGACGTCAGGTTCCACAGGTGGTGTGGACAATATCCTGCGATGTTTTTAGCGGCACTCTAAGCCGTCCTCCCTCAGAGTGATAAGAACAGAGAACTGTGTCAGGTGAAGGTCTTGCGATACCCGATTTGGCTCAGAATGTTGACATGGAGGGATTCTCTCCTCTGGTCATGTTTTTCTAGCTGGAGTTCCTCTCCGTTTTCCCCTGTTTGTAAACAGCATCACCACAAAGTGCTGCTGGCATCCATATCTAACGTTTGATGAACGTGCTGTTCCAGGCTGTACTGGTACAGCAGGTTCATACAATTCACTTTTAATTCATAAAGACCCCTTCAGCTTCATAACTGGAGGTTTTTTGTCCTTTTTCATGTCCTTTAAAACATCCGTCCTGCCGGGGCTGGTCGTAAGTTCTCTTACCCCACTGCCCCACGGTTCTGTAGCGACAGCCCCAAAATCTGATTTACGGTCACTCTTCCTTTTCCCAGTGTGCACCCTGCACAGGTGCTGAGACAGACGAGGTCCACTGTGCCAAGTGGACAAGCTTCACTGTTGGCAGGGTGTGTGTGTGTGTGTGTGTGTGTGTGTGTGTGTGGGGGGGGGGGGGGGGGGGGGGGGGGGGGGGGGGGGGGGGGGGGGTTGGAAGGGGGGATCTTTGTCCCCGAACAGCTCACATTAATCAGTTGTGCACAGCAGTTCCCCTTTCGTGCTGCCAACTGGCTGGTGTCCACTGAGTTTTATGGTCCAAACCAAGCAAGAAGGACTATAGTGGTGAGAGAGGATCCCGATCTGCTCCTGCTCTTTTCCTGTGCAGTTTTGCACCAATACCAACACCCCCCCCCCCCCCCCCCCCCCCCCCCCCACCCACCGTCCAGCGACATCGGAGTCAAATCAGAGTTTTTTTGGCAGTTGGCTCCTCGGCCACCAACCCTGCCTATTGTTTGCTATGGGAATAAGCGGGAATGCTGGCAGAGATGGCAGATTTATACCTCGCTGTGCCTTCCCATAGAAGTCACCCATGATAGACGTCGAAAAAGGGCTCTCCAAGGCACGGGCCAGGATGAGGCGAAGGCTGAGAGAGGAGACCTCCGCGCTCCCTGAGGCTGAGAATTCCTTTCAGTAGGAATTGGAAGATGAAGGTCTTGATGTGTGGCCCTCCCTCACTTCCCAGGTACCTCCCCTCGGTCGGTGTCCCCCCCCACGCGCTCCCATCAGGCCGAGCGTGCAGGCAGGAGGGGCCGGAGCAACAAGCCCGCTGCCCCGGACCTCTGGGTTCACCTCCCGCTTACCTTCAAGGCAGTCAGTGTCAGTTCAGCTCGGGGGCATTAGTCAGTGCGGGCCTAACGCCTCGGAGACCGAGGCAAGGCTACGGCTAATGAATGAGCTGAGGAGGGGGTCGCGGAGGAAGTTCCCTCTCATCTCACACAAGGCTATGCTGCTCTTGGCCATAGGACAAACAATGTTGGCAGGCGGTGCGGAGCGGAATCGGAGCTCTGGGAGGCGGGAGGGAGAGTCTGGCAGGGGGGGACGCGGGTGGGAAAGGGGAGGGGAGGAGCCCCCTGACTGGAAACATCCAGCGGTCCCAAACTGTGGCGGAGAGGTTTGGAAAACCCTTAGAAAACCCGCCGCCTCTGCCAGAGTGTGAAATGATTTTTTTTTTCCTTCTTCTTTTTTTTTTCTTCACTCTTTTTTGCACCATGTGCGTGCGTAAGGCTGGAGGAGGGTATTGTGATGGGGGATCGGTGTCAAACATCAAAATCTTTTTATAGCTTCTCAGGCAAAATATTGAACTTGGCCCCCCCAGGTCTCTTGCTGGTCTTTCGGACCAGCAAATCAGTAGTCAGATGAGTAGTCAGTAGTCAGTGTGACTGTGACTACTCTGTGAGTGTGAACCGGCTTGTCTGATGCTGTCCTCTCTCTCCCCTTCTCTCTCCTTTACACCTTCCTCTCTCTCTCCTTCTCTTTATTACTCTATTTCTGTCTGTCTTTTTCCCTCCTTTACCCCTATGTTTTCCTCTCTCCCTCTCTTTCTCCCTCTCCCTTTCTCCCTCTCTTTCAGCTACTTTCCATGTTTGTTCTTGCATGCTGATGGGGGCGTACAGGCGCTCACTCTGTGCAACTGCCCTCATTAACAAACATAAACAAACACTACCATCCAAGGGATGTTACGGCGTGTTGAGTCACATGCACTTTGTTGACTGTATCATGGTGACTGAGTTTTAAACAGCTTGTATTTTTCAGCCTTGTGTTTCGTTGCTTCTTGGCTATTTTTACGAGGGTGCCCAGAGAAGTGGAAGGACTCCAGTGCATAATTAAAGCCTCCTGCCAATTTAGGCTGTATTGATCACCAGGAGGATTTCCTTTTGCAAAGCACTGCTAATTATCACTACGTAAGGGCATTTTATATTTTTGCAACGGTTTGTTTGGTGAGGCAAGTTACCACGAGATAGATGTTGCTAAGGAGATGTCCTTCACACCGCAGCTCAACGCCGCTTCTGTCTCCCTCTTGGGTGGCTGTGCGGAAGAGCGGACATCTCAGCCTCGCCCCCCACATCCTCTCTGCCCTCCCTCCTGCTCCATCTGCCCCCCACCTCCTCGAGTTTTCTCCTCTGTGGTACTTGCTGTGCCAAAGGCGATGTAGAGTGCCTCCACCCCCCGTCTGCACCTGGAATTCCCAGGGATCAACCGTGATGGTTTTCCACTTCGCACCTCTGGAGCTGCTGCCTGCCAGCCCTGGACCCCTGTCCCGTTATCCTCTCGCCCCCGTCCACCAGACCCCTGTCCACCAGACCCCTGTCCCGTTACCCCTCTCGCCCCCGTCCACCAGACCCCTGTCCACCAGACCCCTGTCCCGTTACCCTCTCGCCCCCGTCCACCAGACCCCTGTCCACCAGACCCCTGTCCCGTTACCCTCCTCGCCCCCCGTCCACCAGACCCCTGTCCACCAGACCCCTGTCCACCAGACCCCTGTCCCGTTACCCTCTCGCCCCCCGTCCACCAGACCCCTGTCCACCAGACCCCTGTCCCGTTACCCTCTCAGCCCCCCGTCCACCAGACCCCTGTCCACCAGACCCCTGTCCCGTTACCCTCTCTCTCCCCCGTCCACCAGACCCCTGTCCACCAGACCCCTGTCCCGTTACCACTCTCGCCCCCGTCCACCAGACCCCTGTCCACCAGACCCCTGTCCACCAGACCCCCGTCCACCAGACCCCCTGTCCACCAGACCCCTGTCCCCGTTACCCTCTCGCCCCCGTCCACCAGACCCCTGTCCACCAGACCCCTGTCCACCAGACCCCTGTCCACCAGACCCCTGTCCCGTTACCCTCATCGCCCCCGTCCACCAGACCCCTGTCCACCAGACCCCTGTCCCGTTACCCTCTCGCCCCCGTCCACCAAGACCCCCTGTCCACCAGACCCCTGTCCCGTTACCCTCTCGCCCCCCGTCCACCAGACCCCTGTCCACCAGACCCCTGTCCACCAGACCCCTGTCCCGTTACCCTCTCGCCCCCGTCCACCAGACCCCTGTCCACCATACCCCTGTCCCGTTACCCTCTCGCCCCCTTCCACCCAGACCCCTGTCCACCAGACCCCTGTCCCGTTACCCTCTCGCCCCCGTCCACCAGACCCCTGTCCACCAGACCCCTGTCCCGTTACCCCTCTCGCCCCCGTCCACCAGACCCCTGTCCACAGACCCCTGTCCACCAGACCCCCGTCCACCAGAACCCCTGTCCACCAGACCCCTGTCCCGTTACCCCTCTCGCCCCCGTCCACCAGACCCCTGTCCACCAGACCCCTGTCCACCAGACCCCTGTCCCGTTACCCCTCTCGCCCCCGTCCACCAGACCCCTGTCCACCAGACCCCTGTCCCGTTACCCTCATCGCCCCCCGTCCACCCAGACCCCTGTCCACCAGACCCCTGTCCCGTTACCCTCTCCCCGCCCCCGTCCACCAGACCCCTGTCCACCAGACCCCTGTCCCGTTACCCCTCTCGCCCCCCGTCCACCAGACCCCTGTCCACCAGACCCCTGTCCCGTTACCCTCTCGCCCCCGTCCACCAGACCCCTGTCCACCAGACCCCTGTCCCGTTACCCTCTCGCCCCCGTCCACCAGACCCCTGTCCACCAGACCCCTGTCCCGTTAACCTCTCGCCCCTGTCCACCAGACCCCTGTCCACCAGACCCCTGTCCCGTTACCCTCTCCCCCCTGTCCACCAGACCCCTGTCCACCAGACCCCTGTCCCGTTACCCTTTTTGCCCCTGTCCACCAGACCCCTGTCCACCAGACCCCTGTCCACCAGACCCCTGTCCCGTTACCCTCCTCGCCCCCGTCCACCAGACCCCTGTCCACCAGACCCCTGTCCCGTTACCCTCTCCCCCCTGTCCACCAGACCCCTGTCCACCAGACCCCTGTCCCGTTACCCTCTCCCCCCTGTCCACCAGACCCCTGTCCACCAGACCCCTGTCCCCGTTACCCTCTTGCCCCTGTCCACCAGACCCCTGTCCCGTTACCCTCTCGCCCCTGTCCACCAGACCCCTGTCCCGTTACCCTCTCTCCCCTGTCCACCAGACCCCTGTCCACCAGACCCCTGTCCCGTTACCCTCTCCCCCCTGTCCACCAGACCCCTGTCCCGTTACCCTCTCTCCCCTGTCCACCAGACCCCTGTCCCGTTACCCTCTCCCCCCTGTCCACCAGACCCCTGTCCCGTTACCCTCTCCCCCCTGTCCACCAGACCCCTGTCCCGTTACCCTCTCCTCCCCCTGTCCACCAGACCCCTGTCCCGTTACCCTCTCCCCCCTGTCCACCAGACCCCTGTCCCGTTACCCCTCTCCCCCCCTGTCCACCAGACCCCTGTCCCGTTACCCTCTCCCCCCTGTCCACCAGACCCTGTCCCGTTACCCTCTCTCCCCCTGTCCACCAGACCCCTGTCCCGTTACCCTCTCTCCCCTGTCCACCAGACCCCTGTCCCGTTACCCTCTCCCCCCTGTCCACCAGACCCCTGTCCGTTACCCTCTCTCCCCTGTCCACCAGACCCCTGTTCTGTTACCCTCTCTCCCCTGTCCCGTTACCCTCTCTGTCTTGTCCACGGGGCCCCTTTCTTGCGCCATTTTCTGGAAGAGCTCTAATCATCTCACAGGGCTGAATCAAAAGTCTGACTATGTGCTCCAGTGGATGGCATGAGCCAGGCATGGTTGGTAGGGTAGGGGGGCGAGAGAGAGAGAGAGAGAAAGAGAGAGAGAGAGAATACAAGCCCCATAGCTGTCCCACTTTGCAAAATGGCAAGCGCGTCGGTGCTGGTTAAGGCCAGTGTTGACATGACAGAAAGGAAGAGAGGCCGGTGAGAGATGGCGGCGCTGGAGTGTGTTCTGAGGGGCGGGCGATGGCCCGTTATTGATGGGAGACCCTTCGCTCCACACGAGTTGCCCGCTTCCTGCTGGCGGTGGGGGAGGTCGGGGTCTGCACAGCGCCGCAGTTGTGAATTCCTTCACTGGTGGCTTTCAGCGAGAGGCTGGACAAGTCCGCGGCGTTTCCGTGCAAACATACATTGGAACAACTTACATAAATCTAGAAGAACAGCAGATGTAATGTTTAACGTCATTGGATGCCAAGAGAGTCTTTTGTTTTAGATTTTCTTTTTTTATTATTATTTTTTTTTCATCTATATTTTTGGAACGAGGTCTGTGTAGATTTGTCGAAATATGTGTTTGAGTTCTGTGTCCAATTGCGTGCGCTCTTGTGGGGGACATTGGAAGCGGGAGAGGCCCTCCCAGAGGCCTCCTGTGACACGCTTGCACCAGTGCCACCGATTGGCCACAGCTGACTAGCGTGATTAATGCTCGGAGCGATGGGGTCCGAGTCGGTCAGATCTCTGCACGTTCAGAGACCCGAGTGTGGAGTAATCAGACAAACGAAAAGGACACGAGGGGGCCACGGACAGGAGCGGGACGATGGGAGTGTGCTGGAGGAAAGGGTGAGGTAAACACTCAGGAATCGAGAATCGTGCGCTGTGATCACCGCTCTGCACTCTGGGGGGCGTGGCCTCCCTGGCCCGACGGGTCTGTCTGTGTGTGTTTCTTCTCCATGTGTTCAGGACCACACCGTGCGCAGCAGAGGACACGATTGCACAGGAACTCTGTCCACCGTTCACCTGTCTTACTGTCAGACCTTTTCTGGTCCACATTTATGCAGTTCTTTACATTCTGAGGATAAATAATGTTCATGTTTTTTGTGGGTTTTAGGACATAGGAAGTTCCTGGCAGTACAGGTTAATCTACAACATCTGCATCGTTCAGTTTACTGGTGGGGGTGGAGGGAGGGTGGAGGGAGGTGGGGAGAGGGTGGGGGGTGTGTATGGGGGGTCTTAGGCCTGAACAAAACCACAAGTGCAGTTCCAAGAAATACATCTTTTGTATGGTATGTGTGCATTAAATGCCTATGAATAACTTAAGCAGCTATCAATAACAATAAGGATTTTGTGGTTAAAGTCTTTGAGAGAGAGAGAGAGAGGAGAGAGAGAGAGAGAGAGAGAGAGAGAGAGAAAGAAAGAGAGAGGGGGGGGGGGGGGACTATGAACTTTGGTTTTATTATCAATGTTAGGACATTTACTACAGCAAAACGGAACAAAAAATCTGATAACTATAAATGTACGTTTTTGAGTCTCTATGTCATCCCAGAAGACCTACTAAAGTATTGACATAGTTCCCATAGCATATGTTGTAGATCCTCAGAACAAGAACAACTCAAACTAGAAAGTTGTGTGAAGCGGAGCTCAAATGTGAATGACAGTGTTGCCTGCGACCCCTCTCTCCCTTCTCTTCCTCTCTCCTTTGAGAAACTCTGGGAACTGATTTCACTTCAAACAGCAGAGGCTCCTAAACGGAGCCGATCCAATTTGTCTGCGCCTTTCTTTCCTTCTACAACACCCCTGCAACCCCCCCCCCCCCCTCCAAAAAAAGAGAAAGAGAAAAAACTCCTAACAAACGGCTGCTTGTCCTGCCAGGAATTTTCCACATTCCTCTCTCTGGCAGACATTTTTCTGCTTTACAAAGAGCCCTTCGGCAAATTCCCCCTAATCGTAGGGTTAGCCTGGCTCTGATAGGTGCCATTCAGAGAATTGTTTGGTAGGGGAGAGAGGCTGATTGGGAAACGGCGAGGTGAGGAGAACTGGGAGGGGGGGGGGGGGGTTGACAAGGGTGGTGGTGGGGGGGGGGGGGGGTGGAGGGTGGGGGATCCTGGCTGTAAAATCTTTTCAGGATCGGCTGAACTGGTGGAGGCATTCCAGGAGAGATCACCAAGCTGACACTGTGGCCCCGTGCCCTGGAGATGCCTGGCTTCTATTTTTCACTTCCACCTTCAGTTTATCAGAGCATGGGGCCTCTGTTCACAGAGGCGGGGGAGGGCGGCTCGTCTGTGGGGTCTGCCCTCAGTGAGGGAGTCCTTGGATAGGCTTTGCTTCATCAAATCAGACCCCACAGACGAGCTGTTTTTTATTTTTCCTGTCTATGTGGAATTCATGGCAGCAGCCCTAGGAGACTATGTTGGAGAGTGTCTTTCTCTCAAACACAAAGCATGTGTTCGCGGAAAGCGGACGCGAGTTCTCGTGTTTTAAACATTTTCTTCTCTTTTGTTTTTGCAAGGTAAAATGAAAATGGCTTGTGGGTTAAAATGGTCTGTTGGCCTTAGCATTGCAAAAAAAATGGCTCTGTAAAAGTGCAAAATTCATACTGTGTTCAAGCACGATGGGGCATTCAAGAATTGAACCAATATGACACCAAACAGAATTCACTTCATGTCAAAACCCACCATCAAAGCTGAGCACTGAATTGAAGCCTTGGTGTATTTACAATTAGGGTTGTAATTTCGCAATCTAGACCGTGCTCTGCTTGGTTGGCCGTGAGGTGGAGATGCCCCGGCTGAAGGATGAGGAATCTTCCTGGGTCACGTTTAATGGTTCAGGGGAGCTTTGGGCCAACAGGCTCTGGGCCCTTTACACGAACGCAGAATCGGGGTCAAAGGGCAAGGTTGCGACCCATCCCAGCAAACGCGACCCTGCCTAGAGATTTATTTCCCTGCTACTACTAACACTTTGGTCTCGGAAGGGCTTTAAAATGAATCGTTTTAAAAAGGCACCAGTAAACCAAAAAATGAATTAGACTGTGTTTGTAAAATGAGTGCTTTCTGCATTCTGTGGTGCATGACGCCACACAAAGGTTGGAAAGAGAGGGGCAGACAGAAAAAAAAATTAAAATTTCAGCCAGCACCTTCGAACTAGGGGATTTCCCCACAGTGGGCAGCTTTCAGTAAATGAAACATGGCACGCAAAGAGGACCTTGCAGGTTGTGCCCTGTTGCGAATGCGAGAGTCTGTGCTCTGCTGGAAGCAAGGCTTTGCACTGTCCCAGCATGCTCTGCTCTGGAGCTGCTGAGACTTGCAGGTGCATGTTTTGGGACTGCTGTCCTATTACATCATCCCCGTGTCTCTCTCGCCCCGTATATCTACACGTGTCCCGCCTGATAGTAAGAAATAATAATCCAGAACGTTATCCAGAACGTGAAGAAGATGAAGAAAGGAAGGAAACGAATGAATGTGTTGCCACATATTCGTATATATGGAGGGAGAGACTGCTGAGAGATTTCTCAACAGTAGTGACTCATAAATTCTTCCAAATTGAAGAGGGACCACAGAGACATGCTCCCTCTTAGATGGAGGGGACGTGTCTGACACAGGTGGAGCAGGAGTCTGATGTCCTTGGTTCTCCTTCCCTGACGCTGTAGACCAGGACGTGGTGCTAGATTGTGAGTCAGCTAGAGGTGTTGCTTTTCTTTGCCAGCAGAGCGACACCCACACAACTTGCAGCTGGAAGAGTTGACACCTGTCTCAAATGGTCCTGGGGGAAGTGGGGTCAGGGGTGGGGGGCCAGCGTTGGTCTGAGGGGAGACCACACTAATTGCTCCATGTTGTCTGAACACGAAAAGGATGGGTCTACAGTCCAGGCAAGACCTATGTGGATATCACCGATCTTATCATGTTATTTTTTATTGTATAGTAATCCCAAAGTCCTGGCAGGGAACTATGGAGAAAGTGTTGAAAGAGAAAGGAGAGGTCCATACAGCAAAATGGCAAAAAAATAATAATGCAGTATCACAATACTAGAATTATAGTAATAATCATCATTAATGTATTTATTTATGAAAAAACACATTAGTAACATGAATTAGGTGAAAATGAGAATAAAATAGACAGATGTTCACCCCAGTGTGTTCGTTCCTGACCTTTTTAATATCACCATATGGACCTTCAGCTTTGTGTCCCAGTCCTTCGTGTCCCGGACGTCGTTCACACCTTCCACACACGCGCTTTAGCCGACGGTTCAGCCTAGTTTAGGGCGAGCTGTCGGTGTTTAGCGAGCAGAGAGTAGTCCAACATTTCCTGACATGTTGCTGCTCTTCACTCCGTTGGCCAATTGTATCTGCAAGGAAACTCATTTCACCATTAAACCACCATTATGTGGTGCTGGTGTATACTGGGAAGTTCCCGATGTAACCGAGGGGCAGTGAGGACCTGTCAGCTAACAGTTTTCATTTGTGTGACGCCACTTGTTGCTTTTTACGTGGTCTCTAGTTGGTGGAACATGTGGTTGGTCAGTGCTCTTGAAGCACTGATGCTACCTGTGATTTCCTTATTTTAGGTTTTCACATGATAACGTGACACGGTTTCATACGGTACCGATGACGTATCCTCGTGATGCCCCGCGGGACTCGCCGGGCGACGTTGTGACAGGCTCCATCGCCGAACAAGCACCGGCACATTTCATTTCCTGTTTCCTAAACTCCACTTCCCCCCAGGTTGCAATGTGTGTGTGTATTTGTGTGTGTGTGTGTGCGAGGTCATGTGTGTGTGTGTGTGTGTGTGTGAGGTCATATGTGTGTGTGTTCCTCCAGGCAATTGCTGCAAGGCATGCAGAACCCACTGGGTTGGGAATCATTCACTGTAGCACTTGTTTCCTGGGCAACAGGTTGTGACAAGCCGATTGGCTCTGAGGAAGAGGCTGTGATGTCGCCTCAGGTGTTGCAAAAAGCTGGTGTCATATCCTCCCGCACATCTCCGGGTGGGATTTCGGTCACTGTGATGTGTAGTATGACATTGATGTGTAGTATGGTCCCGACATTACGTGTGTGGGGGATCCTACACAAAGTCCATTTGCTTGCATTCAGTCTATGGTGCTAGCGGTGATCCCACTGCTGGTTGTATGGTTTTGTTATTTGTTTTGAATTTTTCTATTCAGTAAGCAACATGTGCATGTCATGCGACACATGGATGAAAACCAAAGGTCATCCGCCTAGGTCAACTTTGTTGCTATATTCAGCATTCAGTGCAGCACAATATATTTGTTTCCAGTTGTTCTTTGGCTACTTCTGATCTATGACATTATTCTGTGTAGAAACCTGACTTTTCATGTAACATGCAGTAATGTTTGTGTATCTGCAGTGTTTTCAGGTTGGCATTAAACTTTAATGGCTATTGCTGGCTTTCAGGGAGTTTTGTACACTTACAGACACAAGCATTTAAGCCAAAACATATTTTTGTGTGTCAGTTGTTTCTTTTTGTGTGTGTTCCTGTTGTAGTAATCCATGAAGACATAAAAAATATCAGAAAATAAAAATAAATATCACTTTACAGTGCAAATTAAGTTAATGTTTTTCAGTGGGTCTTTTGTTTTTCTCTGCACAGTTTTTAAATCACTGATAGCAGGAGCTCAAGTCGAACATTACAGCTGTTTGCTGATAGTGTCCCAGAGAGACATGATTGAACCTGCGTAGCCCAGTTCTGTGCATCCTTCCACAGGGTAACTAAAGGCCACCACTCACATTAAGAGCTAACACAGATTAAGCCCGTTTAACGATAGGACTGCATTTTCTCACAAGATAATTAGCTTTTATCTTCCAGCCGCTGCTCCCTCTTTGATCAGTGACCATGGTTTCCTCTGGTTAATCGGCAAGTCCCATTATCAGTGTGGCTGTGTAGCTGTGAAAGGGAGAATGTGTTACAGTAACACCGCGGAGCATTCACCGGCCAGCGCGTGACGGGACGCCTCTGTTGTTTTCGATTTCTAAACCGAGGCTGTGCCTCATTACGGAGCAGAGTTAGGGCTCCTCATTTGTCATGATCAAAAGAATTAGCAGAAATGTATAATTAAGACGTGTAAAATCATCTCTGGTTGGTTAGCGTACCTTGGCTGAAACAGCCTGTGAGAAAGCTTTTTTTTTTTTCAGGTGTCATCTGATAGGATGGAAATATCCCAACCTGTTCTATCAACGGTGTCACTCACCAGTACTAAAGTGGCGGGATACGTGGTGTAGCTTAGCTGGACGGACGCCTCACACCCTCGAGACAAGCGCACATACTACAGAGTGGCTCCAGAGCGGGATTGATTTGCCCGGCGTTATAATGGGCGGAAGTCGGCCTGGGTAGGGGTTTAGTGGGTGTTTGCTGAGGGGGAGGGAGGAGATCGGGTGCATTCCAGCTCGGGGGTTGGGTTTCAGCAGTGGTGGGCTGGTCGCCTCTGGGGTCCTTTCTGGCCATCTTCTGCTTCCCTGGGGAACATACCTCTGACTCCTTTAGTGTTGCCCGCACACGGAGCGGGGGGTGGGGGGGACACGGAGGGGCTCCCGGGGTAGGTGGGACCCGCCCCAGCCCACATCTTAACACAGGGCCCAGAAGTGATTTGGAGTGTCAGCCCTGAGCAGCTTCAAAGCGGAGACTCTGTCCTGTGAAAGACAATGTTGAGATTTGCCCCTTTGTGCTTCGGAGGGAGGGGGGGGAGAGCAGCTGTGATCTGAGTGGAGAAGCAGGGAATGTCCTGAGCGGCAGAGAAAGGGGCCTCTCTACCTACAGAGCTCCGGTTTCAAATACTGTTTGTCCTGGGTTCCGTTCCACAGTGATGGGGAAGAGAGCTGGGGGAAGCAGGCTCCCGCACATGTAGCTTTGCCATCATAAGCTCCTGGAGGTGTGAAAATATAAAACACATGAAGTGTTTGCAAGACTTTTTTGTTACCTTTTTTCTGGTCCAAAGCATTAGAATACAAGCCATTCTGTTTCAACAGGCCCCTTCACGGACCAGTTTTCGGATTCTGCTGCTCCAGTCAAATGTGTCTGTTCCTGTAGAGTTTTCAGAATTTAGCGAGGGGGGGGCAAACAGTCAGGCATGGTCGAATTTCAGTGAACTGTGAATCCACAAAAGTCTGAGATGACTTTGTATAAAGTAACCCTGAAAAATCTGGGGAAGGTCATTGTGCTCACTGCTGCATAGATGCCCCATGATGTCCTCAACCACAATAAGGGGTGTCACACGGGGCTAGGGCGTGGGCCCATAGTGAAAACAGCACTATTAGCTCACCCACAGGCCTTCATAGGCAGCTAGCCTTGGATTATATCCATGGCTTTAGCTGACACAATGGCAGAGGTGCTTGGCAGCCTACGTGGATGGGGACCAGTGGGAGTTGAGTCAGAGACGGGTCAGGATGAGTAGGGGATGGTAGTGGGTGATTGGTGAAAGGTTCCTGCGGGGGTGCCCGTATGGCGTCTCCACTTGGTGTCGCCCTCTAGTGGCCCCCAGGCCGTGCGGTTTGCCTCCACTGCTGAATGTGTGCATCGTTCCTCCCATTATCAGCACATGTGCTCTCCTCCCAGGTCCGTCCAGCGCTGACATTTACTGTGTTAACAGTCCGCTAGCATTCCAACAGGAGCTGGCACCGAAAAACACCAGCTTGTTCCCAACAATCCAGCATTGTGTGTGTGTGTGTGTGAGTGTGAGTGTGTGTGTGTGTGTGTGTGTGTGTGTGTTCTCCTCTCAGTGGCTGGTTTTGGTTGCAAACACAGGGGACTGTCGGGGTTCTTTTTTTTCCCCTCCCTGGCCTGATTCTTAGAGGAGCAGAAGGTTTCTCAGCTGTCCGGCTGGGGTTTTAGAATCACTTCCTGTGGGGGTGGCGTTGCTTAGCTGGTGTGATGTAATGCTAGGAGGGCACAATCTGGGCTTTGTTTGTCCCCCCCTCCACCTTCACCCCCCAACTACCCCCCCACCCCTCCCCGCCCCCATCAGGATAGGAAAGCACTGCTGTGTTCTGGCCCTGTTCTCTGTCTCCAGTGCGGGGGCTCACTCTGGAAGGCCATCGAGGGCCCCGAGAGCTGCGGCCCAGAGGGAGGCGTGTATGGATCCGTGCGGCTGCTCCGGTGTGGAGTGGGGGGGGGGGGGGGGGGGGGGGGGGGGGATTGGGGCACTCGTCGTGCCCCAGAACATCCAAGTGGCCTGAGAGGAAGCGTGGGCATCAGTTGTAGGAATCACAAAGGTCCTAACTGGCTTTCTTGTTCTCTCTGTCTTACAGCCCCAGAGGGTGGTCCAGGAAAAGCCCGCTCAGGTATGTAGGCCCGTCCTGCCCGTTCACACTGTCCTCTGCTGTGAGGTCACCAGGTGATGGCAGAATAAAGCATGGTGGTTAATAGTGGACCACATCCAAGGGGCCCTACTGCTTCAGCCCGCCAGAAGCAGCACTGTTTCTAGAACACAGGGGCCCGTGTGGACCTGTGTGGGCCTGGTTCGGACACCCAGACATGTGAGCAGCCTATATTTCAAAAAGGAGGCGGTGGGTGTACTTTTCTGTGATGTAGAATCCAGGTGTACACAGTCCATCAGGAAATTGTGTGTGTGTGTATGTGTGTGTGCATGGGTGTGTTTATCAGAGTAGATGCGTAGGAGAGGCACTTCCACTTTGAGCTGTCAAGGTTTCAAAGATCTTTGAGGAGAAACCATAACTCTTGTCTGATGAGAGACCTGCAGGGTAGACCTGCAAGGTAAATCTTACAGCGTTTCGAATTCCTGCTTTCTGCCATCTTGTCTTCTTCACATGCCCTCACAGATGGATATGCAATTTTAAGTCTCCCCCTCCCTTTTTCCTATTGGACTAAATCCCTTCAGCACATTCACAATAGGTTTCATTCCACACTTCCTGTCCACGGTTCAGCCTGAACGCCGTTGTTAAGAATGCCGTTAAAGAAATCACGAATGCGCCTCTTTCGATGCGGTCATGGAGAGCCGTGACAATTGAAGCATTGCTAGGATACATTTGTGGAAATAATGTTTGTTTATTGGTGGACATTTGTAGTAATAATGTTTGTTTATTGGTGGACATTTGCCAAAGTGGAAAAATCACATGCCTGAAATGCACATAGCTCAGCACGCAGCTAAGATGTATCAAAAATCCTGACACGGACTGTACCAACAGAGGCCATCTCCATTAGTGTGGAAAGGTCTCTGTGGAAAGTAATGAATAGGTAAGGAATTCTCTCACTCTCACTCTGTTCGCTGGTGCGGACCAGTTTGTGGTGGGAATGCATAACTGGTCTGATTTGTCGCTGTGTGGGAACATGGGACACGGGGCTTGCACAAACGCCAGGAGCCTGTAAAAGTGTTGCAGACACTCTCTCTTACACATGCACATGCACGCATGCATGCACACCACACACACACACACACACACACACACACACACACACACACACACACACACACACACACACACACACACACACACACACAGTGTTGTATTACTACCTTTGTGTTTTTCCGTTGATATTGGTATACATAAATAATGAATGCGTATCCCTAAGTCTAATTATGATCTTAACCTCAGTAACCCAAGGCAGATCTTTTGGCTTTTAGATTTTTCATTAAGGTTTTTTTTCTTCACATGACAACCAGACAATTGGTCCAAAATGTCAAAACGTGTTCGAGATATGTTCTATACCATTTTCAGTCAGAGGTCCATTGGCCATTTGTGAAGGATTCTATGCTGTTTTGGGGTTTTATTGCTTTTTGCTCAAAAAAAGTACCAGCTTTACACTCTGCTATATGATTGTAAAATAAATCAATCAATGTAGATTAGAAGCTCAATAATGTGCTATTCTGGTGCGACAGCTGCATTATCCAGCTTGCTAGTTTATAGTGAGAAGCTCTGCTCATGTTTCTCTCTGTCTGTCTGTCTGTCTCGCTCTCTCTTCTGTCCATATCTTGTTTCACCCTTTTCCTTTTAAATTGTAAAAAAAATTATATATACACAAACACACACCGGCCACTTTATTAGGTACACCTTGCTTGTACCGGGCTGGAACTGACTTAATCCTTCATGGCATAGATTCCAACAAGGTACTGGAAACATTCCTCAGAGGGTCTGGTCCATATTGACATGATAGCATCATGCAGTTGCTGCAGATTTGTCAGCTGCACATCCATGATGCGAATCTCTCGTTCCACCACATCCCAAAGGTGCTCTATTGGATTGAGATCTGGTGACTGTGGAGGCCATTCAAGTACAGTGAACTCATTGTTGTGTTCAAGAAACCAGTCCGAGATGATTCACGCTTTATGACATGGTGTGTTATCCTGCTGGAAGTAGCCATCAGAAGATGGGTACACTGTGGTCATGAAGGGATGGACATGGTCAGCAATAATACTCACAATAGTCTGTGGCGTTGACACGATACTCATGGATTAATGAGCCCAAAGTGTGCCAGGAAAATATCCCCCACACCATCCCACCACCACCAGCCTGAACCATTGATACAACGCAGGATGGATCCATGCTTTCATGTTGTTGATGCCAAATTCTGACCCTATCATCCGAATCTCGTAGCAGAAATCGAGACTCATCAGACCAGGCAACATTTTTCCAATCTTCTCTTGTCCAATTTTGGTGAGCCTGTGTGAATTGTAGCCTGTTTCCTGTTCTTAGCTGACAGGAATGGCACCTGGTGTGGTCTTCTGCTGCTGTAGCTCATCTGCCTCAAGGTTCGATGTGTTGTGCTTTCAGAGATGCTCTTCTGCATGCCTCTGCATGGATATTTTCTCTTTTTTGGACCGTTCTCTGTAAACCCTAGAGATGGTTGTGCGTGAAAATCACAGTAGATCAGCAGTTTCTGAAATACTCAGACCAGCCCGCCTGGCACCAACAAACATGCCACGTTCAACGTCACTTAAATCACCTTTCTTTCTCATTCTGATACTCGGTTAGAACTGCAGCAGATCGTCATGGCCATGTCTACATGCCTAAATGCATTGTGTTGCTGCCATGTGATTGGCTGATTCGACGTTTGCGTTAATGAGCAGTTGGACAGGTGTATCTAATAAAGTGGCTGGTGAATGTATATCATCTCTGCATATTACAAAATTTTATCAGATGTTTATGGTGTTAGACCTCAAGAAAGCAAAACTTAAAAACTGCTAAAAATCATAAACAAATACATTCAGTCACAGCGGAAGAGCAAGAAATGACCAGTGACCTATTTTATTTTACTAGTAATATTTTACCATTCAGGTAGCCCAATCTGACAGCGATGGGGCTTCAAACGATGGAGCAGATCAGATTGGCCTTCTGATCTGATTGGCCAATCTGATTGGCCTTCTGATCTGATTGGCCAAGAGGACGGAGCACTATGAACCAGCCACAGAGCACTTAGTTCCATTGACTCCAAAGGTCTGGCGGCATGCTGCGGTTTGAAGGTGTAGCTTGTTAGTCAATGCATTTGGGTATTGTTGCTGCCATTGTTATGGCTACAGAATACATTTCTGCCCCCCCCCCCCCCCCCCCCCCCCCACCAGTTCTTCCCTCTGCTGCTATTGGTGGCAGGATTGGACCACATGGGTGGCCTCGTCCAGTAGGATTAAAGATGTGTTTTTTTTGTCTCTCCACCTCTCCCCTCTCCTCTGCATTTAGCTGCTACCTCCCTGCTGGAGTGTGCGTTGTGTTAATGAATGGGGGTTGGCTCCTCTAACGCAGACAGCCGTTCACCACGCCTCTCACTGTGAATGGGAGACGCACGCTGACTCGGGAAAGGAAGCACGTTATAAATTGTGTCAGTCGGCCTCCCCAAATAAAATGAAACCATGTGGAAAATGAAATCCACTTCATTCTGAGAGTGCCCAGAGCATCCCCCCCACCCCTTTCCCTGCTTTCTTCTTCTTCTTTCTGTCCCTCCTTTTCTCTCTCTCTCTTTCTCCTTTTCAATAGTAGGCATCTCAGCAGCAGCTGGGGAATGTTGAATATATCAGGGGGAAAAAAAAGGAAACCAAACCAGTGGAGGAGTGTAAGGCAGACAAAAGCCTAGCAGGCTGCTTCTTCAATGTAAAGACACCAAAGAAGGACTTTCATGAATCTCTCTCTCTCTATCTCTCTCTCTCTCTCTCTCTCTCTCTCTCTCTCTCTCTCTCTCTCTCTCTCTCTCTCATATATATGTAATATTTATACACACAGCCATCCAGTCATATGTATATATATATATATATATATATATATATATATATATATATATATATATATATATATATATATATATATGACTAAGCATGTGACACTAAAGCAGTCCTTCAGAGGTCCTTCATCAGCTGTGTGTGTGAAGTGTTTTTCCAGTTAGCAAATTGAAGCTCCTTGTTTTATTTAGTTTTCCCCTTATTTTAGAAGATTTTGTTGTGGAGTTACAATATTTGTTGGGGGTTTCTAAAGTAAATCTACCTGCTTTTTCTGCGATGCCTCTGGAGAGTCCACTGGGAACGCTCCAGCCCTTGTGGTCACTGTTTCAAATGGTTGTAACTGACAGGAAGCCGTTTTTGTGTCTTTTAGGAAGAGGAGGAGGCAGAGGGCTCGCCGGAGGAGGACTGAACAACCACAGCATTTTACCTCTACCTCATCCAGCTGTCAGCTCTTTCCGAGGGAAAAGACTGCCTTGACCACTTGTTGTTGACTTTCTACTTTTGGTTTGTTTATCATTTTTATTTGTTTATTTTGTTTTGGTTATTTTGTTTATTTTTGTCTGCTTTTTTTTTTCATTTTTTTGATTGCTTTGATTCTTTCTTTCTTCCCCCTCCCAAACACCCCCCCCTCCTTTTTTTTCTAATCAGCACACACAAAACCTCAGAGCATGGCCCTGGGGTGGGGGAGAGGGGCGGGGCCAACCACACACACTGCGCAGATGACAGGCAGAGTAACATTGCTTTTGTCCACCTTGGCGTTCCAGACTGCTGTACCACTGAGGTGCAGGGGTTAGCCACATGGGATGTGCTACTGCTGTCACTCTTACCACACACACACACACACACACACACACACACACACACACACACACACACACACACACACACACTGTCATTGACTGTTATTCCAGGCTACACTGGCAGAAAGAAAACAAAACTGTCTGGTTTTGTCGTTCAAAAAGTTAGACCATGCGGCTCTTTCTATTAGTTGTGGAGCCTAAAACATCACAAGTGCCCCATCAGAAGTGCACATTCACACACACAAACACACACAGAAACCTTCCTTATTTCATGTCATCCCACCAAAGACAGGAGAAACAGAGGATTCTGGGATTTTGTTCTCAGCACTATTGCCCTATTGCAAGGGTCAGGAACCTGTAACACCGGGATTTATATGGGTCTCCGATGTTCAACAGTTCACAAAGGTAACGAGCTAGACTCATTAGAGGAGTTCACTCACTAGAATTAGCTGTGAAGAGATATAACCTGTAGATCCCAGCGTTCCTAAAAGTCAAATAACACTGAAACACTGACGTTCTAATCTGATTCTGTAATCCTGATGTGGGTCTTCATAAATATACTTGTAGAGGAGGCCAGTATTGCCATTATATTTTCTCACACCTATTCATCAATATTAAAAGCCAGATGGATTATGCTGATATTTTTTAAACATACGAGACTAAAGCAATACCTCAGGATTATCAGTCCCATTCTTCTCTCTGACACCCGGGCAGTTACCACAGACAGTACGTTCAATGCAATAAGTCTATACAATAATTTTGTAAAACTCAAAAGGAAAAATCTAAGGCCAATTGTTAACTGAGAGATCAACTGAGAACCTGAGACTCATGGCTAAGAGTGTTTCAAGTCAGTGGGGCTTTCCTGCTCCGTTCTAATGACAGGGAGATGTAATAAAACTGTGGTCTGTGGTAATTGACCATACACTACAAATGCAATAGATAGAGATTAGATTAGAAATGCTGCAGTACGTCTGAGCATCTTAATGTAATTTTGTGGTGCTGTGCTATAGTGGACGGGAAAACAAAATCAGTAGGAGGGGGGAGGTTTATGTGCTGCGCTTCAGCATAAAACCTTTTTATGAGTGGAGGTTCAAACATGAACAAAAACCAGGCAATGGTGATAAGGGCGTTTGTAGACAGATAGCAGGTCACGTAACAGTCAGCAGGTACTGCAATGCTGTTTACTTTAAACAAGTTGTGATTCCAAATACATCAGAGTGTGAGACTTTGCTTTGACTATTTTGGAAAAAGTTCTCAGAGGTTCTGTTTTTCTTCGTTTTTCTTGTTTACAAGGTTCCTGACCCCTTTTTTACACATGTTAAAATCACAAATGAGCTCTTTCATTTATTTCTAATAATGTCCCCATTTTCCGGCCCAAATTAAAAGAAAGAAAAAACAACACTGCCGAATACTGACAGTATGAGGTTTACAACATTGACACAATAATCCTGGAGAGTTACAATGAAATAATCTACAGAATAATTCTGACAGTCAAAAGCATTTATTGCATATGCACAGGCATATTCACCAAAAAGTAAAAAGAGCTTTAATCTATTTGTCCTATGTACCCAAGGTTTGTTCTATTATAGTCAATTCCATGTAAAATGGCCTCTTATGAGCGTTGCGGGATGGAATACCAGGTTTTAGTATTGGTATTGTATCTGTAGAACTTTCCCATCCTTGGTGGTGATGTGTATGAATTGTAAATTGTAATTGCTCCGAGACAGAATTACCCAGCAGTACTACAAACCCAATATGCCGCAATCTACTGTACATATTTTACATAACCCTGACATCTTCTTAACCATCTTACATGTACATATTCATTCATTTGTGGGGTTTTTATTGTCAGTTTTTTTCTGTTTTCTTTTGTCTTTTCTGCCTTTGTTTGTTTGTTTGTTTGTTTGTTTGTTTGTTTTAAACATAGCTTTAAGATGTCATTTCCAACCATTTCAATGAAAGGGAAGAATACTCAACTCAAGAACTAAACCTCAAGAAGCAGCAACTCCAGGAACAAAACCACATGATACCTCAAGACACACGAGATACCTGAACCACAGTGAGGGCATGACCTTGGAGATGACCTTGGGATTGCGAGCCCGTTGACGGCACTCTGCCAGCCCTGAGCATCAGCACTGTCACCCATGCAATCCCCCCCACACCATTTCAAAGCTACCTCTGATTTCTTCACCCAGCAAACTAGCTCGTGAGACCCACGCTGCTATAAAGTACTCGTTACACAAGCAGGGGACGGCAGTGAGTGCCAATGTAAAAAAAGAACCTTTGTAATAGCCTTTGACCATTTGTAATGGTGTCATGCAAAAGGCACGAATCTCTGTGGGAGTCAGGAGGGTGATGTCTGAGAACCCAGGTCTATTTGTGTTTTGTGCTGAACTCAACAAGCAGCTAAAGGAATGAGTACTGTTTTGATATTGTTTGTTTCCTTATTTTAACATTACCATTTATCTGACATTGTAACAAGACACTTCTCTCTCTCTCTCTCTCTCTCTCTCTCTCTCTCTCTCTCTGCGACTGGGACATTGATTTACATTGTTAACTTGAATATATGTTTTGTACTGATTTACTCAACGGTTTCTAAGGATCAAGTGCTTGTATGACACTAGATGGTATTATTGCAAACAGTTTTTCTTTCTGCTCTTTTTGTTCTTTCTTTCTTTCTTTTTAGACTAGTTTTATTCTGAGCTATGTACTATTCAGATATGTACCTCAAAATGAGATCAAAATGGACTAATAATCAATTGACAAATACCTACCTCCAGTCTTGAAAAATGAATGATTTTGCCTGGTCTGTTTCAGTATGATTTCAAATGATTTATGCTGAAAAACATGAGGACTGCACAAATGTGCTTTACAAATGTTAAATTTGATTCAAGTTCATTTTAATTCACCTGGGGGAGAAGACAGCCTACAAAAAAAACTTGAAACTTTTTCAGGTTTAAAAAAATATATATGTTCGGGTTTTGTATATTGCATATATGAACATGTTTTTTTTGTTTGTTTGTTTTTGTTTTCTTTTTTGTTGAAAAATTAGTAGATACTGAGATATACTTGATTAGTGAGTTTTGTGTCTTTTACACAAATGTGATTTTCTGTTCTTGTAATATGGTTCAAACAGGTGTATATGTAATGGTTCTTAGTGAAATATTACACCATTTTCAACCTATCACCATGAAAACCTTTGGAAAGTTAACTGATATTCTCAATGGGGCTTGAGGTAGAGCCTCACAGAAAGCAAGTGGAACTGTGGACATGGCTTCTAGAATTTACACATTCACAGTAGCCTGGAATGGCTCCCTGTTGGGTGGAAGATGCAAACCAACATTGAACCTTTTCTCAAACACTGTAATACTACAATTCTCAAACACTGTAATGCTACATAATTGGATACAAACTACAGTTTAGTATGCAGCGGAACTCAGAATTAGCCACACTGCATCAGTAGATTTAGCATCTGTGGTGGCAAAAAAAAGAGAAAAAACGGATTAGCTATGTGAGAGCTGGTATTGAAATGTTACCTTTTGGTGTCTTATAACCATTCACACGTTCAATACTTTGTTGGCGTGTGTTTTAAAAAGCACCAGTACATTGGGCACAGAGGACTAAACCGCTTTAAACATTCAGGAGTTTCATTTGTGAATCTTACAGCTGATCAACATCGCACATCTCTGTGGGAAGCTGCCCGTCATTAAAGAGCGAGTTCCTGAAATGCTCTTCAGGTTTGCAGGGCAGCAGCAGACGTTTATCCGAATGTAATTTAGCGTGGGGCTCTTTCACGGTGTTGGGAGACATTGCACTTTGCCACTGAACTTGGACCATTTTAGTTTCTTTTATGGCAGTTTTATTTAGGATGGGTGGAGTTGGTTCTAAATTAAAAAAGCCAACTGCCGTCTACACTAACATACACTGCACAGCCGGAGCTAGAGCAGGGAGCATACTTCATGTTGAATCGATGTTCACTTAGTTCATATGAACAAAATAATGTACTAATAATGTATTGTGTATGGTAGCTAGACAAACCTTATGAACAAGACAACGCACTGATAGTGATTGGCCGAAAGGAAACGTTATGTACATTAGTTTAATTGCTACTGGCAAACTAACCTAAAACAACACAGAATGATTATTTTTTAACTTTGGTCAACTCTCACCAATGTCTTTTCACTGTATAAGTATATTCACACCATACGGCTGTTCCATGGTCTTCATACTGTTTTATTTTCTACATTATCTCAAATGGCTTTCAAAAAATGGTTCTCTCAAAAGTGCTTTGGGCTTCATGCCATTTGGACTCTTTGCGAGTTCCACACAGCAGCTGATTTTGAGATAATCAGTCATAGACTGCTATGGCTGTGGAAGAGGATTCATGACTTTTACTTTCTCTTTCACTTCTGATGCATTTATTTGCCATTGAGTGGACTGGAGCACCATTCTGGTCACCCATGTTCACCGTAAACGATCCTACAGGGCATCACAGTGGTGCAGGTGCAACTGAAACATGGAAACAGTTTATGACTTGTTTGCATTTGCATGTTTTATGTTGTATGACCCTTAAAACATTTTTTTGCTTGTAAACACCACATAATGTATTGGATGTTTGCTCAGGTGGTGTGTATTTAGTTTGTTTTGACTTCAAGTAATCCTGATGAACATCTGATTACAGGAAGTATGGTCACTCCTTTAGAAAAGAAATATAACTTTTAAAGGGCAATTCACTGTAATGCACGTCTTGATTTTGTGTGTTGCTGAAGAAATGTTCTTGTTATCTTAAATGTTCAAGGACTTTATTGACTTCATTTGTTGGTTTGAATGGATATCCAAAGGAGCCAGTGTTCATGCTTTCAGCTGTGGGTGTCTTAATGAAGTTCACTCTGTATCTTCATGATAACATGTTCTAGTACAATCGAATACACATTACTACCTCTAAGAGGGCCTCTTTTTACCTCATTATTCACTTAATATCTGCTTAAATTCAGGTGGCTGAGTCCAGGGAGAACATCATATATATATATATATATATATATATATATATATATATATATATATATATATATATATATATATATATATATACATACATACATAGATACGAACAATGCTGCTTGAAAGTTTGTGAACCACTCAAACATAGTCAAGAAATGAACATCCAAATCTCAATTTGTAAAGCAGACCTTCCCAATAAGGGACACAGAAAAAATATACATTTTCATTATTTATTCAACAAAAGTAATTTCCCTCTCAAAAAACTGTAAATCTGCCCAGTGCAAAAGTATGTGAACTCTTAGTTAGTGGCTTGTGGCACCTCCTTTTGCAGCCACTGCTTCAACCGAACGTCTTCTGTAACCACAAACGAGTGTCTCACATCTGTTTTTTGAGATTTTTGCCCACTCCTCCTTGCAGAACTTTGCCAGCTGAGAGAGGTTGAAGGGACATCTGGTGTGTACCGCCTGCTTCAGATCTTGACACTGCATTTCTATGGGATTCTCACTGTCTTGTTGCATAATCCATATCCATCACAGCTTCAACTCCCTGATAGCAAGAGATTCTGGTGAATAGGCCTGGGAATTGATGATTCCCTAGATAATATGGGGTCGTCCAGGTCCGGAGGCAGAAAAGCAGGCCCAGACCTTCACCATGCTTCATTGCTGGGAGGAGGTTCTTCTCTTTATATGCAGTGATGGCTTTTCTCCAAACATGTCGCCTGTGATTGTGGCCAAATAATTCAATTTGGGACTCATCTTTCCAGAGAATGGCCTTCCAGAGAGCCTCTGGTTTGTCCAAGTGCTCTGGCAAAGTTTAAAGGGACAACTTTGTTCTTTCTTGAGAGCAGAGGCTTCCTTCTAGCAACTCTCCCATGAATGCCATGTCTATTGATTTTTCCCCTGATTGTAGACACATGTACATTTATCCCAGATGCTGCCAGAGAGGTCTGCAGCTCTCTGGAGGTGGCGTGTTGGTTGGTGTTTATTGTTCTTCTGGTGCTTCTTGGTGTAAGTTTTGATGGCTGTCCACTTCAGCGCAGAGTCGTGGTGATACTGAGTGCCCTCCATTTGTAAATGGTTTGTCTCCTTTCCTCTTGGCATTGTTGATCTGTGTGCTTTACCACTTGGTGTGGTTTGGTTGGTTTCTCCTCTTTTTTTAACCACTGTGTCTCAAATCTTTTGCCAAGTGTGTCTCATTTGATTGGTCTGCTTAATTGATTACTTACATATGCGTCACTTGAGTCTACCTAATTGCCTAATTACCTAATTGACTTTACCAATACAGATGTAGTTCATCTACACATTTCCTTCAGAACAGTAAATGGAATTGATGAACATACACCTGACATTTCGTGTATAAAACTGGTGATAAAGTAAGAGAATCATGCTACAACAGCTACTCAAGGAGGTCACAAACTTTCAAGCAGCACTATATATATAGTTTATTTTTGTGCGTATAAATGGTTTATTTTTGTGGGGGATACATTTTATAAGACTGTTCCTCTCTGCCTCTCAGACACAGTTGGACTGGACATTTGACTAGTTTTAAAGCATTTTTCTTCTCATTATGCAATGTTATGTAGTTTTATTAGCTGTGGGGAGAGGAGGTTGGAAAAAGGCACTTTTGAGTGCTTCTGTGGCCTCCTCCACCTAATATATAACTTCAAATGTTTTCTAACATTTATGGCTTTCTGTATTTCACCTAGTATTGCTGTCTATGATTACACTTCAAATGGCTTGCCTGTTAAGACTTTTAAAAATCCCTTTATAGATATTTACCGCCTTATTCAGCACAATAAAATGGGTGCTTGTGAATCTTGTTGTCTGAGAAGTCTTTTATGAGTCCTTTTCATAGATAACTAGTTGTTAATGTTCAGTCTTTGTTGGTCCACACACTTTTCAGGAACTTCACGTGCATTGTAGATCAACGATTGCTGGTTGGTTTTGTCTTGTGTGATTTTGCTCACTTAGATTTCATTTATGTGACCTTGCACTATTATTTTATTTAGCAAATGATTGCTTATCTTGCATATTTCTAGTGATGCACTGGCTAGAAAAATATACAAGGCTAATCCAGTCAGAAATATTAATTTAATATTAATTAAATTGTTCAAGGACCAAATGTGTGTACACTGAAAAAAATAAAGCATTGGATCAATGTAATAAAATTGAATTAATCAATCATACGATTTTTTTTTCATTGAATCAATTAAAAAAACTAAATTCATTTAGTCATGAATTAAGTTTTTTGGATTGAGTCAATGAAAAAAATTTGTGTGATTGATTAATTCAATTTTATTATATTGAGTCAATGCTTTATTTTTTTCAGTATAGTATTTACATACAAATTTGTTACATCCAATATATGAAATATACATTATACATCATTATTGTTACCACCTCACACTGAAATAACCCATACAAACAGTTCATGGAACTATCAAAACATTTTTATTAAAGTGTTAATAATTAGGTAATTAGCCTGTTTAAACCCTTAATAAGCAGTTCTAACAAATAAGAGGAGCTGTGACCTGTAGAATGTGAATGTTATCATTTCAAATGGTAATGTAAAGCAAATGATATTTTCTGAGACATCCTGTTATGAATAAATGTAACTCCCAACAAATGTCCAAATAATGTATCAATGCCAAATGTACCAAGACTTAACATGGCACAGCAAGAACCAGTCAGTTCGGCATTCCACTCCTCACCTTCCCGTGGCTACTGTATGTACTAAGAGACAATGACTAATATGTTTCTGAAAAATCTTCCAAATGGAGGTTTATGTACTAATGACACATGTCTGGAAAACAAGGCCACCTTTCATGAGGACGTCGCGGTGGTGACCAAAAGGAACGTCCAGTTCCAGGTCTGCTCCTCCCTCTCTAGAGTAGGTACAGGGATGGGCAAAGTTTAGCGCTCCACTCGCTCCTATACCATTCTACCCACCCCTCCTTCTGCTGTTTTCCACTTCTTCCTCCCCACATTCCATTTCAGAAACATCCCAACCTCCCTCTCTACGGCTCCCTCGCTGGGGAGACTGAGCCCCCTCCCTCCCTTGAGCCTCTGACCTTTGCCCTGCGCTGGCCCCTCTGAATGGGAGAGCAGGCCACACTTCAAAGCTCCACACCTCCCTACACAATGACGAGATCCGTCATTCACTCAAACTCTTGACGACCCCTTTCCCACCCATACGCATTCACCCCCCCCCATATGGAGTACCACATGAGCAACACCACCCATCATAGAGCTGCTCACTAATTCCTCTCTCAGCAACCCATGGAAAGGGAGGGGGTGGCAGAGGGAGTGGAGGGTGGTGAATGGCACAGGAAAGGAGGAGTGAGGCAGAAGTGAGACAGGAGTGAGACAGAAGTGAGACAGGAGTGAGACAGAAGTAAGGCAGGCTTGCCATCTGCTCAGAGACTCTGTTCCGTTTTGAGGTAACCTTTCTACCCCTTTCCTCTTTTCTAGGAAAATGGCCTCTGGTTCTGAGCATTCTCAGAACATACCCAAGGTTTCTCTTCAGCTCCAGCCACTAACAATGGCTCGTGAAGGCAAGCACAGATGCAGCGTGCCACACATTAGACAGAGGAACAACCTTACGAGTGAATGATCATCACTATGTCACTGTCTAATTAGGCAAAAGCTACTGTCTGATTAAGGGGAACAGGTCTTAACTTTCCCAATACTGCTGCTGTACATTTTTAAGGTCTTTTTTTCTAGGGGAGCTTCTGAAACAAGCATTGACGTGTCACTGCTCAGGACTGCTGAAGCTCTGCAAGGCATGGAAGTTCTCAAGACATGGATGGTTTTAGTGGTCTGGAGGTTCTGATAGTTTGAGACACGTGTGTTATCTGATCATCCACATAATTGGCCACTTGCTTTCATCACTGTTTGTGTTTACATCTATGAGAGAGGTGTCATCTACAAACTTCATTTACAAAAAAAAAAATCTAATGGGGCTCAGAAGGCAGACAGACTTGTGGTACACGTGTGCTGATGGTTTCAGAGGCTGAGAGTTAGAAACCCACGTGAACATACTGCTTAGTTAGGAAGCACCTTTTTAGTTGTGTTTTTTTAAACGGCCTTCACACATTGTGCTCCAGGAGGGCCTGTTAAGGCTCGTCAAAAGTGTTGGGTATTTGAGGCCTGACTCAGCTGTATCGCATTACAAAACGCTACTCCCTGAAATGCATCTCCGTAAATCTCCCCACATTTCCTAGCAGAGTGGGATCTAAAGGAGCTTCCGAAACTCCTGCTCATAGTAGCTCCACTCCACGGTCCTCAGCTTGACCCCAGAACCTCACCCCTCAAGAGGCCCTGCTGCCCAGCACTACTGGAGTGCTCCACCCATCCACACCCCAACACTGGGAGAGACTCCACCCATCAAAGGACCCTTCGAATCACAGAAATGCAAAATGTAAAAAATGAATCATCAAAAATGAATTGATAGAAATCTAACTAGTCAATATTATGTGAATATTATGTGAAATGTGTACTGAAGCCATGCTATTTTGATTAAACACAACAGTATTTACAGTAGTATAGGAGACCCAACCCCCATTAAATACACTGTTTTACTCCAGGATTTCCTATGGTAGTAAATGTATGTCTACATAAGCACGGAAACTATGCACTCCCTCTCTTTCTCTCTCTCTCTCTCTCTCTCTCTCTCTCTCTCTCTCTCTCTCTCTCTCTCCCTCCCTCTCTCTCTTCTCCCCTCTCTCTTTCTCTCTCTGTGAGGTGAGCCGCACATGGACATAATCTGCTGTTTCCTGTGTCTTCCGCTCTAAAGGATGTCCGTCCTCTCTGCTGAGCAAATAAAACGTGCTTCCTCCTTGGCGCGTCCGTGCGCAGCTGCTGCCGGTGTGGGGCGATCCTGCACACCCGCCAGACGTAAAGCACACCCAGCCGGGTGGCCCAGTGGACCCGCCGTGCGTCGCGGAGCAGAGAGGCCCGAGTGATCAGCTTTACCTCAGTGTAAAGAGCACGGCAGCCATGTTCATCGCCATTAAACAGTCCAACTGGAGAACTGCAGGACAAAGGTCAAGAATTCGGTAAGGAAATTGTGCCGATTTGGGTTGGAAGGTTTATTTGACGTCACCTGGTGCTGCAAGTGTGCTTCTGTAAACAGAGTGGAGAGTAGAGGGCGCTCAAAAGATTCGCCCTCACGCACTGGGAGTCTCTTCCTCAGAGGCGGTGATACTGACACTAACAGTGTGCAGGGGTCTTTGCCACTTGATAAACAGTGTCTGAGGTTGGTAGTGTAAAAATAGGATCCAACCTCCTCCACTCACACTCAGATGTACACACACACACCACACACACACACACACACACACACACACACACACACACACACACTCCTCTACAGCCACTTCCCAGCCTCTTGAGTAAATATTTAACCTCAATATCCCTCTCTGGATCCTCAGGAAGTTCTGTCTCTCCTTGTGGGAGGACAGGAACAGACAATGAGGAGTGTGTCCTGACCCACTCCGCACCCCGCACCATCGTTCACACACACTCCGCTCCTCCATCTCACTTCCTGACCCACTCCGCACCCCGCACCATCGTTCACACACACTCCGCTCCTCCATCTCACTTCCTGACGCACGGGATTCTGGATGTGCACAGCTTTCTGATGTCCGAGTTTAAAATTACACGTGCAGTCCAAGCACTCAATCTCTATTTAAGGCCTTGGTAGCGTGGAAGAAATAATACGACCTAAAAGGGCCCAGTAGGAGCGATCAGTGGAGGGATGATCACTTAGGACAAAATTCGTCCAAATGTTTTATTGTTTCCAGCTCTTTGTGGCAGGGGAGAGTGGCTTCGGTAACTCGCGGGGCGCCTGAACTGTTGCGATGATAAAGATCTTTTGGCGAGCGGCGCGAGTGCATTTTCCACATCTAACGTCTGATTGGGAATAGTGCTTTGTAGCGGCTGCCCGATGGGTCACTGATCTCGGCCTGTCTGCCTGCTTTGCGGCCGGGGGCTGCAGTGTCACCAGAGATGAGCGTGGAGATTGCGTCCCCTTCCGAAGCCACTCTGCATCTGGGTGATTCCCTTCCTGCAAACAGGTGTACAGCCGACCCACACGGGCCTGTATCGAGGGGTTACGGCTAGACATTCTGGCCCCCATCAGGGTCATTACATGCTTGAAGCATATGAATCCCACGACCTTGTACCGTGTCCTGGGGTTACAGGAAGACTCACTGGCACATACGAAACAAATGGACGCCTGTTCGAACATCCTTCCTCACCTGATCATCTCACCCCACCAGTTCAGAGTGCAGCCCAACTTATCTCTCCAGTACCAAGACGCAGGGCTGAACAGACATCAGTAGCAGAGCTCTGTGCAAGAGGCAGGGGCGTTTTTCTTAGATCTGAGAGAGGATGTCATTTTTTCCTCATCCATTTCCTCCTATCTTTCAGAATAAAAATGGCAAAAGTTCTTCCTTCCTCTCCATAATATCTCCCCCCCCCCCCCCCACACACACACAGGATGAAGGATGTCTGACGTCTTCTCCTGAGCCTTTTGAGCTCATCCATCACACTGTTCATGCTCTGAGAACTACATAACAGGTTAAAGCCATACTAACTCACGTGAACACCCTCAGTACAAACAGATGATAAAACGTGAAACGGTGAAAGAGTGGAATCTTGGAATCTCACTATCCATGTGTTGAAGCCAAGAAATGAACAAGATGATCCGCGTTAGCTGAAACGTGAAGACTTGACAAGAACAGGTGAGTCACTTGCAGGTATACACGGCAGAAAACAGCACGGTGATGGAAACTCTGAGTCCCTCCAGTGGATCTTCATAACCCGATGCCGTGCCTTTGTTTTGTATCCTAGCGATGCAGGTGAGTCACGCCGTATCAAAGATGTTCGGCAGCGAGGATCTGCCCCCGGTGGGCAGGGTGGAGGACGGCCTGGTTTTCCCCCGCCGGCGTGCGATGGGCGCGGCGGGCCTCCGCCCTGCGTGGGCGCGTCCCAGCAGCTCAGCCGCGGAGAGGTGTGAAGGAGGGGGCGGCGTGGGTTTGGGGAAGTGGGGGCGCGCCGTCTGGAGTGGCCGAGTCACGGGTGGGCGGGGCTCACACACCGGCGGTTGTGAAGGAGGGCAGGGCTGAATCAGAGGCGCTTCACCGCAGTGTGTGTGTGTGTATGTGAAGGGGGGGGGGGGGCGGCAATCCTTCTGATCGCGGAAAAATGTGCACCAGTACCGCTGCACAGTGGCTGAATGTCAAAGCAATGTTTACGAATAAGACTTATTTATGAAACATTTATGAATCACAGTCGGTTCCATGTTTGTGCACACACACACACACCCACACACCCCGTGAGACGTGCGAGCGCTCCTGTTCGAGGGTGTGTCTGGCATGTCTCGCTCCAGGACACCCACCCCTCTGAGTCACACAGGCGGTCCTGACTCATCCCGCCATCACCGGCTGTGGGCTCCAGTGCCACTGCTCACAACCCCGGCCACATTCGCCCAGTCATCCAGGAACAATTTCCTCCTCTTCCCTTCCCCTCTCCTTCTCTCGTTCTCTCTGACTCTCTTCTTTGGATCACACTCTCTCTGTGACTCATTTTGGTTTCATTTTGCCATCCTCCTCTACCCCTCCCTCAATTTTTCCTTTTCCTTCCTGGTTTTGTAGATGACCTCATTTTAAGGAAGCCCAGACCGGCTGGTGAGAGCACACTGCAGGCCTGCAGACTCTCTCCGCTCCGAAGTCTCCACTGCTCTGTGCTCCACGAGGCGGCTTCCATCATCCACGAGAAGACCCGTGGATCTGAACAGCTCTGATGTTTGACCTGGTCAACATCACGCTGCAACACTGCCGTGCAAAACGGAACGTTTGCAGCATAACATTGTCTCATAAACTACAAAAAAATAAAGCATAGCATTTATACGTTTTTCCATACACTGGAAAATGTGAGTTCTTCGGTTGATCCGCTGCTTCTTCTGAGGAGCACAGCAGTCCTTGCACAGCTGTTCTGTAAATGTCTGGTTATTTGTTGTTAAGTGGTTAATACACAGTACAGGGCCGTTCTCGTACAGGGTCAAACAAACCAGTGACCGGCACGCCTGCTGCGTCTGCGGAGAGGATCCGTTCCTCCAGACTTTGAAGCCTTTGTTATGGTCCCTGCTGAAGCCTTTATGGGGAGGTGAATGTTACCACATGCACTGCCCCAGCAGACTAAACCTCCAACCCTGTCAGCCTGAAGATTTGTGGTCCACTGTAGATATAGACATGAAAAGTGAAACAGGTGCGTTCTCTCCCTCTCTCTCTCTCTCTCTCTCTCTCTCTCTCTCCCTCACACACACACACACACACACACACACACACACTTTCCTGCCACTAGTCTTCCTAGCGTTCCTTCGTGCTCTTTGAAAGAAGTACATAAGTGTGGAGTGATGAACAGTGATATCATTTCCATTACAATTAACATTTGTACCCAATATGTAAAGTGTGCACAGAATGGGTTGTGTTTATTAGCCTTGTGTAACGCGGTGAACGACAGAGTATAATGCTGAGAATGTGCTTGTTCGCCAACAAAGCTATGGGAACACGTTTTGAGAGATTATACATTTACCAGTATTTACCTCCAGCCTTATACAAACTGAGGCCATTTACTATCTATCTGAGGAACACAGCAATCTATCCTAGTGTTTGGTATAATTGAAGGGATGTAGCTGTAATTTCAAAAATGTTCGTTGTTGGTTAAAAAAAATTGATATAGTCTTACAACACTAATCCAGGCCCGTAGCCAGCATTGTGATGGGGGGATCTTTTCCCCAAAAAAGTGGACTTCATTTGGCTCTCTTATCAAGGTTCCCAACTTTTCAAAGTCACTAGGAGTGAGATTTGATTTGGGGGCGGGGGGGTGGTGGTGTGTTTGTCAAACGTTGACAGGGGTGGGGGATACGTCTTATACGTTTCCTCTATACTGCGCCTAAAGCGATCGATCACCAGTGGTTGGCGCCAGAGCGAACTAGTAACTCATTGAATCATAGATGTAGATTTGAGTTAAATAAACTAGATACTTTTTTCAGCGTGAGAAATCGGATGTGTGGCGTGTGAGCGTGTGAAGACAGTCAAATGCGTGAGTTGGCAACACTGTTATAAGTTTGTTGTGAGTCTGTTGTTGGTGTTATTTGTTCGTCTGTATAATCACAGGAGATTAACAATTCATTCGTTGAATAGCCTACCTATCTTGAGGGGCATGTGTGTACGGGGGGAGGGGGGCGGGAGGGGGGGGGGTTCGAACGAACCCTTCGATCCCCCCTGGCTACGGGCCTGCTAATCGCACTTGTAAACGTTATCTGAAGAACGCACCTCGTGTGGTGCAATGCTGCCATCATGCGAACAAAAATGTAAAAGCATCCTTGTTGGGGATCGCGAGTGGAATTTACCATTTTACCAAGGTTTCACGGACTATTTAATCACGCTACCACAACACTACTACTTTCACTACCTTGCTTTTTAAGGCATAATTCTGGCTATGACTCTGATGTGTAAACACATTCCATTATTATAATTATCAAACTGCCACATGACCTGTCAGGTACACGTGCTTCTGCCACAACAAACTATATAAAAATGTATTGCTGGGGTCAGTTACAGTTTTATATATAGTGAAAGATGTGGCAGGAGCAGACACACAGGCAGCCTATATGTCGGTATTTTATAGTTCCCTTCAAACACTATAAAACATTACAAGGTTTCCCCGTAGTATGGTGCCATAATATTGTTCTAGGTATCCATGGTGACTGGGGTAAAGGTGGAATGTCTGTGGCGGGAGGAGGAAGTCTCCAAGCCAAGTTGCGTTCTGCTGTCCCTCCGGCACGCCACGGAGTTCACAGCACTGAAACCCACAGTAACGCGCGTGCCACGGGAGAGTCAAATACTCGCAAATACTCGCAATGGGCGAGGTGACGCTTGGCATCGTAGACTCGCACCTTCCGCCGCTTAGAATGGCGACAGGCCTGGATGTGGTTTACATTCCCCCTGCCTGCTTCACACTGACATAATCCAGTGGCTCCCAAGCCGATTCCCAGGAACATGCAACGTTTTTCCATGTTCTAAGAGTTCCACTTCAGCGCAGGACCTGGACTTCTGAGGTGCACTGTGTGACGTCGGGTGCAACCAGTACAATCACATTGCAAAATGATGGACAAAAGTGAGTGTGTGGGTGTGGGTGCTAGATCTCATTCTGGAGCGTTGTGGTCTGAAACAACAGAGAAATTAAATGAAATGTGCCATATTTGTCAATTGTGATCTTTTTCACCGCAATCGAAATTTGTCCTCCGCATTTCCCCATCTGTGCAAGTAGAACACACACACAAACACACACACTAGTGATTACTAGGGGGCTGAGGTGCACACATGCCCAGAACGGTGGGCAGCCCCCGGTGCCCGGGGAGCAGTTGGGGTTAGGTGCCTTGCTCAAGGACACCTCATTCATGGCCTCAGGCCTGGGAACCCACGACTCTCTGGTCACAAGACCAGTTCCCTACCACAGGACCTTGACTGCCCT
Organism: Brachyhypopomus gauderio; assembly: GCF_052324685.1. Classification (NCBI taxonomy): domain Eukaryota; kingdom Metazoa; phylum Chordata; class Actinopteri; order Gymnotiformes; family Hypopomidae; genus Brachyhypopomus; species Brachyhypopomus gauderio. The sequence continues at coordinate 4,238,164 of NC_135215.1, forward strand.
CCACAGGACCATGACAGAGGAGGATGTTGTGATTGCCTCCACGACAGTGTATCTTGGTATGGCTAATCCAGACATTTAAGTACACTACCGTTCAAAAGTTTGGGGTCACCTTGACAATTTTGTGTTTTCCCTGAAATCTCATACTTTTATTTATCAAATGAGTTGCAAAATGAATAGAAATATAGTCCAGACACTGACAAGGTAGAAATAATGTTTTTTTTTTTTTTTTTGAAATAATTTTTTATTTTAAACTTTGCTTTCGTCAAAGAATGCTCCCTTAGCAGCAATTACAGCATTGCAGACTTTTGGCATTCTAGCTGTTAATTTGCTGAGGTAATCTGAAGAAATTTCACCCCATGCTTCCAGAAGCCGCTCCCACAAGTTTGATTGGGTTGATGGGCACTTTTTTCGTACCATACGGTCAAGCTGCTCCCACAACAGCTCAATGGGGTTGAGATCTGGTGACTGCGCTTGCCACTCCATTACTGATAAAACACCAGCTGCCTGCTTCTTCTCTAAATAGTTTGTGCATAATTTGGAGGTGTGCTTTGGGTCATTGTCCTGTTGCAGGATGAAATTGGCTCCAATCAAGCGCTGTCCACAGGGTATGGCATGGTGTTGCAAAATGGAGTGATAGCCTTCCTTATTCAAAATCCCTTTTACCTTGTACAAATCTCCCACTTTACCAGCACCAAAGCAACCCCAGACCATCACATTACCTCCACCATGTTTGACAGATGGTGTCAGGCACTCATCCAGCATCTTTTCAGTTGTTCTGCGTCTCACAAATGTTTGTCTGTGTGATCCAAACACCTCAAACTTTGATTTGTCTGTCCATAACACTTTTTTCCAATCTTCCTCTGTCCAATGTCTGTGTTCTTTTGCCCATATTAATCTTTTTCTTTGATTAGCCAGATACAGTTGTGATCAAATTTATTCAACCCCCAATGCTGCGAAGGGTTTTATGGAATTCAGTGCACATTTGTAATTGTGTTCATAATGAAATCTTACAAGGACTTGTTAAAGAACTAAATGCAACTAAGATAGCATCAATTTTTTTTGTCATAAAGTATTAAATGGCCTTTTTGTGATTTCTTCATTGACACAATTATTCAACCCCTTTACGACTACCACTCCTAAGAACAGAGGTTCATTCCAGTGTTTTCCATCAGGTATTGAAAACATCTGTGGATGTCAACGAGCAGCAATCAAGCATGATAAGCACCAATTAGGCAGATTTAAAAGGACTGTGATACTCAGCTCCTTCTAGACATCTACTGGTGTGTTTCCAAGCATGGTGAAGGCAAGAGAATGGTCCCAGAAGACAAGAGAAGAGGTTATTGCTCTTCACAAGAATGGCAATGGATATAAAAAGATTGCGAAGTTGTTAAATATTCCAAGAGACACTATCGGAAGTATCATTCGCAAGTTCAAGTTAAAGGGCACAGTGGAAACGTTACCTGGTCGTGGCAGAAAGAAGATCCTGACCGCGACTGCTGTGCGCTACCTGAAGCGTAATGTGGAGAAAAATCCCCGCGCGACTGCTAAGGAACTGAAAAAAGACCTGTCAGATGTGGGCACTGAAGTTTCAGCTCAGACAATAAGGCGCGCACTGCATAACGAAGACCTCCATGCCAGAACGCCCAGACGCACCCCCTTGCTGACTCCAAAGAACAAGAAAAGTCGACTGCAGTATGCCAAAAGTCATGTGGACAAGCCACAAAGGTTTTGGAACAGTGTACTGTGGTCAGATGAAACTAAATTAGAACTGTTTGGGACAATGGACCAGCGCTATGTTTGGAGAAGGAAGAACCAGGCTTATGAACAAAAGAACACCTTGCCTACTGTGAAGCATGGCGGGGGGTCAATTATGCTTTGGGGCTGTTTTGCTTCTAATGGTACAGGAAAGCTTCAACGTGTGCAGGGTACCATGAATTCCCTTCAGTACCAGAAGATCTTGGAGGAAAATGTGATGGAGTCAGTCACAAACCTGCGGCTTGGGAGACGTTGGACCTTCCAACAGGACAATGATCCGAAGCACACATCCAAGTCCACTAGAGCATGGTTGAACATGAAAGGCTGGAACATTCTAGAGTGGCCATCGCAATCACCAGACTTAAATCCAATTGAGAACCTCTGGTGGGACCTAAAGAAGGCAGTTGCAGTGCGCAAGCCTAAGAATGTGACTGAACTGGAGGCTTTTGCCCATGAAGAATGGGCTAAGATACCCATAGGTCGCTGCAAGACACTTGTGTCAAGCTATGCTTCACGCTTGAAAGCTGTCATAACTGGAAAAGGATGTTGTACTAAGTACTAAAAAATAATGTCACTAGGGGGTTGAATAAAACTGATAATGATGTGAGCACAGTAAAGACATTTGTGGTTATTCCATCATAAATATTATGTTATGTTTGTCTAATTTATAAGTGCCTCTTTGATATAATTGTAAATAAGATGACTGAAATGATCAAAATCAATGTCAAACTGGCCAAAACACTTTATTTCAGTGGGGGTTGAATAAATTTGATCACAACTGTATGGCTTTTTCTTTGCCACTCTGCCCTGAAGGCCAGCATCCCGGAGTCGCCTCTTCACTGTAGACGTTGACACTGGCGTTTTGCGGGTACTATTTAAAGAAGCTGCCAGTTGAGGACCTGTGAGGCGTCGGTTTCTCAAACTTGAGACTGTAATGTACTTGTCTTCTTGCTCAGTTGTGCAGCGGGGCCTTCCACTTCTCCTTCTACTCTTGTTAGAGCCTGTCTGTGCTCTTCTCTGAAGGGAGTAGTACACACCATAGTAGGAAATCTTCAGTTTCTTGGCAATGTCTCAAATGGAATAGTCTTCATTTCTCAAAACAAGAATAGACTGTCGAGTTTCAATTGAAATTGTCTTTTTCTGGCCATTTTGTGAGTTTAATCGAATCAACAATTGTAATGCTCCAGATTCTCAACTAGCTTAAAGGAAGGTCAGTTTTATAGCTTCTCTAATCAGCAAAACTGTTTTCAGCTGTGCTAACCTACTTGCACAAGGGTTTTCAAGGGTTTTCTAAATATCCAATAGCCTCCTTATACAGTTAGCAAACACAATGTACCATTAGAACACTGGAGTGATGGTTGTTGGAAATGGGTCTCCATACATCTATGTAGATATTGCATTAAAAACCAGACGTTTACAGCAGAGGTGGGGACTCGAGTCACATGACTTGGACTCGAGTCAGACTCGAGTCATTAATATTAAGACTTTTGACTTGACTTGAAAAAATATTCAGAGACTTAGACTTGACTTGGACTTTTACACCAATAACTTGGGACTTGAATTGGACTTGAACCTGTTTACTTGCAAAGACTTGATTTTTTTTTTACCTCAAATCTAAATTTTAAAACGCATATCAATATTTATAAAGTGCGCCCCATTAATTTCATTTCCGTCCTTCTGACACAGACCGGCGTTACACCAGATTCTGTGACCGTCGAGTTTTGTGACCACAGGGGGCGCTATTTCACAGTTTCTGTTCAGAGGCACAAACGCTTTACGAATGCTACGTAAACTACGCTGATGCACTTTCTTTACTCGTTTTGTTGGTGTCCACGAGCCAAAATATGACAGATGTTTATATTTACATTTATCGTCTCTTAATTACATAAATGTACTTAAACAAGATTTACCATCCCCTCACCATTGCAGCCAACAAAGAAATCATGAATGGGATGTACAGGTGAGCCTTTTTAACTGGGGTCACCAATTCTGACGGCAGCCATCAGAATATGTGACCCCACTGAATCTCTAGGTAACAATAGTAGCCTACACCGTGACCCCACAATAACAGAAAACAATGAAAAAATAACCCTAACCTTTTATTAGTCTATATTTAAACATTTTATCCAAATGTTTAGAATAACCATTCGTAATGACAGCATCTTGCTTTCGATGATGCTTGCTATTTTCGTGTAAAATTATGTAACGAAACATTCTTGTTTAAGTACATTTATGTAATTAAGAGAAGATAAAATGTAAATGATCTGTCATCTTTTGGCTGGCGGACACCAACAAAACGAGTAAAGAAACGCATCAGCGTAGCATTCGTAAAGCGTTGGTGCCTGTAAAAAAAAAAAAAAAGACTCGAAAGGACTTGAAATTCCAAGTTTCAGACTTGGGACTTGACTTGACGGTTGCTTGTCTTGACTCGAGACTTGACTTGAGTTGACTGTCTTTGCTTGAGACTTGACTCGGGACTTGAGGATAAAGACTTGGACTTACTTGAGACTTGCAAAACACTGACTTGGTCCCACCTCTGGTTTACAGCTAGAATAGTCATTTACCACATTAACAATGTATAGAGTGTATTTTTGATGCATTTATTGTTAGCTACATTGAAAAAAAAACTGCTTTTCTTTAAAAAATAAGAACATTTCTAAGTGACCCCAAACTTTTGAACGGTAGTGTAATTCCTAATGTATTGGCATATGTTATATGAGATATAACTGACATATACAGCACAAACAGATTCCTAAAAGTCTAACACGTTCCTCTGCCCCTAGATAATCAGTAGGCCTGTGGTAGGCCTCTTTATAAAGATGTTACAACCACCCACAACCCTAAATGCAACAGCATGGTGGTTTCAAATTGGCATCAATTAACTGTCACTTTTTCTAAGAAACAACTACTTAATGTTACGTTTTATAATTACAACTTAATCAAAATCAGTGAACTTTCTCATCAATGTTCATACATTCATGTAAGTGGTCATACAAGATGAAACTGAACACATTTTTGGTTATCCCTTCTTGGTAAGGAAATTGTATTGTTCAATAAAACATGAAAACAAAATGTATTTTGTTTTTCCAATGGGTTACGTTATATTAATGTATGTTTCTTTTGCTTTCTATTCTTTAGCAAACAGTAACTAAAACATGGGAGTGGTTTATGTGTTGTAGAATTTTTGGTGATTTCCAAGACCGGGCGCCTTACCACACCTGCATTATGGTTATAACCTTTTAGGCAACATTCTACCTAGCAATTGTTGCCTTTGTTTTTTGTGATTGGCTACTGAATTATGAAGGGGGAGGCAACTGTTCAGGGTAAACAAGAAATGCTGTATTGCTTTCGTTATTATCACACTGCACTGAGAGGGACTGTAAGCGATCTCCATTTCATCTCTCAAAAATGAGGCTTTTTTTGTCTTTTGCGGTACTCTGCACTCTGTACTTCAGCGTACAGGCAAAAGAATGTAAGTTCATAAATAAATGCTTCTTTTGTATCTGCTGTAAATGTGCTTTGTAGGCCTAATTTGTTTATTACGAGAAGCTAATATTTAAAAGGGTGTAATATTAAATTACATTATATTTATGTATATATTTATCTACATTATACATGCTTAAAAATTACAGTATTATAAATAGGCTATATAAGACTAGAATTAGCATGGATGGAACTATGGATGGAAGTTTGTTCTATGTAGGCCTACAGGTTGTTGAAAGTGAACAACAAATCTGAATGGTCTAATATTCTTTATATTGTGTCATATTTTCAAATGTTAGGAATTAAATTATTAGGTCTTACATCTTGGTAAAGATTAGAGGTCTAAAGACCTTTTTCATCTCATTGCTTTGTTCTCCAGCCCCTCCAAAAGTCCAGGTGTACAGCTACAGCCCTGGCGAGTATGGAAAAGACAACGTCCTGATCTGTCATGTCAGCGGGTTCCACCCGCCAGACATCACCATCGAGCTTCTAAAGGATGGAGCCCCGATTCCTGATACCAAACAGACAGACCTGGCCTTCGAGCAGGGCTGGAAGTTTCACCTTACCAAGAGCGTGGCCTTCACACCACAAAAGAGCCAAGAGTACTCCTGCCGTGTCAGACACTTGCAGTCGATGAAGGATTATTCATGGGGTGAGTAATATTATATCTCCCCTTATAACCAAACTACAAATTCAGCCATAGTCTGCAACCATCATTGTATATTTGTATCTTTTTAATCTGTATTTTATTTATTTAACAGAGCCCGATATGTGATGCTGAATGGGAATGACAAAAGGTGCGTCATCTCTCTTTAAAGGCATGTGACTGACGTATTGTCCTTTATAAAGTCCTGATTCTCCAAGGCTTTAATGTGCTTATTCAGTTTTCTCCTTGTTTTTGCAGGACTACATTATGTTCTTCACTTTACCTTTACTACGCGAGGTGTAAATCGGGACCTCCTCTACCGTGTGTTGGACTCGAGATGATATCATGCATCTGGTGTTGGACATCTGATTCTGTTTCTCTTTAATCTGCGTAATGTGCAGGTGCTGTTGGCTTGGGTTTTGAAATACGTCTTACAGGTTATTGAAATACAATATTTGAATTCTGTATTTGAATTTGAAAATAAGTGCAACAATATTTTCTGTATAATATACATTTTTATCCTATTTTCTATTGTATGTTGGTGGATGATCATTAAAAATTTATATAAACAATTGTTAGTGCTGTGACTTAATTTGGATTTGGGGGGACACATTTTCCCATATATATATATATATATATATATATATATATATATATATATATATATATATATATATATATATATATATATATATATATCACTGATGTAATGACTTCGATTTAAACCACAAGGGGATCAGTAAATAGTTGATCTGTTCAATCAAGTGAAGCCCTGTAGGCAAATCTGAAGTGGGGACAATTGTCCTCTCCCCATTAAAATGCATATGTTTTGCAAATCTTATATTAGAATGTTTATATGAAATGAAAAAAAGTGCATTTAGTACTGGATTTAACTTCATTGTTTGCATTATTTTCAAAATATATATATATTAAGCTGCTGCACAGCAGTAGTTTAAAAGCTTAGTTGTAATTCAAACGTGAGGAGCTAATATCCAAAATTCTGAACATCCGCCCTTACTGACTGGAAACCTCATGAGCCATAATGTGCTTGGCAACAGTAAAACAAATTTTGTCATTGGATGAAAACATGGAGGACGAAGGAGGAGTTTGAGTTCAAATACAGAAGAGCTCTTGCTTTCAATTTCGATTTTGATTATTTGCTGAAATATAAACTTTCGCTTAGGGACGGGTGTTCAGGTATATTGTCTTAGAATTCCTCAGGAAAATGAAGTCTTTTCTCCTTGCTGTAATTTTTGTTGTCCTCTGTTCAGGATCTCTGGCAAAACAATGTAAGTAGTCTAAACGTTCTTTGTTTTATACATCGTGTTAGCTTGCTTCCTATACTTAAGGGCCAACCTGTAATGACTGATGGTTCGTAGTTGAATTCGAATTTAATTATTAATTTGTCAACAAAACATATCAAGTTAAACCGAATTATAATACTATGAACTACTACTATGAATATTTATATGATATAATTATATTGCTATAATTACAAGAAGTATGTTAAGTAGATTCTGATTTTGTTGTTTTGAACAATTACGTTTTTTTAATGGCTTGGCCTTTAAATATCCTGATCCTGATGACCTGCTCACAATTTATAGAAGACTGCATATAGGCCAAACAATCACATCACTAATTAACTACAAATATACATTTAAAAAATGTCACTTAAAAACATAACAGATAGTCTAGCAAAACATGCTAGGATAAATGAACTTGTCCAGGAGGCGTCAGTGTGCCAGTGTTTTTGTTTACAAACGAGACAGGAGAATGTTAACAGTACATTCATGTTCATGTCTGAAGCAGTTAATGTCTGAGATGTTGATAATGTTAAAACAGTAACTGTGAAACTAGACATGAATACAAACTCATATTTTCTTTAAAATAGAAATCTAAGAATCTATCTTTTCCACCACTCTCCCAGTGAGATTCAGCAGAGCACTTAGGTTTCACATTTGCAACACGGATATCACTTATCACTATTGTTTTTAAGAAGATGATCTGGCTAAATAATATAAATAGTTTCTGCTCACACACATGCACAGCATGTGTTTTTCATCTGCACTTAGATTCTGTTTTCTGTTCAGTCATATAAGACCACCTAATTAAATGCTATATACAGTAGGTCTAATGCCAAAATGCCAGTTCTAGAATTAGAGCAGAATCTTACCATGATGTACCATAACACAAGTTTATATTCTTCTTTGGGCTTTCTGTAGCTGAGCCCAAAGTCCAGGTGTACAGCTACAGCCCTGGTGAGTTCGAAAAAGACAACGTCCTGATCTGCCATGTCAGTGACTTCCACCCGCCAGACATCACCATTGAGCTTCTAAAGGATGGAATTCAGATCCCTGATGCCAAACAGACAGATCTGGCCTTCGAGCAGGGCTGGAAGTTTCACCTTACCAAGAGTGTGGCCTTTAAACCAAGGAAGGGCGATGAGTACACATGCAGAGTCAAACACATGAATAAGATCAAGCTCTTCTCATGGGGTAAGAACAGTGTGCATGTGCATTTTGTTTGATGCAGCTGTTGATAAATAAATAAATGAAGTTTATTTAATCATATCCCTCTTCAAGCATATCTAACATGACACTCCCTATTTTTTTTTACAGAACCAGACATGTAAACCATGAAGACACCTGGTTACATTATGTACACACACACACATACACACACATTATGATAATAAATGTTAAATTATTATTATTATAATAAATGATAATAATAATACATAAACGGGTTGCAAGATCATATATAGGACTCTTTTAAAGCCAATTCTTTTAGCTTTTGGTTGAATCATTCTAAAAACATGAAATAATTAAGGAGGAATGATGGAGGTTCATACCATTTGTCATGCATAAATAAAAAATGCTTCAGATTTAAACAGATACCAAATAATCTGACTAATGCCTTGAAAAAATCAGTTTGGACTTAAGTGAAAGTGATTTGGTCACACCGCAAAGTCTACAGTTAGTCTTTAGTAATTACGCTGAAGTGGAGCTTAAGCCCACGGAATGTCAGTAAATTAGTTTAGTTAGTTTCATACTTTCATGCATTCCTAACTGAATCCTGAAATATGTCCAAGGTCATTTAATAGATGGTGTAACCTTGATATATTAAGTAATTTTTATGAATGCACCAGGTATAATACCAGGTAATAGTACTTGGATATGTAAAAGTGCTTTTATGCACAATCAGCTAAAACACCATGATGACCTCTTCAGGTGTAAAATCTGAAGATGACATTTAAATCAGAGGATATTTATTATCATTGAAAATATATTTCAATATTATTTCAACCTTACTGATTTGCCAGATGTTTGAAATATGTTGCATGTTTCTTTTTGTGGTAACATTAACTACTGGATTTTATAAGTTCCTTTTAGTGTGTCTAGTTCCATCCAGTTCTGTTAAATGGTTTGTATCAGTTTGGAGTGGAATTCTTGGTTTTGATTGCTGAAATGGAGTTATGGGTCTTACTTGATGGCTTAAGCACTTTATAAAAGACACATCAAGTTTATCTGCTGCACTTCAAAAATAGAGTAGGGATTGTAATAAGGATCCATGTCATGTTCTCTTTCAAATATATTAATCTGCACTAAATATGTCATAACTCGTAATAGTGTATAAAAGTAATAGTGAATAAAAGTACCAAAACTGTTGAAGATGTGTGCGCTTTCTCATTCCAGTATACTCTACTTTTAATCATTTTAGGGGTGTTCTGTAGTAAAACATGTATGGAGGAGTTGGTATTAAAGACATCTGCATTTTAAGACTGTTGGGCATTGTAGCCCTGTAACTCTGCTGTTACAATTTAATGGTTTACATTGTAACAGCAGGGTTGGGAGGGTAACTAAAAATGTATTCGGTTAAAGATTACTGATTACCTGTGTGGGCATTAGCCATAGGCACAACTACAAGAGTAGAGGAAGAGACCAAACTGAAAGGATGACTGACTTCCACAAAGTGCTCCCACCAACCCAAAAAGCTCACCACTCCCTACTACGCCTACCATTGCTGGCTCTAGGGAGGCACTGCCTACCCCCCAGACTTCCTCTCTGACACAAACCCCCCCTCAAAATATGATGTGACCCCCCTCCCCGTAAACGCAGTCAAATACGATGGACCCACTACAGTGTGTCCACCAACATCCCAAATGTGAAATTTGAAAAAAGTTCCAAATGTTAACAATAAATCTGCACATCATGTACCAAAATATATTGAAGAAAGACATGGACCTTATTTTAACCACATACTAATAATATGTTAGGTCAATTGGATGCTCTAACAGTCCCTAAAGTGACTCCAGCTTGTCCAGAACGCTGCAGCTAGAGTCCTTTACATATGCAGCTTTAAGCCTGTCGGAGCCACATGCTAATCACGTGTGCTATATATGTCCTTGTTTAAATTGATGTTGACATACTTAACCTGTATTATACCCATGCTTCTACCAAAGACAATTTCGTACAAGCGCTTAGAAAATTGTATTAAACTTGCCAGTGGATGTGCCGATACCAACTCCTACCTGAGGCTCAACATCTACATTGGAGGGACCGTGACTGCTCGATCTGTAATTAGAACTATAACTGTAACTCTATAACTATATTAGAACTATAAATATGGACTTTTACTTGAGGGCTTCCCAATGGAGGATGGGTTTCCTTTTGAGTTTTAATCCTTCCAAGGTTTCTTCCTAAACCCTGCTGCTCATTGGTGGATCTGGACCCATGCGATTGTAAAGCTACTTTGCGACATGTGTTGTAAAAAGCGGTATATAAAGTCATGTGAATTTGACCTATAGTTCACATGACTAAACACGGTCGTGCATTTAGAGTACACGGGGGACATGGGTAAAAAAAAAATTAAACGAGGGAACGTTTTACCATTCGAGTGCACGTTTTCTGTAATTCGTGCTCACAGTTTATTAATTCGTTCACACGATTAACAATTCGTGCGCACGTTTTTATTAAACTTGTGGTAACGATTTATTAATTCGTTCACACGATTAACAATTCCATCTCATGTTTTCATTCATTCCTGTGCAAACACTACTGGCTTAAGTGTATACATTGCAGATACCGACGACGATATGCTAGAGGAAGTTATTGACTTTGTTGACCAGCTTCAAGGTTCTGGAAGACTTGATGGCATATCGTCGTTGGTAGAGATCACTGACTCTTAGAATTCACTTCAGATGCCGTTTACTGATTGTGATTCCCCGCTGTGCAAGGGAAGCTACAATGTCCTCATGACGCATAAGCAAATAAGACCTAATAAATGTATCTCTGTTCATTGTGGCATAAATCTAAACAATCAAAGTATATACAGTTTCAGGGAACTGTTACTGCCTCTCTCCTTGTATCTGCAATGTATGCGCTTAGGCCATAGGGTTTGCAAATGAATGCATGAAAACGTGAGAACGAATTGTAAATCATGTGAACGAATGAATAAATCGTGACCACGGGTTTAATAAAAACGTGCGCACAAATTGTTAATCGTGTGAACGAATTACTAAATCGTGACCACGAGTTTAATTAAAACGTGCGCACGATTAAAACAAAACGTGCGCACGAATTGTTAATCGTGTGAACGAATTAATATTCGCGAGCACGAATTACAGAAAACGTGCGCTCGAATGGTAAAACGTTCCCTCGTTTAATTTTTTTTTTACCCATGTCCCCTCCCGGGCTCCGTAAGTTTCTTACATCTGTGCATCACTACATAAGCAAATTATGTCGCGTCAAAGTGACAACTGACTGAATAAAGACGCGTCTCATTTAGTCGTTTCATCAGTTTGGCGTTAATTCTTCTTCCTCCTCTCCTCAGATAGGAGGAACTACGACGCAAGGAAAGCAAACTAGACCTATAACGATTAACCATGTAATATCTACGCATCGTCCTCTTGTTAGACCGCGTTTATTCGTCACTTCAAACGAGCTAAAGATAAATGAACGGTAATTGTTAATGAAGGCCAGGCGAGATGGACACCTGATCACGATTTGTACTCGGCTATTTAATGTCCGATCCAAGCAGCAAAGATGTGTTTCAATACGAGTTTGATATTTTAGTGTGTAGCCGTAATGGGTCTTCAGCGAGTCTTCATTTTTATGACTGATCGCTGTCGTTAGTCTCGGTAAGTTTATCTGTGTGGCTGTTGTATTTGTATTGTTTCAGTTATGGGGTTTCTGAGTTTGTCGTCCTCTCGTGTTGCAGCGTTCGGTTCGACGGGAGAGCGAGAACAACGACGTGAAACTGGCCTGCTGCTATCGCGAGTGATCAGAGACTACAAAGGTTTGAGTGTTGTCTGTATTGCGCTGTCTCCATGGACATAATTTGGGGGGGGGGGGGGAACCCCACTTTTTCAAAAGCCAGGTTTGGTCCCCCCCCCCCCCCCCCAGTTTTTATGGTTAAAACCAAATATTTAAATAGCGACGAATCCATGTCCCCCCCCCCCCACTTTTTATTACAAAATTACGTCCATGGCTGTCTCCCACCAGTTACTGGGACACAACTATCAGGTCTTGGATGCACTGTATTCATGGCTGCTAGTTTAATTTGATTAGTGTGGTGTTTTTTCTGTGGCTTGACCAAAACTTAGAGCTATCTGCATTATGGGTGCAATCTCTGTTTATAGATGCTCGTGGTGAACCAGGCCAGCTCAAGAAACTGCTGCTTGTAGAAGGGTCAGGGACTGAGTTGGACCTTGAGCAAGTGAAAGAATGACCTGGAAGGTAAAGTCTTACTACTTTTACTTTACTACTTGTGCTTTCCACATTTTGGAGACCTTGCATGGTTCCTGGCCTTCACCTTGTTTAGCTAACTTCCTTTTCATTGACTTCCCCCATGTTCCTCCCAGGCATTAATAAAGCAGCTGTAGTGGGACCATCTCTATGGGGTTGGGACCTCTGGCATTCTTTGCTGTGCCCTGAACGTCCTGCAGCACTCCAGACCACAACCTTCTGTGTACTTGTATACAGACGTGTGCATGATCAAAGGCTCCAGCAACTTCAAATCTGCTCTGCCTGTGGTTTGTGAATAAATGTTTTTGAGAACTTGCTGCTCAACCTGCCTTCTTTCAAAGACAAAGCTAGTCCACTAATGGTTCTGTAAGATAGTCCCTAGCTATTTCCTTATTCTGCTCTGGAGTAGAATTCAAGGTGGATTTTGAAATGATTTCTAGATGTGAACCCTGCTAACCATGATGCATGCCAATGTTAATTTGTTGAGCCCTCAGTCTATGTACCATAATGTACCAAACTCGTGCACCTTATTTCAACCATGTACTAATAACTAGTGAGGTCACCCTTGTCGCTGAAGCTTCGAAGCATGTCTTTAAAAAAATAAAAAATAAAAAAATCAATGCCTCGAACCACCAAGTCAGAGCTTGACTCATTCTGAAGCGATCATGTGACTGACATCCGAAGCTTCATTTTGGCTCACGTGACCATTTCAGAGGCTGGTTCAAAAGGTGTATATCTGCGCTTGCGCATTGATTGTGTGAGGAGGAGTGAAAGTCAGTGAGACATGGACAGCTATAAAGTGGGTTAGATGGACAGATGGCGATACAGAGAGAAATACAAATAGACTGCTTGCGGTTGTCCATCTGATCCAATGATATCCACTTCTGTATTCTAGTGGTGAAATTTCTGATTGCTGAACAGGCCAATCCTAGATCCACAAGTATTAGTGTGAGTGGCAACCATGGGTATGTCCCCGAGTCTTGTCTCCTGGCTGTCCTTTCCTCCTCCGGTGTTTGAGTCCCAACCAAGCACAGCTGCCTCCAGGTGTTTTCGTTCAGCAGCCATACTTTCCAAGTCTTCAGGTTTAATTTTGCACCTTTTTTAAGCGCTGTTCTCAGCTGGTCTTTAAATCTCCTTCTGTAATCCAGCAAGGCGCTGGCCATACAATACCCTGCACGGTAGCCGGGTGTAAGGCATCCTTATGTGTCCTAGCCACCGTAATTGGTGCTGAGTGATTGTAGTCTCAATGCTACTGCAGCCTGTTCTCCTCTGTATCTCAATGTGTGGCACTCGTTCACACCAAGTGATTCCTAGGATTCGCTGAAGGCAGCAGATGTGAATGTTCCAGGGTTTTAATGTGGCAGCTGTAAGTGACCCAGGCCTCACGGCTGTAGAGGAGGGTGGAAATGCAGACTGCTTGGTAGACGGATATTTTTGTGCTCAGGTGAAGATTCTTGTTCAGGAAAACCCAGCGACAAAGTCTCCCAAAAGAAGCTGATGCTTGGCTGACTATTCTGGACTTCATTGTCTGGTTATTGTCATCAGACAGAACACTCCCAAGGTATCTGAAAGATGAGACAACTGGCAATGGTTCTCCTGCAGCAGTAAATGTGGGTGGGATTTTGTCACTCCACTGGCAGACTATCTCTGTCTTTATGGTGTTAGTCAGTCCCATCCTGCTGTACGCCCTAACTGCTGCATTGAGGACAGATTGGAGATCTTGTGGAGTGTTAGACACGAGAGCACAGTCATCAGCGTACTGTAGCTCCAGTATCCTCACTCTGTACATCTTGGTGGTTGCTTGCAGTCTCCTGATGTTAGAAGTTGCCATCTAGCCTGTATGCCACTGTTACTCCACTATTGTCTTCAATCTCCTTATGGAGGAGCTTAGTGACACATGAAGATGTTACATAATACTGGTGCCAATACACACCCCTGCCTTACCCCAGTACGCACAGTGAAGAAATCTGACACTTGGCCTCCTATAGTTACCCTGGCCCTCATTTCATCAACTGTCGCAGGATCTTTACAGACTTGGTAGGACATCCAAACTGGAGGAGAATGCCCCACAAGAGTTCTCTCTGCACGGTGTCAAAGGCTTTGGAGAGGTCAACAAAAGCCATAAACAGGTCTTGATGATCCCTGCACTTTTCTTGGAGTTGTACGGCTGTGAAGATTATGTCGACGGTGCTCCTGTTCTTTCTAAATCCACGCTGTGATTCAGGTAGCATTGACTGCGATGTTGGTAATTACCCTCTTCGACATCACTTTGGCCAATACCTTCCCTGCAACAGTAAGGAGTGATATGCCCCTATGGTTGCCACAGATGGCCCTATCACCCTTGTTTTTATATATGGTGACAATTCTAGCATCTCTCCATTGCTGTGGGACATTTTCATTTGTCCAGACCTTGGTGATAAATCTATGTAATGTTCTTATACATAGATAACCGTCGACATAAAGTCCTCTGCACTTCCCGTCGAGCCTTCTGCCACTGCTGTCTAGCAGTGCAGGATGAGGGATTTCTCAAACTTTCCTGGTGTGCTTTATGCATGGTGCTTAACAAGTTTTTAATGGAGTTGGAGTTATCATCAAACCAGTCTTGATGATTTTTGCTCTTATAGCCAATTGTTTGAGCTGCTGCTTCATGGATGGCTGTACTAATAGAGGTCCACTGCTGTTCTGCAGCAATTTCACTACTCAAAAATGGTTCTAGCTCCCTTAGTTTACCAGCCAGGGAGCAATGAAACTCATTTCTTGATGTGATGTCTTTGAGACGGTCCCAGTTTAAGCGCCTTCCATTGGAACCCCGTTTTTGCATGGGGGGTGCACCTTCATAAGGACCTTGGTCATGATCAGACAATGGTCTGTCCAGCATTCTGCACCTCTCATGGCACCAGTTATGAGAACATCCCTAATGTCACAGCGTTTCATAATGACATAATCAAGTAAGTGCCAGTGTTTGGAACGTGGGTGCACCCATGATTTATACTTTGTCTTTTGCTGGAAGATGATGTTGGTTATTGTCAGGTCATGCTCAGAGCAGAGGGTAAGTAGCCTCATGCCATTTGAATTGATCTGACCAATCCCATGTCTCCCAAGCACTCCTTTCCATATGTCGGCATTTTGTCCCACGTGCGCATTAAAGTCCCCAAGAAGTAGGATCTTGTCAGTCTTGGGGATCTGACGGAGAGCCTCATCCAATAATTGATAAAAGGAGTCCTTTGCCTCAATATCTGATAGCATAGTAGGTGCAGTAAGAATTGTAGCAAAGCGGTTCTTCACCAGGGGAATACGAAGGGTCATCAATCTTTCACTAATGCCCACAGGAGCTTCAGTGAGTCTTGGCAGTAGCATATTCTTAATGGCCAACCCCACACCATGCAGATGATTTTGCCCACCTGTTTGGTAACCTTTCCAGTAAAAGATGTAGCCCATGCCCTCTTCTGTAAGAGAGATCAAGGAGCCTGGTATCACTCAGAGCAGCAATATCAGCGTTATAGCGACCTAACTCGGCCGCAATCAGGGCTGTTCTTCTATGAGGTCTCTCAGATCCACCACAAGAGTCCAGGAGGGGTCTTATATTCCATGTTGCCAGCTTAAAGTTAAAAGACTTATTTTTCCAGGTTTGACCGCAGATATGGAATAACCCGACAGGTGCGGTAGCCTGTCCAGGTATAAGTTAAGTGGGCATATTTTAGACCACCTTTTCCAGGCCCCGCCTCAAACTGAGGTGAGCAGAGCGGTCCCTAAATAGGGCTGCTCAGTCACACAGGGGTCTGCCGAGAAGAGCTGCCACTCAGCCCCAGCTGTTAGCTACCAATACCCTATGACGCTGACATGTAGGGCTCTGACTAGGAGTTCCCAGCCAATTCAAACCTGCCCCCGTCGCCAGACACCCCATCGCTGTCAGACTTCAACCAGATGTGGATTGGTAATATCACCATTGGTCAGAGGTGGATACCTGCGACAGGAGATTTTTAAGTGCTGTAGGGGCTGCGCTATCCCCATTTGCACTATCTTCACCATGATGAGGTAAGCCTGGTGGCAAGGATGGGCCCAAGATGACAAGTCTCCTTAATTCAGGTGAAGTGTCTAGTATGCTCACAGCAGTTTGCTTACAACAATACATCATCAATGCTAAGACATTTTTGGGCAAAACTTGACTCCATACATCCTAGAAGCCAGGCAACATTGTCATGTAGATATGACCAGCCTATATTGTTTTGTATTTAAAATTCAACCTTTATAATTTTTTTTGTTAATGCTGTTACTAACACTAATACATTAAATGTGTAAGTTTACCATTCGGTATTCATGTGCATAGGAAATGTTTTTTTTATGAATAGTATCATTAGATACAAAATGTGTCACATTAATTCTCAGGAACAAGACAACAAATGATTGACAAGGCATTGATGCAGGATTTAGGGAATTTGTAAGAATTTTATATCCTACTTAGAACATCCCATCTCAAAAGTCTTTAAAGGTGTGGTGGAATCTAAGTATAAAGAGCAAAAAGAAAAGGCCAAAGAAGTGCAGAAATCAACAGTTGTGAGCCTTACATCTGACACGTGGACAGATTGTCTACACAGGTTCACATGTCCACGTGAACCTAAAGCAATTACAAACAAAGGATGAAACATCATTAAAACATTGTTGCAACCTCCAAAAACTGTTAACAGAAAGGGTTTTGTCCTATGAGACAATGAGCATTACGACCCTCGCCACTCTCTTAGATCCACACTATAAAACTGGGATTCTGTAGCCACTCTAATGTACAGGCTGCAGTAAAAACAGCTCACAGCAGAATGTGCAACACTGATAAAACATCTAGAAGCACAAAACACTAGCAGCAGCCATCAACAGACAGAAGCAGCAGGAACCTCATCTGGACCAGCATCATCCTCAGGTACACTTAAGATTTGTGTGATTACTTCGTTTCCAATCTAATGAGAAGTAAAAGTTAATATGCTTTACAAAACCCCTTAACCCCTGTTTTTTTTTTTTTTACCGTCGTGTATGTGTTTTTTTTTTCAGCTGAGGGTCTGTGGGATTTATTGGACAGCCACATCGAACAAACAAGGCTAGACAGAAATGCCACTGCAGATGCTACTGCTGAGGTTCAAAGATACCTGACTGACCCAATTGTTCCACGATAAGACTGTTTATCCCCACCTCTATCAGCTTGTATGGGAATTTCTATGTACACCAGCCTCCTCAGTGCCATGTGAGTGTTTTCAAAGGCTGGAGAAATTGTGAATTAAAAAAGGAATCAATTAAGCCCCAGCACAGTGGAACAAATCCTCTTTTAAAATAAACACTAAAAACACAGATGCTAATGTCCACAATCACTAATATCACTAATAATTCAAACGTGTTCTTCCAGAAGCACTTTTGTTATATTTACATCAATACACATTCACATGATATACGTATACATATGTAAGGACATTCATACAGAAGCCGATATGAGCCTTGCCAATGAAAAACAGGCAATGGACTACGACTATGAAAAATGTCAAATTCTCATCTAACGTAATTTTGGGAAGATAAAGCATAATTAATCAAAAGAAATAATTAATTAAAGTGTGAAAATAAGAACCCAAACCAGCTAGAAAAATAAGAAACATCAAATCACAATTAACCAAACAGATTTTCTTTATTGACGTATTGACAAAATAGGAAAAAAACTTTAATGAAATGATATGGAGTTAAACGCTAAAAATGAATTAATAAAAGACGCTGCTTTCTCTGTCCACCAGATGGCGGTAATGTCCACTGATTCGTGAGGCTTCATGAAGTGAACCTATTTTCGGTACAATTGGATGGAAAGCTTCGAATTCCCATCACTAGACCTATAACGATTAACCATGTAATATCTACGCATCGTCCTCGTTAGACCGCGTTTATTCGTCACTTCAAACGAGCTCATAACAAACTGCGCGGATTAACTGTTTAGTTCCCAAAGATAAATGAACGGTAATTGTTAATGAAGGCCAGGCGAGATGGACACCTGATCACGATTTGTACTCGGCTATTTAATGTTCGATCCAAGCAGCAAAGATGTGGTTCAATACGAGTTTGATATTTTAGTGTGCCGCCGTAATGGGTCTTCAGCGAGTCTTTGTTTTTATGACTCTGATCGCTGTCGTTAGTCTCGGTAAGTTTATCTGCGTGGCTGTTGTATTTGTATTGTTTCAGTTATGGGGTTTCTGAGTTTGTCGTCCTCTCGTGTTGCAGCGTTCGGTTCGACGGGAGAGCGAGAACAACGACGTGAAACTGGCCTCCTGCTATCGCGAGTGATCAGAGACTACAAAGGTTTGAGTGTTGTCTGTATTGCGCTGTCTCCCAACAGTTACTGGGACACAACTATCAGGTCTTGGATGCACTGTATTCATGGCTGCTAGTTTAATTTGATTAGTGTGGCGTTTTTTCTGTGGCTTGACCAAAACTTACAGCTATCTGCATTATGAGTGCAATCTCTGTTTATAGATGCTCGTGGTGAACCAGGCCAGCTCAAGAAACTGCTGCTTGTAGAAGGGTCAGGGACTGAGTTGGACCTTGAGCAAGTGAAAGAATGACCTGGAAGGTAAAGTCTTACTACTGTTGTGCTTTCCCCATTTTGGAGACCTTGCATGGTTCCTGGCCTTCACCTTGTTTAGCTAACTTCCTTTTCACCGACTTCCCCCGTGTTCCTCCCAGGCATTAATAAAGCAGCTGTAGTGGGACCATCTCTATGGGGTTGGGACCTCTGGCATTCTTTGCTGTTCCCTGAACGTCCTGCAGCACTCCAGACCACAACCTTCTGTGTACTTGGATACAGACCTGTGCATGATCAAAGGCTCCAGCAACTTCAAATCTGCTCTGCCTGTGGTTTGTGAATAAATGTTTTTGAGAACTTGCTGCTCAACCTGCCTTCTTTCAAAGACAAAGCTAGTCCACTAATGGTTCTGTAAGATGGTCCCTAGCTATTTCCTTATTCTGCTCTGGAGTAGAATTCAAGGTGGATTTTGAAATGATTTCTAGATGTGAACCCTGCTAACCATGATGCATGCCAATGTTAATTTGTTGAGCCCTCAGTCTATGTACCATAATGTACCAAATCCGTGCACCTTATTTTAACCACGTACTAATAACTAGTGAGGTCACCCTTGTCGCTGAAGCTTCGAAGCATGTCTTAAAAAAAAAAAAAAAACATAATCAATGCCTCAAACCACCAAGTCAGAGCTTGACTCATTCTGAAGCGATCATGTGACTGACATCCGAAGCTTCATTTTGGCTCACGTGACCGTTTCAGAGGCTGGTTCAAAAGGTGTATATCTGCGCTTGCGCATTGATGGTTGTGTGAGGAGGAGTGAAAGTCAGTGAGACATGGACAGCTATAAAGTGGGTTAGATGGACAGATGGTGATACAGAGAGAAATACAAATAGACTGCTTGCGGTTGTCCATCTGATCCAATGATATCCACTTCTGTATTCTAGTGGTGAAATTTCTGATTGCTGAACAGGCCAATCCTAGATCCACAAGTATTAGTGTGACTGGCAACCATGGGTATGTCCCCGAGTCTTGTCTCCTGGCTGTCCTTTCCTCCTCCGGTGTTTGAGTCCCAACCAAGCACAGCTGCCTCCAGGTGTTTTCGTTCAGCAGCCATACTTTCCAAGTCTTCAGGTTTAATTTTGCACCTTTTTTAAGCGCTGTTTTCAGCTGGTCTTTAAATCTCCTTCTGTAATCCAGCAAGGCGCTGGCCATACAATACCCTGCACGGTAGCCGGGTGTAAGGCATCCTTATGTGCCCTAGCCACCGTAATTGGTGCTGAGTGATTGTAGTCTCAATGCTACTGCAGCCTGTTCTCCTCTGTATCTCAATGTGTGGCACTCATTCACACCAAGTGATTCCTAGGATTCGCTGAAGGCAGCAGATGTGACTGTTCCAGGGTTTTAATGTGGCAGCTGTAAGTGACCCAGGCCTCACGGCTGTAGAGGAGGGTGGAAATGCAGACTGCTTGGTAGACGGATATTTTTGTGCTCAGGTGAAGATTCTTGTTCAGGAAAACCCAGCGACAAAGTCTCCCAAAAGAAGCTGATGATTGGCTGACTCTATTCTGGACTTCATTGTCTGGTGATTGTCATCAGACAGAAAACTCCCAAGGTATCTGAAAGATGAGACAACTGGCAATGGTTCTCCTGCAGCAGTAAATGTGGGTGGGATTTTGTCACTCCACTGGCAGACTATCTCTGTCTTTATGGTGTTAGTCAGTCCCATCCTGCTGTACGCCCTGACTGCTGCATTGAGGACAGATTGGAGATCTTGTGGAGTGTTAGACACGAGAGCACAGTCATAAGCGTACTGTAGCTCCAGTATCCTCACTCTGTACATCTTGGTGGTTGCTTGCAGTCTCCTGATGTTAGAGGTTGCCATCTAGCCTGTATGCCACTGTTACTCCACTATTGTCTTCAATCTCCTTATGGAGGAGCTGGGTGAAGCATGAAGATGTTACATAATACTGGTGCCAATACACACCCCTGCCTTACCCCAGTACGCACAGTGAAGAAATCTGACACTTGGCCTCCTATAGTTACCCTGGCACTCATTTCATCAACTGTCGCAGGATCTTTACAAACTTGGTAGGACATCCAAACTGGAGGAGAATGCCCCACAACAGTTCTCTCTGCACGGTGTCAAAGGCTTTGGAGAGGTCAACAAAAGCCATAAACAGGTCTTGATGATGATCCCTGCACTTTTCTTGGAGTTGTCCGGCTGTGAAGATTATGTCGACGGTGCTCCTGTTCTTTCTAAACCCACGCTGTGATTCAGGTAGCATTGACTGCGATGTTGGTAATTACCCTCTGGAGCATCACTTTGGCTAATACCTTCCCTGCAACAGTAAGGAGTGATATGCCCCTATGGTTACCACAGATGGCCTTATCACCCTTGTTGTTTTTATATATGGTGACAATTCTAGCATTTCTCCATTGCTGTGGGACATTTTCATTTGTCCAGACCTTGGTGATAAATCTATGTAATGTTCTTATACATAGATAACCGTCGACATAAAGTCCTCTGCACTTCCCATCAAGCCTTCTGCCACTGCTGTCTAGCAGTGCTGGATGAGGGATTTCTCAAACTTTCCTGGTGTGCTTTATGCATGGTGCTTAACAAGTTTTTAATGGAGTTGGAGTTATCATCAAACCAGTCTTGATTTTTGCACTTATAGCCAATTGTTTGAGCCGCTGCTTCATGGATGGCTGTACTAATAGAGGTCCACTGCTGTTCTGCAGCAATTTCAAAAATGGTTCTAGCTCCCTTAGTTTACCAGCCAGGGAGCAATGAAACTCATTTCTTGATGTGATGTCTTTGAGACGGTCACAGTTTAAGCGCCTTCCATTGGAACCCCGTTTTTGCATGGGGGGTGCACCTTCATAAGGACCTTGGTCATGATCAGACAATGGTCTGTCCAGCATTCCGCACCTCTCATGGCACCAGTTATGAGAGCATCCCTAATGTCACAGCGTTTCATAATGACATAATCAAGTAAGTGCCAGTGTTTGGAACGTGGGTGCACCCATGATGTTTTATACTTTTGTCTTTTGCTGGAAGATGATGTTGGTTATTGTCAGGTCATGCTCAGAGCAGAGGGTAAGTAGCCTCATGCCATTTGAATTGATCTGACCAATCCCATGTCTCCCAAGCACTCCTTTCCATATGTCGGCATTTTGTCCCACGTGCGCATTAAAGTCCCCAAGAAGTAGGATCTTGTCAGTCTTGGGGATCTGACGGAGAGCCTCATCCAATAATTGATAAAAGGAATCCTTTGCCTCAATATCTGATAGCATAGTAGGTGCAGTAAGAATTGTAGCAAAGCGATTCTTCACCAGGGGAATACGAAGGGTCATCAATCTTTCACTAATGCCCACAGGAGCTTCAGTGAGTCTTGGCAGTAGCATATTCTTAATGGCCAACCCCACACCATGCAGATGATTTTGCCCACCTGTTTGGTAACCTTTCCAGTAAAAGGTGTAGCCCATGCCCTCTTCTGTAAGAGAGATCAAGGAGCCTGGTATCACTCAGAGCAGCAATATCAGTGTTATAGCAACCTAACTCAGCCGCAATCAGGGCTGTTCTTCTATGAGGTCTCTCAGATCCACCACAAGAGTCCAGGAGGGTTCTTATATTCCATGTTGCCAGCTTAAAGTTAAAAGACTTATTTTTCCCGGTTTGACCGCAGATATGGAATAACATGACAGGTGCGGTAGCCTCCAGGTATAAGTTAAGTGGGCATATTTTAGACCACCTTTTCCAGGCCCCGCCTCAAACTGAGGTGAGCAGTGCGGTCCCTAAATAGGGCTGCTCAGTCACACGGGGGTCTGCCGAGAAGAGCTGCCACTCAGCCCCAGCTGTTAGCTACCAATACCCTATGACGCTGACATGTAGGGCTCTGACTAGGAGCTCCCAGCCAATTCAAACCTGCCCCCGTCGCCAGACACCCCATCGCTGTCAGACTTCAACCAGATGTGGATCGGTAATATCACCATTGGTCAGAGGTGGATACCTGCGCCAGGAGATTTTTAAGTGCTGTAGGGGCTGCGCTATCCCCATTTGCACTATCTTCACCATGATGAGGTAAGCCTGGTGGCAAGGGTGGGCCCAAGATGACCAGTCCTCCATTCAGGTTGCAGGAGGCTGCCGGATCCTGTTTCTGTTCAGGTCCGTCTATTGCGCGCCACCAGCGCCTTACTTTTCTGTCAGGGTGTGCTCCCTTAGCCCTTGCCTGAAAAAAAGGCTACCCACAAGGCAGTGGGGCTATTTGCCCATAGTTGGGCAAATGGACACCTATGAACACGCATACAAGCACCATCATATCAAATGGCAAGGATGGAACCTGCCAGAAAAATAGGGCGTTCTGAAATTTGGGATCACTGAGCTTTTGCCATCTAATAAGGTTGAGAACTGTTTAAACCAATAACAATCCCTACATTTATTTTACATTTAAAATACTGCTGGAATACTTTAATTCAGGTGAAGTGTCTAGTATGCTCACAGCAGTTTGCTTACAACAATACGTCATCAATGCTAAGACATTTTTGGGCAAAACTTGACTCCATACAAAATGTGTCATTAATTCTCAGGAACAAGACAACAAATGATTGACAAGGCATTGATGCAGGATTTAGGGAATTTGTAAGAATTTTATATCCTACTTAGAACATCCCATCTCAAAAGTCTTTAAAGGTGTGGTGGAATCTAAGTATAAAGAGCAAAAAGAAAAGGCCAAAGAAGTGCAGAAATCAACAGTTGTGAGCCTTACATCTGACACGTGGACAGATTGTCTACACAGGTTCACATGTCCACGTGAACCTAAAGCAATTACAAACAAAGGATGAAACATCATTAAAACATTGTTGCAACCTCCAAAAACTGTTAACAGAAAGGGTTTTGTCCTATGAGACAATGAGCATTACGACCCTCGCCACTCTCTTAGATCCACACTATAAAACTGGGATTCTGTAGCCACTCTAATGTACAGGCTGCAGTAAAAACAGCTCACAGCAGAATGTGCAACACTGATAAAACATCTAGAAGCACAAAACACTAGCAGCAGCCATCAACAGACAGAAGCAGCAGGAACCTCATCTGGACCAGCATCATCCTCAGGTACACTTAAGATTTGTGTGATTACTTCGTTTCCAATCTAATGAGAAGTAAAAGTTAATATGCTTTACAAAACCCCTTAACCCCTGTTTTTTTTTTTTTTTACCGTCGTGTATGTGTTTTTTTTTTCAGCTGAGGGTCTGTGGGATTTATTGGACAGCCACATCGAACAAACAAGGCTAGACAGAAATGCCACTGCAGATGCTACTGCTGAGGTTCAAAGATACCTGACTGACCCAATTGTTCCACGATAAGACTGTTTATCCCCACCTCTATCAGCTTGTATGGGAATTTCTATGTACACCAGCCTCCTCAGTGCCATGTGAGTGTTTTCAAAGGCTGGAGAAATTGTGAATTAAAAAAGGAATCAATTAAGCCCCAGCACAGTGGAACAAATCCTCTTTTAAAATAAACACTAAAAACACAGATGCTAATGTCCACAATCACTAATATCACTAATAATTCAAACGTGTTCTTCCAGAAGCACTTTTGTTATATTTACATCAATACACATTCACATGATATACGTATACATATGTAAGGACATTCATACAGAAGCCGATATGAGCCTTGCCAATGAAAAACAGGCAATGGACTACGACTATGAAAAATGTCAAATTCTCATCTAACGTAATTTTGGGAAGATAAAGCATAATTAATCAAAAGAAATAATTAATTAAAGTGTGAAAATAAGAACCCAAACCAGCTAGAAAAATAAGAAACATCAAATCACAATTAACCAAACAGATTTTCTTTATTGACGTATTGACAAAATAGGAAAAAAACTTTAATGAAATGATATGGAGTTAAACGCTAAAAATGAATTAATAAAAGACGCTGCTTTCTCTGTCCACCAGATGGCGGTAATGTCCACTGATTCGTGAGGCTTCATGAAGTGAACCTATTTTCGGTACAATTGGATGGAAAGCTTCGAATTCCCATCACTAGACCTATAACGATTAACCATGTAATATCTACGCATCGTCCTCGTTAGACCGCGTTTATTCGTCACTTCAAACGAGCTCATAACAAACTGCGCGGATTAACTGTTTAGTTCCCAAAGATAAATGAACGGTAATTGTTAATGAAGGCCAGGCGAGATGGACACCTGATCACGATTTGTACTCGGCTATTTAATGTCCGATCCAAGCAGCAAAGATGTGGTTCAATACGAGTTTGATATTTTAGTGTGCCGCCGTAATGGGTCTTCAGCGAGTCTTTGTTTTTATGACTCTGATCGCTGTCGTTAGTCTCGGTAAGTTTATCTGCGTGGCTGTTGTATTTGTATTGTTTCTATGGAGCTATTATAGTGTCACCAGAACCTGAACCTGAAATCATTATTACTTGAAAAAACAGTCTGTAAAATCCTCGCAGGTATGCAAAAATTCGAGTTAAAATTCAGGTTCAGGTCGAAATTCAGGTTCGGGTCGCAATTCAGGTTCGGGTCGCAATTCAGGTTCGGGTCAAAATTCAGGTTCGGGTCGTAATTCAGGTTCGGGTCGAAATTCAGGTTCGGGTTGTAATTCAGGTTCAGGTCGAAATTCAGGTTCGGGTTGAAATTCAGGTTCAGGTTGAAATGCGGTTCATCCGGGATACGTAGGATGAGCAAACAAACTCAGAGCTAATCGAACTGCATCTGGCCAATCACAAAACATATCAGAGGTCATTAAGAGGCGCGTCTTTCTGCTAAATTTCCTGTAAGAGTGCGGTCCCTGTTTGGCGTGTAAGTAGCATGTAAGCAGCACGAAAGTGACCACTGTGCCACCCAGAAATGGCACCTTGTGGCAGCTGCCACATAATCGTGGCACTTAGTGTGACCAGTGCTGCGTGACTGTGGTCTCCGTTGTCCAGAAACGCAGCCTGCCTCTGCTGACAGACATCTAAAGACTCTTGGGTGACTCTGCGTATCGGCCACTCGCTTAAAATCATCCCGACGAGCTCCGAATCGCCATTTGTTGAAATGAAGATGGTTCATAACTTTTGTTTAAAAATTATGTTGAGTGAAATACTAGCCGACATCCAGCTAGACAGCTCTATATTACTAGTTCAGAATACTGTTTAGCGATAACGTCGAATTAAGATTATAGGAGGGTACGTGAATCTACAGTGGTAGACCGTTAACGACAGCACTAAATTTAAAGGGTTTATTATTATAGATGTATGGTTATCAGTGAATGTTCCTACACGCCATCAGCGTCATTTAAACCTCTGCGAGCGAATGGCATCGCATTTAGTATTTGTGCAATTTGTAGTATATTTTGTATATGCTTTGTATTGGTTTATATTGTTAGTCTAGATTACGTCTGTTACGACCCCACGATGTCATGGGTCTAGGTTTGGGGTGTGGGGTAGTAGCATGTGCGTAGTGGACAAGATGAAATTAAAGAAGAACGCGAAAACCAGACGGATACGTAAGAAAACGCTTTACTGCAGAGTGGTAATGGGTAGAAGAGCCTTTTCTACGCAGCAAAACACTGAACAGACACGTACGTACAAAAATACACGATTGACCATAAACCAACCAAGGAAAGGAGCAGTAGACGGCACCAAAGAAAAGAAACAAACTAAATATACTACACTAAGTTAACAAAGCAAGACTCACACCTTACTAACATAAATAAAGAAAATATATCTACGACGATAATCTCAAACAAATATACATACACGGTGCCTGCCTCTATACTGGTGTTTCTTATAAAATATCCCTGCATGGGTGTCTATATAATTGTGCACATGCTACTACGTTCTTACTCCATGGTGGCGATTTTTACAACGCTATTCATGACAAAAGCTATCGCACAAACCCTCACCTCTCACATGAGAATCATGAGCTACAGTTTCTCAAAAGTCACACACAACCGTAAAGGCAATAAATGCTCGCGTCGCCTCCCGGCAACTTCCAGCAACTCCGTCATGCAGATTATGAAGCCGAATATCCTCCCCCTCATCCAAATCACGATCTTCGATTGGCCGACATAATCCACCCGTACCGAGGCAATCCACCTGTTAAACCAAAATTAACCGAAAGAGAAAACAACCTCCCCAAAATCCACAGTTCACGTAACACCGCAGCATCAGCCATCAACCACCGAGCGGCTACTGCCACTCATTGTCTACCACTAATCTAAATTCGACATTATCGTTAAAGAGTATGTGTTCTGTATGAGAGTATGTGGTGTGTGCATGGGCAGTGGCGTGCACAGACATTTTGGGGGGCAAGTGCTGGGGGGAAGGGGGGGGGGGGCACTTTTTAGCGCACGTGGAACAATTCATTATAAAAAAATTACAAGCGCATGTTGAATGAAATTTGACTTTTATTAGTAACATTCTCTAAACGTGAGTTTTCAATGGAAAAAGTCACACCGCCAACTGATAAAATCCATATCCAATATTAACTATAGTCATTGTCCTTCAGTTAACTTCTGTTTACCCTCCACTGTCTGCAGGCATTGTTGCATATATTTTGCAATTAGTAAATCAATATAGGCTTACAATTAAGACAGTAAAAAGACCAAAAAGTACGAGAATGAGTTATAGGCTACTGACTGTTGTCATTACACGAATGCAGATGGACATTTTTCACAGGTAATGGGGAACTTCCCGTTTCTTCTTTCACAAACGAATGTGTTAATTTATGTTGCCTAACAAAACGTATACAACAGAAAACGTTCAGCTTAACACATAGATTTGCAAACTCTACCTTAATTATTTGTATGTGGTCGTCCTCACGTTATCTATCACTGATTTGGGCTAGTGCGACTAGTTTATCAGGTGACCATCGGCTAAAAATGCTTAGTAGTTTGGTGCTGTATGAGACATTTTACTGCACAACAAAATGATTTCACGTTGGGCTTAGAGGACAAACGGTACGATTTGACTTGATGTGTATGTGACCTGGCTGGTGGGGACGGGAGAAGAAGTCTATCTGTGAGCGTGTGTGCTGTGCTGAAGACGCTTCCTTCCACTCGCTGAACTGAACTGCTGCTGCAGCGCATCTGGTGTGACAAAGGAATAGAGAGGTCGGGTGTGTGCGAGGTGGTGGCGCATTTCAGGGCATTGTTTTTAATCGCTCAGGTTTTCAAAAGATCATTTCAAACCGACCTCAGTAAAATGATAATAATAAAAAACGAAGTTTCAAAAGGGCACTTTCGTTGATAAAGGGCAGAGTTGGGGTCTAATTGTGCACGCCACTGTGCATGGGTAAGTTTGAGTGTTTTCGTGTTTATCTGTACTCGTTCTCTGGTATGTTCGCTTTAGTCATCCGTGTAGCGGACCACTTGGATTAATCACACAAACAATGCTCGGAGCTTCGACTGGTGTATCTTTATTCTCTCCTTCTTTCGCCACCGACATTTGACACCGTGAAAACTACAAAATGTGGCAAAAAATAAAAAATAAACACAAATGCCCTAGCACCATACCTCATAGATAATGTGTAGAACAGGGTCCAAACTTTAAATGCGTCACTCCTAGCAAACTTGCACATGAACTCAACTTTATGTTATGAGCCGCAGCTCTTACTGAAAACAAAACAACAATCACATCTCCCTTCGTTTTAAATTAAATAAATCACTCTTTTGGATTAATACAATTTTTCTTCCTACCTCCTTCTGCTTCCAAGGGCGCTAAGTTTGAACTTTGTTTTACATTTGACATACAACAACACAAAAAAAACGAAGCCAACTACAGTAAAATATCTTCCACAAGTGTCAACAAGGAATATAACAAGTAATTCGTTTGTTCTTGTGTTTTTTCAAACTCTGGAGCAACGTACATCGAACGCGCACAGAAGAACTCGCGCTGAAGAGCTCGCGCTGAAAGTCTCGTGCCGAAAGTTTAGTTCAGCGATAACAGGAGGTAGCAGAATAATCAAATATTCAATAATAAACAAATAAATAAATATAAGGCTGTCATTTACAATCCGTGTTGTGTCGCTGTAGTGGTTTGTGGTGTCGTCTAGTTTAGTCATGCTTCATCATGATCGTGCTGTCCGTGTGTCTTCTATTATATTAACGTAGTTAATTTAATGTTAAATGTGAAACCCCTTATATAAAATGCTCTTCTCATCAAGTGTCCTCCCACTGATAACACTTCACCCCCACGTCACAACATAAAACAGATTTATTACAGATTGTTCATCAGTGAACGTTCATCACGCCATCAGCGTCATTTAAACCACTGCGAGCGAGTGGCATCGCATTTGTAGGATTCGTGGAAATGAAGATGGTTTATATTTTTTGTTTGTTAAATTATGTTGGGTGAACGATTCGGAGCTGACCGACAGCTCCAAACTACGAGTTCAGGATGCTGTTTAACGATTATGTCGGGAGCCGCTCGGCTGACAATCTAGACTAACAATATAAACCAATACAAAGCGAAATATACTACAAATTGCACAAATACTAAATGCGATGCCATTCGCTCGCAGAGGTTTAAATGACGCTGATGGCCATTCACTGATAACCATACATCTATAATAATAAACCCTTTAAATTTAGTGCTGTCGTTAACGGTCTACCACTGTAGATTCACGTACCCTCCTATAATCTTAATTCGACGTTATCGCTAAACAGTATTCTGAACTAGTAATATAGAGCTGTCTAGCTGGATGTCGGCTAGTATTTCACTCAACATAATTTTTAAACAAAAGTTATGAACCATCTTCATTTCAACAAATGGCGATTCGGAGCTCGTCGGGATGATTTTAAGCGAGTGGCCGATACGCAGAGTCACCCAAGAGTCTTTAGATGTCTGTCAGCAGAGGCAGGCGGCGTTTCTGGACAACGGAGACCACAGTCACGCAGCACTGGTCACACTAAGTGCCACGATTATGTGGCAGCTGCCACAAGGTGCCATTTCTGGGTGGCACAGTGGTCACTTTCGTGCTGCTTACATGCTACTTACACGCCAAACAGGGACCGCACTCTTACAGGAAATTTAGCAGAAAGACGCGCCTCTTAATGACCTCTGATATGTTTTGTGATTGGCCAGATGCAGTTCGATTAGCTCTGAGTTTGTTTGCTCATCCTACGTATCCCGGATGAACCGCATTTCAACCTGAACCTGAATTTCAACCCGAACCTGAATTTCGACCTGAACCTGAATTACAACCCGAACCTGAATTTCGACCCGAACCTGAATTTTGACCCGAACCTGAATTTTGACCCGAACCTGAATTGCGACCCGAACCTGAATTGCGACCCGAACCTGAATTTCGACCTGAACCTGAATTTTAACTCGAATTTTTGCATACCTGCGAGGATTTTACAGACTGTTTTTTCAAGTAATAATGATTTCAGGTTCAGGTTCTGGTGACACTATAATAGCTCCATATGTTTCAGTTATGGGGTTTCTGAGTTTGTCGTCCTCTCGTGTTGCAGCGTTCGGTTCGACGGGAGAGCGAGAACAACGACGTGAAACTGGCCTGCTGCTATCACGAGTGATCAGAGACTACAAAGGTTTGAGTGTTTTCTGTATTGCGCTGTCTCCCAACAGTTACTGGGACACAATCAGGTCTTGGATGCACTGCATTCATGGTTGCTAGTTTAATTTGGTTAGTGTGACGTTTTTTCTGTGGCTTAACCTAAACTTACAGCTATCTGCATTATGGGTGCAATCTCTGTTTATAGATGCTCGTGGTGAACCAGGCCAGCTCAAGAAACTGCTGCTTGTGGAAGGGTCAGGGACTGAGTTGGACCTTGAGCAAGTGAAAGAATGACCTGGAAGGTAGTCTTACTACTTTTACTTTACTACTTGTGCTTTCCCCATTTTGGAGACCTTGCATGGTTCCTGGCCTTCACCTTGTTTAGCTAACTTCCTTTTCATCGACTTCCCCCATGTTCCTCCCAGGCATTAATAAAGCAGATGTATTGGGACCATCTCTATGGGGTTGGGACCTCTGGCATTCTTTGCTGTGCCCTGAACGTCCTGCAGCACTCCAGACCACAACCTTCTGTGTACTTGGATACAGACCTGTGCATGATCAAAGGCTCCAGCAACTTCAAATCTGCTCTGCCTGTGGTTTGTGAATAAATGTTTTTGAGAACTTGCTGCTCAACCTGCCTTCTTTCAAATACAAAGCTAGTCCACTAATGGTTCTGTAAGATGGTCCCTAGCCATTTCCTTATTCTGCTCTGGAGTATAATTTAATGTGGTACTTTAATCTAAAATCTTGTGTAGGTCATAGCCATCAGGGTTCACATGGCAGTGTACATTTATTGAGCCGTCAGCGTTCATAACTGGCACCAGGAAAATGTAATCACGACACATGGGTGATGGGAAGAGTTCTGAAGTTCAGTAAGGAAGACTGCTAGTTGTATACAGAAGAAATGGGCTGTATCTTAAGCATGACTGAACTGTCCAGCTTCTATGGGATCCATCCTCCTCCTTGCATGGGTGCCCCTGCATTAATGGGCTGGTAAACTAGCATGGTGTATGTAGCCATTTATCAAGCCCTCTTATCAGTTCTGTTTCTCATGTTCATGTGAGAAACCCCAAGGCTCATAAACCAGGTTTGTTAAACCTTGTTTTTGCTTTTCATGCATTTTGAAGTGTGTTAAGACTGGGTCTGTGTACCTTCAGTAAGGAAAGGAATATGATGCACAGAACCACGTTCAAAAGTGGTGAAGTGCCTGTTTGCAAAATGGTCCTGTGGAAAGATTTTTCCATTACATTGGTTCTTGTTGACCTAGTAGTCATATTTGCCCATTAGACTAGTGTGAACAATTTCTTGATTTAAACAAATCGGTTTCCTTCATGTCCCAAGTATCTAAAAACCGCTTAATCTGATCCTGAATATTGGATACATTATACACTTGTTACTTGCAAGTACTTGCTTCAGAAATCCAGTTGATGGCACACTAGTATAATGGGCTCTTTGAATTTGCTAGATATTTTGGACATGTAAGTGTAAAACTATAGGCCTAGCATTTTTAGTGTATGGTTAAAGTAAGGTGTACCTCTTGAATAGTTTGGTTTATTGTTGCAGTTTTTCAGTCGATTTGGTATATTTCACGTGATTTACATTGGCATCACAAGTGCATTTCTTAAAGCCGTTGCACAGTACAGAATGCTGTTCATTCTATGGTATATCAAATGAAACATGTTACTCACAAACTTAGTTACACATGACTATGTGGGAGACTGATAAGAAATTGGACTGGCAAATTTGTACAACAATATTGTTTGGCTGAATTGTTTGCACTGCAAGTTGTTTACAAAAACATGTGATTGAAATTCAGAAAAGAGACAACTGAGTAGAAAAACTGCAAAATTAGAAACTTACTCTACACATTCAAAACAACCTGAGCACATACAGCCTCCTCTTTGTTGAGGTGTGAAAATGTAATCTCTGCCACCCCTATGAGCTAGTCTTGATATATGGTATAAAAATGCAAAACAAAAAATGTAATACAGTAACATGTCAGAATTTGTCAATGTGCAGTATTACAGCAAACAGCACATTTCTGAATTATATACATGTTTTCTCTATGAAATGTTTGAATGATTGAAGACACAGTTGTTCTTTCAATATTCGGCTGCACCCAGTGACCAGCTTCAGCCATTGTAAGACCATGACTTGTAAAACGTGGTCCACAATTGTTGCCCTTATTTCACTGTGTTGTCCCCGCCAGCTTTACACCACACAGTCTTATTCCTCCTCTTGGCTGTTCACCCTGTACATAGCCTTGTCTTTCCATTATGAGACTTTGTGATACTGATAATTACAGTAAAGGTTCATGAGACGCACCTCTGATCTATGGTTGAGACCAACTACAGTGTCTGAAGCTTACCTCGAAAGTCATGAATTTGCCTCAGCAGTATCCATTGTAAATGGCCTGACCTACGCATTCAGACGCACTTTTGAGGAGGATTTGTTTTTAACTTTAACTCATCCTTTCACTGCCACAGAACTGTACACATCTGAAGTGCAGCTGGTGTCAGAATGGCTCCTGAGGTCCACCCAGGGGAAACTTAAGGAAGCTTTTGTGACAAACCTCCTCGTGAGGGCTGATGCAGCTATGGCAGACCAATACAGTGCCAATCGGAGCTAAAACTACTGTTGAGCTCAAAAATCATCAAAGACCATTACTGGGGGTAGAGAAGAAATCTCGCCGACGGTTCAGGTTTCCAAGGTTTCTGAAGCTCAGATATCCATTTTATTCTTTAAAACGTCTTCCGTTTATTCCCAGTCATTCAGCTATTTTGAATAATCTTCAACTGTACATTTATACAGTATTGTCCGAATCATATTTTGAATTATTTTAATCACATCGTCTCCTCTTTGTAAAGAAACGGACAAACAAAGAGCGTGTTCACACAGAGGACCAGATGGGAGACAAACATGTTCCATATGGTATGTGTTCTAGTATTTCTATGGTGAATGTTCATTCATGACAGTATTGCGAATAAAGAAATGAGTGGTTCATGGTTTAGTTCTCATTGTTCTTTATGTCCTATTTCAGTTGTGCAGCGTGAAAAATAAAACCTTTATTTCATTACACACAACATCCCTCTTATACCGTCTGTGGCCTTTGACCTTTTCTTCTGCACATCTTTCCTCTTCTGCAGGTTTCCAGTCTCCCAGTGCTGTTCCACCATCCACCTCTGACGGCACCATCCCTAAGCCCAGGAGGAAGTCGTTGTGTACCAGAATGGCAACAGCTTTCGCAAAGATCTGCAAGAAATGATGGAAAATGTCTAATTAGATGATATTGCTGGAATGAGAAAATGTGTTATTCAATTAAAAACAAAAAAAGAAACACACTGCTTCTTTGTAACGCCGAGTGTGTTGTAGAGCGATTAGGATGCGGACGCAGGTGCTGAGATGAGCAAGGTGCAAAAGAAGAAGCGTTAAGACGGTCCAAGGTCATGTCAGTAGTGATGTTACCCTTGAACCTGAAGCTTCGAAGCTTGTGTCATAAAAGCGACACTCACTACTTCGAACCACTGTATCGATGCTTGATTTGTTCTACAATGATCATGTGACCGCTGACGTCTGAAGCTTCGGTTTCGGCACACAACCACGTGACTGCTTCAGGGACTGATTCAAAAGAGCAAATCTTCGCGGGCACTTCGAGGGTCATTCGAGGATTGGTAGAGAGCGTAGCAACAGCGATAGAGAAAGAGAGAGAGAGACAGAGAGAGAGATGCTTTCTCGTAATGCTTTGGCAATATTGTTGTAACTACAGTCATGCCAATAAAGCTTCTTTGAATCTTGAATCTTGAGAGAGAGATTAGCGGGTAGAATGGAACCATTACCAAAAAGGCCGTTCTGAAGTCTGGAAACACTTCGAACTTTTGCCATCAAATAAGGTTATTAAAAAAAATTATAAGAATAAAGACAATTACCTTATTAATAGCAATTAATGACACTTTGTAAGTCTCTTAGATAATAGGCTGTGCACCAATTATGAATTATATTTTACATGTATAAAATCCATCATATTTCTGTGTGTAGTGTTTCATCATAGCAGTCATCAAATCACTAAAACATTTTTAATTGTTTTGGATACTAAGATGTGCACCATTATAAAGTTTTTCTCTTTCATAATATTAAAATCACTGTGTGAATTTTAGGTTGTAAAATAAAAAAAAATGTTCTGTTTCAGGTGAAGTGCCTGGTCTGCTCTCAGCAGTTGGCTTATAACAACAACACCTCATCAATGCTAAGACCATGTTGATAAAAAAAATAAACCAACTTAGGCCCAGCACAGTAGAAAAACAGTAGAGTTATGCACAATCATTACCCATGTTCACAATCATGACCCAAGTTCACAATCATGACCATCCACCATAAAAATAAAATGCCCCACTGAAAAAGCACTGACTACTTCCACATCCATGATCATAAAATTGTTAACAACCTCATACAGCAAACCCACATGAGTGATAAATATAAATAAGTTATCAAAAGGCCTGCTCAAAAGTTTACAGTGATACATTGTGATGAAATGCATTTTATTATTCAGCCATCACTCCTTTTTCTCAGCATTCTGCTCAACCCAGCAGTGAGATTTGGAAAACATGTGCAACAAACAATGTAGTTTTATCAGTTGCCTTTATTGAAACAACAAATGTCAAAATTTTAATGCATTTAAACAGTTTATGCTGTAAAAAAAGAGTTCCCTTGTCTTCAAACCACAAGATACATGAATCACTTCATGGTTTTGGCCACCAGATGCCGGTACTGTGCACTGTGTCATGAAGCTTCGAGTAATGAACCTTTTTTCAACTCATTTCGGAGGAAAGCTTCGGTTTGCCATCACTACATGTCAGAAAATCCAGACAGTGAAACAAACCCAAAACAAACATTTCTTAGACATAAAACATAGACTAAACCAGAATACAGCCACAAACACCAACAACAGGGATGTATAACAAAGACCAGCAACATGAATGACAAAATATGGTGTATAAATACTCTAAAACCAACAAGGAACACATGAGACTAATAACGCATTGCAAATTGACAGGGGAGTGGCGGTGCGAGGCTAGGTGTGACATTAAGGGGCTTGACATCTTGCTCATGAATTCCATGAGTCATAATTTTGTCACTGGTGACTTGTTCAAAAACATATCAATGTACACATGCATGCATATTTGGAAGACAGACTCATTCACATTACATATATAACTCATCTGCAATTAAGCATGCAAACCAAAAAAAAAAAGATTTGATCTGAGCAATATATCAGAATTAAACCATATGTAGTATAATGCAAATATTGCACCAATTTCTTATAAACAGTAACAGACTTAACATTAATCAAAATTACCAGGTGCAAACCACACAAATCTTTCTTTTTTCCCCCATTTTTCTCATTTGTCTAAACTACTCGGTTTTTGAACCTTTAGCCACTCCCTCATTCTAAAAGGGATAAACCATTTATTCAAGATCGTCAGGTATACAGAGTTACCAATATGCAGCATCCTAAATACGTGTCACAATCACTGTTATATTCACATCTATTTATATCTATTTTAATCTCACTGCTAAGTATAGTTTTTTATCCTAACCTTATTTAATGAATGCCCTTCTACAAACAGGTACATTCAGCATGCTCCCCTGATCCCAGCCCCCAAAGGATTCCTCCAGTCCATACAAAAGAGCAGAATGAACCACACCATCATGACAGTTGACTTTGGGTAAGTGTAGGAGTTTTTCTTTATAGTCTAATATGAGTGATGGTTTGTTGTTGTTGATTCTTTGACTTTGGCCTACTGATATCATGTTTTGTTTGTGTAGCTGTGTATTGTGCCAATTGTGTGTGTGGATTTAAACCTGCCACAATGAAGGTGTTGGTGAGTAGGGTTTTTTGCTTATACTGATGCTGATTCTTGAACCTGTATCAGCATTTTTGTTCCACATTGCATTTGCAACAAGCTTTTTGGTTTATTCTTCTTGAGTGATCTTTGCTGGTGTAGAATGTGATCTGTACCTGTTCGGCTATAAAAACAATTTTTTTCTGGGTTTCTATTTAGATTCTCTGTATGATGCTGACCATTCCTAGTGCTGGTAAGTAACATCTCTTTTTTACAGAACTCATTGAAATACTTGCACTGAAATACTTTGCTTTATCTTTCAGCAGCTTTGCTGGACCGCATTGGTGTCAAGGGTAAGCTCCAATCTGATGTCTTGATTTGGGCTACATGTAGCTGGGCAGTCAAGTTGACTTGCATACTATGCAGTTTAAAGCTTTAAATTTAAAAGCTTGATGTGATCCTTGTGTCCTGTATCAGTTCTGCTCATCTTCCTCCATCTAGTGTGTTACACTCAGTGGTTTGACTGTGATGACCCTAGTGGGACTGGAGACTGGGAAACGGTAGAAAACCTTGAGATGAAATACCCGGGAAAGATTTGCAAAAATCCTTTGGCCATCGAGGCTCAAACCCTCTCTGGTGTACCTGCTCAACAGACAGGACAATTGTTTATACAGTGGGTGTACCTTTTTGAAGAAACTGAGTAATTGCCATTGTACAAATGCAAAGCATGTGGAGTAGATTCTAAATGCTGGCAAGGATATAATACCGTGTTTGTGTGTTGTGCTTTTTCAGCCAAGACCTGCTTGTGGGCTTTATTTGCTTGAATTCTCAGCAGAAGAAGGATAGACTCTGTCGCGATTATAAGGTGCGCTTTCGATGCCCATGTCCTTGGCCCTGGTATGAAATCCCTGCAAATTAAATCCCATTATCTCCAATTGAGTTGTCTTGGTTTTTCATCCATTAAGAAAATGGCATGTTTTCTGGGTTTGCTGTGCCCGTCACACAAGGACTCTCCCACCCAAAGTCTTGTTTCACTAACCTAGCACTTGGGAGGGTGTGTTCTCTGCCGTATGGTGTAACACATTTGTGAAATGTAAACTCTTGAAACCCAGTGGTCTGCAGCACAGCTGGTACCCACTCTGCTTACTTTAGATGTATGAGCAAACTTGCCTACCAACAGGAGTTGCTACTGAATTGAAGATGGGGAGGGTTTGTCAAAAAGGCCTTTCCGCAAAGGATGCTAAAGAGAAACTGTGTACATTCAAGTCCGTTGATGCTTGAATATGTTCATGTAGATGTTGAGATTGTGCTATCAAGATTTGTGCATCTAAATCATACCCTCAAGATTAGTGATGACACAAAAGAGCTAGATACTACCCTGCTCAAATTACACTTAAATCAGCACAGAATAAGTCAAACTTCAGGGATAAAATCCGAAGCATGAGCGTTCCATATCTGCTCTGACAGGGACAACTGCTTCAGCCTTTCCAGAGCAACACAACTGGTGGCCACAGATGACTACTCCACAGTGCTGTGGTTTCTCTTCACTGTTGGTATCGTGAGGCAGTACCTCCTACAGGTTTTCCAGGTCCTCTAGGGTGGTTCATCCACACGTGCTGTCTCAAGGGGGTTTGCTCGTCTCCCAGCACAATCTTGAGGAGAAATATCAGGATACAGGCCATTACGTGAGTGCTGGAGAAGGAAATGACCCTGAAAGCAGGAGCATTGCCAGGGCCCTACCAAACATCCTCCAGTGGACGTTGGACAAATTCCATACAGAATTTATGGGTCTGTTCTGGATTCTGTGAGGTCGGGATCGCTGTAAAAAGCACTCCTGTAACAGGCATCCCAAGTTGCAAAAGTTGATTTCAGGGAGGTTACCCCCCCCCCCCCCCCTCCCGGAGGTTAAGTTGTTGGGCGAGGGGAGTGGCGGCGAATGTAAGTTGTTGAGCGGAAAACAGGCCAATCAGAACCCCCTCTCTCTCCTTCCCACTCGCGATTAGAGAAAAAAAAGTCTGTCGCCTGTGTGTGCGTTTGTGTGGGGCACTCATTCTGAATTCCGGGAGATTATATGTGACTCTTGGGTATCAGGGAGACACTACCGAAATGCGGGAGACTCCCGCAGCTACCGGGGGACTTGGGATGTCTGCTGTAACGTGTACAAAATGTTCAGTTCTTCTTTGCATTAGAAAGTTACTATCTTCCAGTCATAAATTGGGATACTTATGACGACAGGGCAGGCTAATAACCCGGAAGTACTCCTCACCTTTAATGTTTCACCAGCAAGCTACAGACAAAATAATGACCATTCATAAAGACCAGAGGTGGAAAGAGTATGGAAAAATTGTAATTGAGTAAAAGTATCTTTACTTTGCCTAAAATCTACTCAGTAAAAGTAAAATTACCCATCTCAAAATTTACTCGAGTAAAAGTACAAAATTACTTCATTTAAAATGTAATTTGAGTTAAAGTTACTTAGTTACTTTCAGTTATTTAATGCATGGATGAATCATGAACCAAATTCAGCACAAGTTGTTTTAATCGATTTCAAAGTGTATTTAAGTGCACACCCATACTTGCAAAATCAGCTGGGCTCAGGAACATACTTCCTCACAGTACAAGGATAGTCACAACCTTTACCATAAAGTGCAAACAATTTTCAGTCCTATCGTCCAACGGACAACACCATGATGAGAATAAAGAAGTTTAAATTACAAAGTATTCAAAAAACAAAATGCACACAAAATTAAGTGCCCACAAGATACCACAAATCTAACTAAAATGCAACAGGATTCCACTACTCACAATAAAATGCCCACAGGATCCCACATAAAAAAAAAATGCTCATAGGATCCCACAATTTAAAAGTAAGTGCTCACAGGATCCAACTATTCAAAATACAGTGCACACCGGATCCCACTATTCACAATAAAATGCACACAGGATGCCACAGAACCTGATAGATAGAAGATAAATTTTTTAAAAAGTGCACCAGATTACGACCTGATTATGAGACAATGGACAGGGCGCGCGCAAGGCAAGGCCACGCAATTGGGCTTCAGTTCTGGGACTCTGGGAAGTTTAAATTTCCGCCCGCATTTAATTTTTCACCATCAATATTTTTTACTCAGTAACGTGAGGGCGTTCAAATGTAGTGAAGTAAAACTACTTAGGTCAAAATTTACTCAAGTAAAAGTGAAAATTACATATTTCAAAAACTACTCAGAAACTTACAAATTACTCATAAAAAGTACTCAAGTACAGTAATGTGAGTAAATGTAATTAGTTACTTTCCACCTCTGATAAAGACAGACCTATTTTGTTAAAGCTCAAGTCAAGAACGACTGAATTTATTTAAATTTGTCATTATGTACATTATTTCCAAGGGACAACTCTGTGATAAGCAATAAATAATTATTTCCAAACATGGAATAAAACTTAATTCACATCTTTTGAAGGCCATGGTATTTCCGTGTGAACACATTTCCATCACCAGCAGTGGTCAGTATAGCTGTCATTTTAATATGTTAATTTTCAAAGACTGACCAAAATATAATCAACTAGTGTCATGACTGGTTCAATTTCGTTACAATATTTAATATTACATGCCACTAGGAAAGCATATGATCTCCTCTAATAGCAAATGGCATCATTATATACTAAGCCAGGCTCAAAGTAATCAGAGCAAAATGAAGACATAAAGCCATGATGTCAAGATGCAAGTTCATATTGACATAGTACATGTGGTTTACTGTCTGTGACGCCCAGACAGTACACTCTGACATTTAGTTCACTCCCTTACCTGTGTGTCTGCTCCTCAGTTAGAACCTCTCTCTCTCTCTCTCTCTCTCTCTCTCTCTCTCTCTCTCTCTCTCTCTCTCTGTGTGTGTCTCCCTATACTTTTCCAATACTCATAGATCCAGTCTTCTGTGCCTCCTGTCCTGATAAGGAGAACACCAATCCTACATATGTTTTATTATTCTTACCCAATTGTGTTAAGACATATCTTCGTTCGGTATTTAACTACATGTATTACTATTAAACTTTGGAACTCTTTCCTGACACCCGTGTGTTATCAATCTGTTCTCCAGGGCCCGGCTATGGAACTCTGAGGGCTGTACAAATTATGAACCCTGATGGTTTTGGTCTATGTCTGAGATGACTCCAAAAGAAATAATCTTAACAATTTTGGGGCTCGCCTCTGGGATCTTTCTAGCTAAGCTGCACGTGGTCACTAAATTGGTTGAAGGTGTAGTGAATAGACTCATGGACCAATGTCTCAGAATGCTCCAAGGTTCCTCTCAAGGTTTCTTCCTAATGCTCTTGGGGAGTTTTTCCTTGCCACTGTCACCGTTGGCTTGCTCACTGGGGGCTTGGACTTGAACACTTGTAAAGCTGCTTTGTGACAACAACTGTTGTAAAAAGCGCTATATAAATAAATTTTTATTGATTTAACAAACCATTAGAACAGCTCTGATATCCATCTTTGTGTGAGATTCTCCCCAAGCGTAACAGGGAAAGAAAGGGAAAATCTGTGGATGAGTCTTTTTTCTTGTGAAAACACAGTTTGTAACTTCCATTGATGAGAAATCTTGCTAACTTCACATAAATGCACATGAAGTCTCTGTTAAAGTCCATTTCACAAATTCTAGTTCAATACCCACAATGGGGAGCAGAATGTTTCATGAACTGAATCAATCAAGTATAACCTAATATCAGTGTTGCGAATAACGGCGTTAGGTAACAGCGTCATTTTGTCAGTAACGGGATAATATAATGAATTACTTTTCCTGTCGTTACAACGCCGTTGACGTTACTGGTCATTAAAAGTGGTGCGTTACTATATATTGATATACTAACAGTAATGCGAGCGGACCGCTGCCCAGGCTAGTGAGGAGTAACAGATCTCGATAGGTCACAGTTCTCGGTGTAACACCTGTTGAACTTAACAGATTAACTTAAGCGATTGGCTAAGGCAGCGTTATGGTAGCCAATCAGAGCCAGTGTTGTTACATGCGTGCCGAAGCACACCAG
The DNA here is from genome assembly GCF_052324685.1 of Brachyhypopomus gauderio. Classification (NCBI taxonomy): domain Eukaryota; kingdom Metazoa; phylum Chordata; class Actinopteri; order Gymnotiformes; family Hypopomidae; genus Brachyhypopomus; species Brachyhypopomus gauderio. The sequence goes on from NC_135215.1 coordinate 4,279,746, forward strand.
TGACACATGACACAAACAGAGAAGAGGCAGAAATGGCGAGTCAGGAGCAAGTCGAAGAAAAATTTGCATTTTCAAGGTGGCGATATTAACATTATTTAAGAAAATACTTGAAGTTCCTGAATGTCTACCAGACTGGGTATTTGATTTATGTAATTAAGAATAAAGGTTTTATTGTTAAGCTTACTTCTGTTGTGAACAAACCAGTTGTCTCAGGTTGAGAGAATTTTATTTGATAGATGTAAATGCACTTTATATAGTGTAACTGTTTACTTTTTTTTTTTTTTTTACAAAGATTTGGGATTTAAAAGGATTTTATCCTGCACTGGTCTGTTGATGTGCAATAAATATCAAAAGTTAGACACCTTTCTGATCTACTTATTTCAACTGACTGTGAAAACTGCTTTTTCAAAAAATCCTTATTCATTGGCATAGGCCTATAGCTTTTTTTTACTGTAATGCAAATAGTTACTTTCCCTGGTTACAAGTTACTTTTATTATAGAGTAATTCAGTTACTAACACAGTTACTTTTTTGAACAAGTAGTGAGTAACTATAACTAATTACTTTTTTAAAGTAACGTTCCCAACACTGCCTAATACACAAGTGTAATGTAAAACAAGTTCTGCGGTCACAATTCTCCTTGCACAATTCTCCAATTGAAAATGTGTTTCAATACGAGTTTGATATTTTAGTGTGTATCCGTAATGGGTCTTCAGCGAGTCTTCATTTTTATGACTCTGATCGCTGTCGTTAGTCTCGGTAAGTTTATCTGTGTGGCTGTTGTATTTGTATTGTTTCAGTTATGGGGTTTCTGAGTTTGTCGTCCTCTCGTGTTGCAGCGTTCAGTTCGATGGGAGAGCGAGAACAACGACGTGAAACTGGCCTGCTGCTATCACGAGTGATCAGAGACTACAAAGGTTTGAGTGTTGTCTGTATTGCGCTGTCTCCCAACAGTTACTGGGACACAACTATCAGGTCTTGGATGCACTGTATTCATGGCTGCTAGTTTAATTTGGTTAGTGTGGCGTTTTTTTCCTGTGGCTTGACCTAAACTTACAGCTATCTGCATTATGGGTGCAATGTCTGTTTATAGATGCTCGTGGTGAACCAGTCCAGCTCAAGAAACTGCTGCTTGTGGAAGGGTCGGGGATTGGTCCAAATCCTGAGCCAGTGAAAGAATGACCTGGAAGGTAAAGTCTTACTACTGTTGTGCTTTCCCCATTCTGGAGACCTTTCATGGTTCCTGGCCTTCACCTTGTTTAGCTAACTTCCTTTTCACCGACTTCCCCCATGTTCCTCCCAGGCAGATGATGTGGGACCATCTCTATGGGGTTGGGACCTCTGGCATTCTTTGCTGTGCCATGAACATCCTGCAGCACTCCAGACCACAACCTTCTGTGTACTTTGATACAGACCTGTGCATGATCAAAGGCTCCAGCCTACAAGCACTGTCATATCTAATAGCAAAGATGGAACCTGCCAGAAAAAGAGGACGTTCTGAAGTTTGGGATCACTGAGCTTATGCCACCTAATAAGGTTGAGAACTGTTTAATAAGCTTTAGTATATTTAACCGGTAACAATCCCTACATTTATTTTACATTTAAAATACTGCAGGAATACTGTTTTAGTTCAGGTGAAGTGTCTAGTATGCTCACAGCAGTTGGCTTACAACAACAATACATCATCAGTGCTAAGACATTTTTGGGCAAAACATGAAACCATACATCCTCAAAGCCACATTGTCATGTAGGTATGAAGAGCCTATATTGTTTTACATTAACATATTCAAGCTTTATTCATACATTTTTTTGTTAATGCTGTTAACACTAATACATTTAAATGTGTAAGTTTTCCAATCGGTATTCATGTGCATAGGAAATGTTATACATTTTTATGAATAGTATATTAGATACAAAATGAGTCACATTAATTCTTAGGAACAAGACAAATTATTGACAAGGCATTGCTAAATATGATTTTGAAAGACTCACAGCCCTTTAGTATTGTTGACGACGCAGAATTTAGGGAATTTGTAAGAAGTTTATATCCTGCTTACAACATCCCATCTCAAAAGTCTTTAAACGCTAAAAATGAATTAATAAAAGACGCAGCTTTCTCTGTCCACCAGGCTTCATGAAGTGAACCTATTTTCAGTACAATTGGATAGAAAGCTTAGAATTCCCATCACTAGACCTAACGATATCTACGCATCGTCCTCTTGCTAGACCGCGTTTATTCGTCACTTCAAACGAGCTCATAACAAACTGCGCTGATTAACAGTTTAGTTCCCAAAGATAAATGAACGGTAATTGTTAATGAAGGCCAGGCGAGATGGACACCTGATCACGATTTGTACTCGGCTATTTAATGTCCGATCCAAGCAGCAAAGATGTGTTTCAATACGAGTTTGATATTTTAGTGTGTAGTCGTAATGGGTCTTCAGCGAGTCTTCATTTTTATGACTCTGATCGCTGTCGTTAGTCTCGGTAAGTTTATCTGTGTGGCTGTTGTATTTGTATTGTTTCCGTTATGGGGTTTCTGAGTTTGTCGTCCTCTCGTGTTGCAGCGTTCGGTTCGACGAGAGAGCGAGAACAACGACGTGAAACTGGCCTGCTGCTATCGCGAGTGATCAGAGACTACAAAGGTTTGAGTGTTGTCTGTATTGCGCTGTCTCCCAACAGTTACTGGGACACAACTATCAGGTCTTGGATGCACTGTATTTATGGCTGCTAGTTTAATTTGGTTAGTGTGGTGTTTTTTGTGGCTTGACCTAAACTTACAGCTACCTGCATTATGGGTGCAATGTCTGTTTATAGATGCTCGTGGTGAACCAGGCCAGCTCAAGAAACTGCTGCTTGTGGAAGGGTCAGGGATTGGTCCAAATCCTGAGCCAATGAAAGAATGACCTGCAAGGTAAAGTTTTACTACTGTTGTGCTTTCCCCATCCTGGAGAACTTTCGTGGTTCCTGGCCTTCACCTTGTTTAGCTAACTTCCTTTTCATCGACTTCCCCCGTGTTCCTCCCAGGCATTAATAAAGCAGATGTAGTGGGACAATATCTATGGGGTTGGGACCTCTGGCTTTGCTGTGCCCTGAACGTCCTGCAGCACTCCAGACCACAACCTTCTGTGTACTTGAATACAGACCTGTGCATGATCAAAGGCTCCAGCAACTTCAAATCTGCTCTGCCTGTGGTTTGTGAATAAATGTTTTTGAGAACTTGCTGCTCACCTTGCCTTCTTTCAAAGACAAAGCTAGTCCACTAATGGTTCTGTAAGATGGTCCCTAGCTACTTCCTTATTCTGCTCTGGAGTAGAATTCAAGGTGGATTTTGAAATGATCTCTAGATGTGAACCCTGCTAACCATGATGCATGCCAATGTTAATTTGTTGAGCCCTCAGTCTATGTACCATAATGTACCAAATCCGTGCACCTTATTTTAACCACGTACTAATAACTAGTGAGGTCACCCTTGTCGGTGAAGCTTCGAAGCATGTCTAAAAAAAAAAAAACATAATCAATGCCTCGAACCACCAAGTCAGAGCTTTACTCATTCTGAAGCGATCATCCTAGATCCAATCCTAGATCCACAAGTATTAGTGTGACTGGCAACCATGGGTATGTCCCTGAGTCTTGTCTCCTGGCTGTCCTTTCCTCCTCCGGTGTTTGAGTCCCAATCAAGCACAGCTGCCTCCAGGTGTTTTCGTTCAGCAGCCATACTTTCCAAGTCTTCATGTTTAATTTTGCTCCTTTTTTAAGCACTGTTTTCAGCTGGTCTTTAAATCTCCTCCTGTAATCCAGCAAGGCGCTGGCCATACAATACCCTGCACGGTTGCCGGGTGTAAGGCATCCTTATGTGCCCTAGCCACCGTAATTGGTGCTGAGTGATTGTAGTCTCAATGCTACTGCAGCCTGTTCTCCTCTGTATCTCAATGTGTGGCACTCGTTCACACCAAGTGATTCCTAGGATTCGCTGAAGGCAGCAGATGTGAGTGTTCCAGGGTTTTAATGTGGCAGCTGTAACTGTGCGTTCACACCGAGAGCGACACGTCGACCGGAAGTCATTCATTTTCAATGAGTGAGCGACACCCAGCGACACGAATTGAGCGATTCGAGCGACGCGAACAAGTTGAGCTTGGCTCAACTTTATGCAAATGAGCAGTGACGCGGGGCGGCGACTACCAATCAAAGTATGTTTGCACCCTCCTCCGAAACCGCACCTCTGACTTTGGTTCCTACTGATTATTTGTTCCGATTGCAAAATGGAGGAGAGGTTAATAGTGGCTGTCTCTGGATGTCCCGCACTTTAAGATGTGTCCCTGTTTATTTACAGTACAAAATGTTTATTTTTGGAGGGAATACTGTTCATTTATTAAAAAACATCTGCAATAAATTAGCGTATACCCTATTATTGGTTATGATTTTTTAAATTCCTGTTTGATCTTCAGGTCTGGGGTAAAAAGTAAAAAAAAATACATAAACATTTTAGGTTTATATACTATGTGTTTTATACACACACTATGTTTTATACACGCACTCATTTATAATCGTGTGTCCTGTAATCAATAGATTAAAATAAATACTGCGTCCTGCTTTAAAAACGTGATTTGCATATCTGTCACGTGCTGCATGCCGGCGTGATGTTGGACACGCCCCCACGCGACGTGATGCTGGCGACTCGGCGACGGAGAGCGATTTTATCGCTTTCGGTGTGAACGCACAGTAAGTGACCCAGGCCTCACGGCTGTAGAGGAGGGTGGAAATGCAGACTGCTTGGTAGATGGATATTTTTGTGCTCAGGTGAAGATTCTTGTTCAGGAAAACCCAGCGACAAAGTCTCCCAAAAGAAGCTGATGCTTGGCTGACTCTATTCTGGACTTCATTGTCTGGTGATTGTCATCAGACAGAACACTCCCAAGGTATCTGAAAGATGAGACACTGGCAATGGTTCTCCTGCAGCAGTAAATGTGGGTGGGATTTTGTCACTCCACTGGCAGACTATCTCTGTCTTTATGGTGTTAGTCAGTCCCATCCTGCTGTACGCCCTGACTGCTGGATTGAGGACAGATTGGAGATCTTGTGGAGTGTTAGACACGAGAGCACAGTCATCAGCGTACTGTAGCTCCAGTATCCTCACTCTGTACATCTTGGTGGTTGCTTGCAGTCTCCTGATGTTAGAAGTTGCCATCTAGCCTGTATGCAACTGTTACTCCACTCTTGTCTTCAATCTCCTTATGGAGGAGCTTAGTGACACATGAAGATGTTACATAATACTGGTGCCAATACACACCCCTGCCTTACCCCAGTACGCACAGTGAAGAAATCTGACACTTGGCCTCCTATAGTTACCCTGGCCCTCATTTCATCAACTGTCGCAGGATCTTTACAAACTTGGTAGGACATCCAAACTGGAGGAGAATGCCCCACAAGAGTTCTCTCTGCATGGTGTCAAAGGCTTTGGAGAGGTCAACAAAAGCCATAAACAGGTCTTGATGATGATCCCTGCACTTTCCTTGGAGTTGTACGGCTGTGAAGATTATGTCGACGGTGCTCCTGTTCTTTCTAAATCCACGCTGTGATTCAGGTAGCATTGACTGCGATGTTGGTAATTACCCTCTGGAGCATCACTTTGGCTAATACCTTCCCTGCAACAGTAAGGAGTGATATGCCCCTATGGTTGCCACAGATGGCCCTATCACCCTTGTTTTATATATGGTGACAATTCTAGCATCTCTCCATTGCTGTGGGACATTTTCATTTGTCCAGACCTTGGTGATAAATCTATGTAATGTTCTTATACATAAATAACCGTCGACATAAAGTCCTCTGCACTTCCCGTCGAGCCTTCTGCCACTGCTGTCTAGCAGTGCTGGATGAGGGATTTTTCACTACTCAAAAATGGTTCTAGCTCCCTTAGTTTACCAGCCAGGGAGCAATGAAACTCATTTCTTGATGTGATGTCTTTGAGACGGTCACAGTTTAAGCGCCTTCCATTGGAACCCCGTTTTTGCATGGGGGGTGCACCTTCATAAGGACCTTGGTCATGATCAGACAATGGTCTGTCCAGCATTCCGCACCTCTCATGGCACCAGTTATGAGAAAATCCCTAATGTCACAGCGTTTCATAATGACATAATCAAGTAAGTGCCAGTGTTTGGAACGTGGGTGCACCCATGATGTTTTATACTTTGTCTTTTGCTGGAAGATGATGTTGGTTATTGTCAGGTCATGCTCAGAGCAGAGGGTAAGTAGCCTCATGCCATTTGAATTGATCTGACCAATCCCATGTCTCCCAAGCACTCCTTTCCATATGTCGGCATTTTGTCCCACGTGCGCATTAAAGTCCCCAAGAAGTAGGATCTTGTCAGTCTTGGGGATCTGACGGAGAGCCTCATCCAATGATTGATAAAAGGAGTCCTTTGCCTCAATATCTGATAGCATAGTAGGTGCAGTAAGAATTGTAGCAAAGCGGTTCTTCACCAGGGGAATACGAAGGGTCATCAATCTTTCACTAATGCCCACAGGAGCTTCAGTGAGTCTTGGCAGTAGCATATTCTTAATGGCCAACCCCACACCATGCAGATGATTTTGCCCACCTGTTTGGTAACCTTTCCAGTAAAAGGTGTAGCCCATGCCCTCTTCTGTAAGAGAGATCAAGGAGCCTGGTATCACTCAGAGCAGCAATATCAGTGTTATAGCAACCTAACTCAGCCGCAATCAGGTTCTTATATTCTTATATTCCATGTTGCCAGCTTAAAGTTAAAAGACTTATTTTTCCAGGTTTGACCGCAGATATGGAATAACACGACAGGTGCGGTAGCCTCCAGGTATAAGTTAAGTGGGCATATTTTAGACCAACCACCTTTTCCAGGCCCGCCTCACACTGAGGTGAGCAGTGCGGTCCCTAAATAGGGCTGCTCAGTCACACAGGGGTCTGCCGAGAAGAGCTGCCACTCAGCCCCAGCTGTTAGCTACCAATACCCTATGACGCTGACATGTAGGCCTCTGACTAGGAGCTCCCAGCCAATTCAAACCTGCCCCCGTCGCCAGACACCCCATCGCTGTCAGACTTCAACCAGATGTGGATCGGTAATATCACCATTGGTCAGAGGTGGATACCTGCGCCAGGAGATTTTTAAGTGCTGTAGGGGCTGCGCTATCCCCATTTGCACTATCTTCACCATGATGAGGTAAGCCTGGTGGCAAGGGTGGGCCCAAGATGACCAGTCCTCCATTCAGGTTGCAGGAGGCTGCCGGATCCTGTTTCTGTTCAGGTCCGTCTATTGCGCGCCACCAGCGCCTTACTTTTCTGTCAGGGTGTGCTCCCTTAGTCCTTGACTGAAAAAAAGGCTACCCACAAGGCAGTGGGGCTATTTGCCCATAGTTGGGCAAATGGACACCTACGAACACGCATACAAGCACCATCATATCAAATGGCAAGGATGGAACCTGCCAGAAAAAGAGGGCGTTCTGAAATTTGGGATCACTGAGCTTATGCCATCTAATAAGGTTGAGAACTGTTTAAACCAATAACAATCCCTACATTTATTTTACATTTAAAATACTGCTGGAATACTGTAATTCAGGTGAAGTGTCTAGTATGCTCACAGCAGTTTGCTTACAACAATACGTCATCAATGCTAAGACATTTTTGGGCAAAACTTGACCCCATACATCCTAGAAGCCAGGCAACATTGTCATGTAGATATGACCAGCCTATATTGTTTTATATTTAAAATTCAACCTTTATAATTTTATTTGTTAATGCTGTTACTAACACTAATACATTAAATGTGTAAGTTTACCATTCGGTATTCATGTGCATAGGAAATGTTTTTTTATGAATAGTATCATTAGATACAAAATGTGTCACATTAATTCTCAGGAACAAGACAACAAATGATTGACAAGGCATTGATGCAGGATTTAGGGAATTTGTAAGAATTTTATATCCTACTTAGAACATCCCATCTCAAAAGTCTTTAAAGGTGTGGTGGAATCTAAGTATAAAGAGCAAAAAGAAAAGGCCAAAGAAGTGCAGAAATCAACAGTTGTGAGCCTTACATCTGACACGTGGACAGATTGTCTACACAGGTTCACATGCCCACGTGAACCTAAAGCAATTACAAACAAAGGATGAAACATCATTAAAACTTTGTTGCAACCTCCAAAAACTGTTAACAGAAAGGCTTTTGTCCTATGAGACAATGAGCATTACGACCCTCGCCACTCTCTTAGATCCACACTATAAAACTGGGATTCTGTAGCCACTCTAATGTACAGGCTGCAGTAAAAACAGATCACAGCAGAATGTGCAACACTGATAAAACATCTAGAAGCACAAAACACTAGCAGCAGCCATCAACAGACAGAAGCAGCAGGAACCTCATCTGGACCAGCATCATCCTCAGGTACACTTAAGATTTGTGTGATTATTTCATTTCCAATCTAATGAGAAGTAAAAGTTAATATGCTTTACAAAACCCCTTAACCTGTTTTTTTTTTTTACCATCGTGTATGTTTTTTTTTTTCAGCTGAGGGTCTGTGGGATTTATTGGACAGCCACATCGAACAAACAAGGCTAGACAGAAATGCCACTGCAGATGCTACTGCTGAGGTTCAAAGATACCTGACTGACCGAATTGTTCCACGATAAGACTGTTTATCCCCACCTCTATCAGCTTGTATGGGAATTTCTATGTACACCAGCCTCCTCAGTGCCATGTGAGTGTTTTCAAAGGCTGGAGAAATTGTGAATAAAAAAAGGAATCAACTAAGCCCCAGCACAGTGGAACAAATCCTCTTTTAAAATAAAAACTAAAAACACAGATGCTAATGTCCACAATCACTAATATCACTAATAATTCAAACGTGTTCTTCCAGAAGCACTTTTGTTATATTTACATCAATACACATTCACATGATATACGTATACATATGTAAGGACATTCATACAGAAGCCGATATGAGCCTTGCCAATGAAAAACAGGCAATGGACTACGACTATGAAAAATGTCAAATTCTCATCAAACGTAATTTTGGGAAGATAAAGCACAATTAATCAAAAGAAATAATTAATTAAAATGTGAAAATAAGAACCCAAACCAGCTAGATAAATAAGAAACATCAAATCACAATTAACCAAACAGATTTTCTTTATTGACGTATTGACAAAATAGGAAAAAAACTTTAATGAAATGATATGGAGTTAAACGCTAAAAATGAATTAATAAAAGACGCTGCTTTCTCTGTTCTCTGTCAGATGGCGGTAATGTCCACTGGTTCGTGAGGTTTCATGAAGTGAACCTATTTTCGGTACAATTGGATGGAAAGCTTCGAATTCCCATCACTAGACCTATAACGATTAACCATGTAATATCTACGCATCGTCCTCGTTAGACCGCGTTTATTCGTCACTTCAAACGAGCTCATAACAAACTGCGCGGATTAACTGTTTAGTTCCCAAAGATAAATGAACGGTAATTGTTAATGTAGGCCAGGCGAGATGGACACCTGATCACGATTTGTACTCGGCTATTTAATGTCCGATCCAAGCAGCAAAGATGTGGTTCAATACGAGTTTGATATTTTAGTGTGCCGCCGTAATGGGTCTTCAGCGAGTCTTCGTTTTTATGACTCTGATCGCTGTCGTTAGTCTCGGTAAGTTTATCTGCGTGGCTGTTGTATTTGTATTGTTTCAGTTATGGGGTTTCTGAGTTTGTCGTCCTCTCGTGTTGCAGCGTTCGGTTCGACGGGAGAGCGAGAACAACGACGTGAAACTGGCCTGCTGCTATCACGAGTGATCAGAGACTACAAAGGTTTGTGTTTTCTGTATAGCGCTGTCTCCCAACAGTTACTGGGACACAACTATCAGGTCTTGGATGCACTGCATTCATGGTTGCTAGTTTAATTTGGTTAGTGTGACGTTTTTTCTGTGGCTTAACCTAAACTTACAGCTATCTGCATTATGGGTGCAATCTCTGTTTATAGATGCTCGTGGTGAACCAGGCCAGCTCAAGAAACTGCTGCTTGTGGAAGGGTCAGGGACTGAGTTGGACCTTGAGCAAGTGAAAGAATGACCTGGAAGGTAGTCTTACTACTTGTGCTTTCCCCATTTTGGAGACCTTGCATGGTTCCTGGCCTTCACCTTGTTTAGCTGACTTCCTTTTCATTGACTTCCCCCATGTTCCTCCCAGGCATTAATAAAGCAGATGTAGTGGGACCATCTCTATGGGGTTGGGACCTCTGGCATTCTTTGCTGTGCCCTGAACATCCTGCAGCACTCCAGACCACAACCTTCTGTGTACTTGGATACAGACCTGTGCATGATCAAAGGCTCCAGCAACTTCAAATCTGCTCTGCCTGTGGTTTGTGAATAAATGTTTTTGAGAACTTGCTGCTCAACCTGCCTTCTTTCAAATACAAAGCTAGTCCACTAATGGCTCTGTAAGATGGTCCCTAGCCATTTCCTTATTCTGCTCTGGAGTATAATTTAATGTGGTACTTTAATCTAAAATCTTGTGTAGGTCATAGCCATCAGGGTTCACATGGCAGTGTACATTTATTGAGCCGTCAGCGTTCATAACTGGCACCAGGAAAATGTAATCACGACACATGGGTGATGGGAAGAGTTCTGAAGTTCAGTAAGGAAGACTGCTAGTTGTATACAGAAGAAATGGGCTGTATATTAAGCATGACTGAACTGTCCAGCTTCTATGGGATCCATCCTCCTCCTTGCATGGGTGCCCCTGCATTAATGGGCTGGTAAACTAGCATGGCGTATGTAGCCCTTTATCAAGCCCTCTTATCAGTTCCGTTTCTCATGTTCATGTGAGAAACCCCAAGGCTCATAAACCAGGTTTGTTAAACCATTTGTTTTTGCTTTTCATGCATTTTGAAGTGTGTTAAGACTGGGTCTGTGTACCTTCAGTAAGGAAAGGAATATGATGCACAGAACCACGTTCAAAAGTGGTGAAGTGCCTGTTTGCAAAATGGTCCTGTGGAAAGGTTTTTTTCCATTACATTGGTTCTTGTTGACCTAGTAGTCATATTTGCCCATTAGACTAGTGTGAACAATTTCTTGATTTAAACAAATCTGGGGTGGGTTTCCCGAAACGTTATTAGTGCTAAGTACTTCGTAACCTCGTATGAAACGTACGAGGTTAAGAAGTACTTAGCGCTAAGAACGTTTCGGGAAACTCACCCCTGTTTCCTTCATGTCCCAAGTATCTCAAAACCGCTTAATCTGATCCTGAATATTGGATACATTATACACTTGTTACTTGCAAGTACTTGCTTCAGAAATCCAGTTGATGGCACACTAGCATAATTTGAATTTGCTAGATATTTTGGACATGTAAGTGTAAAACTATAGGCCTAGCATTTTTTAGTGTATGGTTAAAGTAAGGTGTACCTCTTGAATAGTTTGGTTTATTGTTGCAGTTTTTCAGTCAATTTGGTATATTTCACGTGATTTACATTGGCATCACAAGTGCATTTCTTAAAGCCGTTGCACAGTACAGACTGTAAGTATATTCTGAGGCAACCTAGCTAAGCTTTTGATTTCAAGAATGCTGTTCATTCTATGGTATATCAAATGAAACATGTTACTCACAAACTTAGTTACACATGACTATGTGGGAGACTGATAAGAAATTGGACTGGCAAATTTGTACAACAATATTGTTTGGCTGAATTGTTTGCACTGCAATTTGTTTACAAAAACATGTGATTGAAATTCAGAAAAGAGACAACTGAGTAGAAAAACTGCAAAATTAGAAACTTACTCTACACATTCAAAACAACCTGAGCACATACAGCCTCCTCTTTGTTGAGGTGTGAAAATGTAATCTCTGCCACCCCTATGAGCTAGTCTTGATATCCTATATGGTATAAAAATGCAAAACAAAAAATGTAATACAGTAACATGTCAGAATTTGTCAATGTGCAGTATTACAGCAAACAGCACATTTCTGAATTATATACATGTTTTCTCTATGAAATGTTTGAATGATTGAAGACACAGTTGTTCTTTCAATATTCGGCTGCACCCAGTGACCAGCTTCAGCCATTGTAAGACCATGACTTGTAAAACGTGGTCCACAATTGTTGCCCTTATTTCACTTTGTTGTCCCCGCCAGCCTTACACCACACAGTCTTATTCCTCTTCTTGGCTGTTCACCTTGTACATAGCCTTGTCTTTCCATTATGAGACTTTGTGATACTGATAATTACAGTAAAGGTTCATGAGACGCACCTCTGATCTATGGTTGAGACCAACTACAGTGTCTGAAGCTTACCTCGAAAGTCATGAATTTGCCTCAGCAGTATCCGTTGTAAATGGCCTGACCTACGCATTCAGACGCACTTTTGAGGAGGATTTGTTTTTAACTTTAACTCATCCTTTCACTGCCACAGAACTGTACACATCTGAAGTGCAGCTGGTGTCAGAATGGCTCCTGAGGTCCACCCAGGGGAAACTTAAGGAAGCTTTTGTGACAAACCTCCTCGTGAGGGCTGATGCAGCTATGGCAGACCAATACAGTGCCAATCGGAGCTAAAACTACTGTTGAGCTCAAAAATCATCAAAGACCATTACTGGGGGTAGAGAAGAAATCTCGCCGACGGTTCAGGTTTCCAAGGTTTCTGAAGCTCAGATATCCATTTTATTCTTTAAAACGTCTTCCGTTTATTCCCAGTCATTCAGCTATTTTGAATAATCTTCAACTGTACATTTATACAGTATTGTCCGAATCATATTTTGAATTATTTTAATCAAATCGTCTCCTCTTTGTAAAGAAACGGACAAACAAAGAGCGTGTTCACACAGAGGACCAGATGGGAGACAAACATGTTCCATATGGTATGTGTTCTAGTATTTCTATGGTGAATGTTCATTCATGACAGTATTGCGAATAAAGAAATGAGTGGTTCATGGTTTAGTTCTCATTGTTCTTTATGTCCTATTTCAGTTGTGCAGCGTGAAAAATAAAACCTTTATTTCATTACACACAACATCCCTCTTATACCGTCTGTGGCCTTTGACCTTTTCTTCTGCACATCTTTCCTCTTCTGCAGGTTTCCAGTCTCCCAGTGCTGTTCCACCATCCACCTCTGACGGCACCATCCCTAAGCCCAGGAGGAAGTCGTTGTGTACCAGAATGGCAACAGCTTTCTCAAAGATCTGCAAGAAATGATGGAAAATGTCTAATTAGATGATATTGCTGGAATGAGAAAATGTGTTATTCAATTAAAAACAAAAAAAGAAACACACTGCTTCTTTGTAACGCAGAGTGTGTTGTAGAGCGATTAGGATGCGGACACAGGTGCTGAGATGAGCAAGGTGCAAAAGAAGAAGCGTTAAGACGGTCCAAGGTCATGTCAGTAGTGATGTTACCCTTGAACCTGAAGCTTCGAAGCTTGTGTCATAAAAGCGACCAGGCCCGTCGCGATGGGGCAGGCAAACCAGGCAATTGCTTGGGGCCCCAAGCTGGCCTGGGGCCCCCAGACAACAACAGGTTAAGAATTAAATGCAGCGACAAACTGTGTGAGCCCCCCTTTACATTCTCAAAGTCATGAGCAATGACACTGTTCTCAGAATCCTCCTCAAGGGGGCCCCTCCCACCAGCTGCTGAAGGCAGGCAGACACTGTCCTGGCAGACAGCCAAGTTTTAGACGCCGGCAAATATGAAACTTAACCATGAAGTGAATTTATCCATCAGGAAGCCAAAAGAGAAAACAAAAGAAGGAAGAGGAACACAAAAAAACTAGTGGTGGGCCGTTAACGGCGTTCGTTAATTTGATACTCTTATCGGGCGATATAAAAATTATCGCCGTTAATCTATCTACCAAATGGGTAAGCAAACTATGATGACTTTCAACTTGACAGTTTAGCTCGGCTGTAATCCTAACCAAATTGCACAGTAGGGGCAAGAACGAGTTTTCAAACCTGTGAATTAAAAATCGTACGTGTGTTTACATGGATGCAGCCACGAAGTCGCCAGGTTTGCTTCATGGAAAATTCATTTTTAGGAACGTAAAATATTACCGGAGCGGAGCTCGGAGCGGTCGTTTTCTGCATGGTCCTAGCGCTAGATTCGTCGCTATTTAAATATTTATTTTTAACCGTTAAAACTGCAGAGGACCAAACCGGCTTTTGAAAAAGTCCCCCCCAAATTATGTCCGTGAGGTTAAATGTACTAAATGTTGGCTTACATTTCAAATATCATGTTTAGCTGAATAAACATGTTATCAACCCCTTTTAATGTACAGTATGTAGGCTTACAAATTCATGTTTAACTGAATAAACCGTTGAACACGAGTAGCCTACATTTTATTGAGTATGTTTTTTTTCTTCAAGTATCAAAGTAGAACAGCTTCCTCAAGCAGTCATTGATGCATTTTGGAAACAGGAGATGAGCCCCTGGTCTAATGCACCCTCTGTATTAAGAAACCCTATCTCAAAAGCTGACTTTTAGTTATTACTTGGGTAGCACACATATGAGCCATTTTAATATAGATTAATCTAGATTAATTTCAAGATTTCAGTGAGATTAATCTAGATAAAAAAAAATTAATCTATGCCCACCCCTAAAAAAACACAAGACAGTGGTAAGTGATGATTTACACTGGATAAATTAGGCCTACCTGTACAAATGGTGTAATTTAGCAGCAGGTAGGCTAAAAACAATATATACTCCCGGGTAATCCCATACTTAAATCTGCTATGTTCAGCTACAAGTAGTAAATTTGTAAAGTAGTTAGTTTGAGGTGTATATGCTGTGGTTCTTGAAGGTGGACTGCGGCCAGATATGTTTTTTTTTTTTTGGCCGGAGGGGGGTTTGGGCATGAGATTTCTGGTGTGGAGGTTGGGGGGGCCCCGGTTGGTGTCTTTGCTTGGGGCCCCCAAATACCTTGAAACGGCACTGAAAGCGACACTCACTACTTCGAACCACTGTATCGATGCTTGATTTGTTCTACAATGATCATGTGACCGCTGACGTCTGAAGCTTCGGTTTCGGCACACAACCACGTGACCGCTTCAGGGACTGATTCAAAAGAGCAAATCTTCGCGGGCACTTCGAGGGTCATTCGAGCATTGGTAGAGAGCGTAGCAACAGCGATAGAGAAAGAGAGAGAGAGACAGAGAGAGAGATGCTTTCTCGTAATGCTTTGGCAATATTGTTGTAACTACAGTCATGCCAATAAAGCTTCTTTGAATCTTGAATCTTGAGAGAGAGAGAGAGAGAGAGAGAGAGAGAGAGAGAGAAATTAGCGAGTAGAATGGAACCATTACCAAAAAGAGGCCGTTCTGAAGTCTGGAAACACTTTGAACTTTTGCCATCAAATAAGGTTATAAAAAAAAAATTATAAGAATAAAGACAATTACCTTATTAATAGCAATTAATGACACTTTGTAAGTCTCTTAGATAATAGGCTGTGCACCAATTATGAATTATATTTTACATGTATAAAATCCATCATATTTCTGTGTGTAGTGTTTCATCATAGCAGTCATCAAATCACTAAAACATTTTAAATTGTTTTGGATACTAAGATGTGCACCATTATAAAATTTTTCTCTTTCATAATATTAAAATCACTGTGTGAATTTTAGGTTGTAAAATTAAAAAAATGTTCTGTTTCAGGTGAAGTGCCTGGTCTGCTCTCAGAAGTTGGCTTATAACAACAACACCTCATCAATGCTAAGACCATGTTGATAAAAAAAAATAAACCAACTTAGGCCCAGCACAGTAGAAAAACAGTAGAGTTATGCACAATCATTACCCATGTTCACAATCATGACCCAAGTTCACAATCATGACCATCCACTATAAAAATAAAATGCCCCACTGAAAAAGCACTGACTACTTCCACATCCATGATCATAAAATTGTTAACAACCTCATACAGCAAACCCACATGAGTGATAAATATAAATAAGTTATCAAAAGGCCTGCTCAAAAGTTTACAGTAATACATTGTGATGAAATGCATTTTATTATTCAGCCATCACTCCTTTTTCTCAGCATTCTGCTCAACCCAGCAGTGAGATTTGGAAAACATGTGCAACAAACAATGTAGTTTTATCAGTTGCCTTTATTGAAACAACAAATGTCAAAATTTTAATGCATTTAAACAGTTTATGCTGTAAAAAAAAAGAGTTCCCTTGTCTTCAAACCACATGATACATGAAGCACTTCATGGTTTTGGCCACCAGATGGCGGTACTGTGCACTGTGTCATGAAGCCTCGAGTAATTAACCTTTTTTCAACTCATTTCGGAGGAAAGCTTCAGTGCTTCACAAAGCTTCGGGTTGCCATCACTACATATCAGAAAATCCAGACAGTGAAACAAACCCAACAAAAACATTTCTTAGACATTATAAAACATAGACTAAACCAGAATACAGCCACAAACACCAACAACAGGGATGTATAACAAAGACCAGCAACATGAATGACAAAATATGGTGTATAAATACTCTAAAACCAACAAGGAACACATGAGACTAATAACGCATTGCAAATTGACAGGGGAGTGGCGGTGCGAGGCTAGGTGTGACATTAAGGGGCTTGACATCTTGCTCATGAATTCCATGAGTCATAATTTTGTCACTGGTGACTTGTTCAAAAACATATCAATGTACACATGCATGCATATTTGGAAGACAGACTCATTCACATTACATATATAACTCATCTGCAATTAAGCATGCAAACCAAAAAAAAAAAAGATTTCATCTGAGCAATATATCAGAATTAAACCATATGTAGTATAATGCAAATATTGCACCAATTTCTTATAAACAGTAACGGACTTAACATTAATCAAAATTACCAGGTGCAAACCACACAAATCTTTCTTTTTTCCCCCATTTTTCTCATTTGTCTAAACTACTCGGTTTTTGAACCTTTAGCCACTCCCTCATTCTAAAAGGGATAAACCATTTATTCAAGATCGTCAGGTATACAGTTACCAAAATGCAGCATCCTAAATACGTGTCACAATCACTGTTATATTCACATCTATTTATATCTATTTTAATCTCACTGCTAAGTATAGTTTTTTATCCTAACTTTATTTAATGAATGCCCTTCTACAAACAGGTACATTCAGCATGCTCCCCTGATCCCAGCCCCCAAAGGATTCCTCCAGTCCATACAAAAGAGCAGAATGAACCACACCGTCATGACAGTTGACTTTGGGTAAGTGTAGGAGTTTTTCTTTATAGTCTAATATGAGTGATGGTTTGTTGTTGTTGATTCTTTGACTTTGGCCTACTGATATCATGTTTTGTTTGTGTAGCTGTGTATTGTGCCAATTGTGTGTGTGGATTTAAACCTGCCACAATGAAGGTGTTGGTGAGTAGGGTTTTTTGCTTATACTGATGCTGATTCTTGAACCTGTATCAGCATTTTTGTTCCACATTGCATTTGCAACAAGCTTTTTGGTTTATTCTTCTTGAGTGATCTTTGCTGGTGTAGAATGTGATCTGTACCTGTTCAGCTATAAAAACAATTTTTTTCTGGGTTTCTATTTAGATTCTCTGTATGATGCTGACCATTCCTAGTGCTGGTAAGTAACATCTCTTTTTTACAGAACTCATTGAAATACTTGCACTGAAATACTTTGCTTTATCTTTCAGCAGCTTTGCTGGACCGCATTGGTGTCAAGGGTAAGCTCCAATCTGATGTCTTGATTTGGGCTACATGTAGCTGGGCAGTCAAGTTGACTTGCATACTATGCAGTTTAAAGCTTTAAATTTAAAAGCTTGATGTGATCCTTGTGTCCTGTATCAGTTCTGCTCATCTTCCTCCATCTAGTGTGTTACACTCAGTGGTTTGACTGTGATGACCCTAGTGGGACTGGAGACTGGGAAACGGTAGAAAACCTTGAGATGAAATACCCGGGAAAGATTTGCAAAAATCCTTTGGCCATCGAGGCTCAAACCCTCTCTGGTGTACCTGCTCAACAGACAGGACAATTGTTTATACAGTGGGTGTACCTTTTTGAAGAAACTGAGTAATTGCCATTGTACAAATGCAAAGCATGTGGAGTAGATTCTAAATGCTGGCAAGGATATAATACCGTGTTTGTGTGTTGTGCTTTTTCAGCCAAGACCTGCTTGTGGGCTTTATTTGCTTGAATTCTCAGCAGAAGAAGGATAGACTCTGTCGCGATTATAAGGTGCGCTTTCGATGCCCATGTCCTTGGCCCTGGTATGAAATCCCTGCAAATTAAATCCCATTATCTCCAATTGAGTTGTCTTGGTTTTTCATCCATTAAGAAAATGGCATGTTTTCTGGGTTTGCTGTGCCCGTCACACAAGGACTCTCCCACCCAAAGTCTTGTTTCACTAACCTAGCACTTGGGAGGGTGTGTTCTCTGCCGTATGGTGTAACACATTTGTGAAATGTAAACTCTTGAAACCCAGTGGTCTGCAGCACAGCTGGTACCCACTCTGCTTACTTTAGATGTATGAGCAAACTTGCCTACCAACAGGAGTTGCTACTGAATTGAAGATGGGGAGGGTTTGTCAAAAAGGCCTTTCCGCAAAGGATGCTAAAGAGAAACTGTGTACATTCAAGTCCGTTGATGCTTGAATATGTTCATGTAGATGTTGAGATTGTGCTATCAAGATTTGTGCATCTAAATCATACCCTCAAGATTAGTGATGACACAAAAGAGCTAGATACTACCCTGCTCAAATTACACTTAAATCAGCACAGAATAAGTCAAACTTCAGGGATAAAATCCGAAGCATGAGCGTTCCATATCTGCTCTGACAGGGACAACTGCTTCAGCCTTTCCAGAGCAACACAACTGGTGGCCACAGATGACTACTCCACAGTGCTGTGGTTTCTCTTCACTGTTGGTATCGTGAGGCAGTACCTCCTACAGGTTTTCCAGGTCCTCTAGGGTGGTTCATCCACACGTGCTGTCTCAAGGGGGTTTGCTCGTCTCCCAGCACAATCTTGAGGAGAAATATCAGGATACAGGCCATTACGTGAGTGCTGGAGAAGGAAATGACCCTGAAAGCAGGAGCATTGCCAGGGCCCTACCAAACATCCTCCAGTGGACGTTGGACAAATTCCATACAGAATTTATGGGTCTGTTCTGGATTCTGTGAGGTCGGGATCGCTGTAAAAAGCACTCCTGTAACAGGCATCCCAAGTTGCAAAAGTTGATTTCAGGGAGGTTACCCCCCCCCCCCCCCCTCCCGGAGGTTAAGTTGTTGGGCGAGGGGAGTGGCGGCGAATGTAAGTTGTTGAGCGGAAAACAGGCCAATCAGAACCCCCTCTCTCTCCTTCCCACTCGCGATTAGAGAAAAAAAAGTCTGTCGCCTGTGTGTGCGTTTGTGTGGGGCACTCATTCTGAATTCCGGGAGATTATATGTGACTCTTGGGTATCAGGGAGACACTACCGAAATGCGGGAGACTCCCGCAGCTACCGGGGGACTTGGGATGTCTGCTGTAACGTGTACAAAATGTTCAGTTCTTCTTTGCATTAGAAAGTTACTATCTTCCAGTCATAAATTGGGATACTTATGACGACAGGGCAGGCTAATAACCCGGAAGTACTCCTCACCTTTAATGTTTCACCAGCAAGCTACAGACAAAATAATGACCATTCATAAAGACCAGAGGTGGAAAGAGTATGGAAAAATTGTAATTGAGTAAAAGTATCTTTACTTTGCCTAAAATCTACTCAGTAAAAGTAAAATTACCCATCTCAAAATTTACTCGAGTAAAAGTACAAAATTACTTCATTTAAAATGTAATTTGAGTTAAAGTTACTTAGTTACTTTCAGTTATTTAATGCATGGATGAATCATGAACCAAATTCAGCACAAGTTGTTTTAATCGATTTCAAAGTGTATTTAAGTGCACACCCATACTTGCAAAATCAGCTGGGCTCAGGAACATACTTCCTCACAGTACAAGGATAGTCACAACCTTTACCATAAAGTGCAAACAATTTTCAGTCCTATCGTCCAACGGACAACACCATGATGAGAATAAAGAAGTTTAAATTACAAAGTATTCAAAAAACAAAATGCACACAAAATTAAGTGCCCACAAGATACCACAAATCTAACTAAAATGCAACAGGATTCCACTACTCACAATAAAATGCCCACAGGATCCCACATAAAAAAAAAATGCTCATAGGATCCCACAATTTAAAAGTAAGTGCTCACAGGATCCAACTATTCAAAATACAGTGCACACCGGATCCCACTATTCACAATAAAATGCACACAGGATGCCACAGAACCTGATAGATAGAAGATAAATTTTTTAAAAAGTGCACCAGATTACGACCTGATTATGAGACAATGGACAGGGCGCGCGCAAGGCAAGGCCACGCAATTGGGCTTCAGTTCTGGGAAGTTTAAATTTCCGCCCGCATTTAATTTTTCACCATCAATATTATTTACTCAGTAACGTGAGGGCGTTCAAATGTAGTGAAGTAAAACTACTTAGGTCAAAATTTACTCAAGTAAAAATTACATATTTCAAAAACTACTCAGAAAATTACAAATTACTCATAAAAAGTACTCAAGTACAGTAATGTGAGTAAATGTAATTAGTTACTTTCCACCTCTGATAAAGACAGACCTATTTTGTTAAAGCTCAAGTCAAGAACGACTGAATTTATTTAAATTTGTCATTATGTACATTATTTCCAAGGGACAACTCTGTGATAAGCAATAAATAATTATTTCCAAACATGGAATAAAACTTAATTCACATCTTTTGAAGGCCATGGTATTTCCGTGTGAACACATTTCAATCACCAGCAGTGGTCAGTATAGCTGTCATTTTAATATGTTAATTTTCAAAGACTGACCAAAATATAATCAACTAGTGTCATGACTGGTTCAATTTCGTTACAATATTTAATATTACATGCCACTAGGAAAGCATATGATCTCCTCTAATAGCAAATGGCATCATTATATACTAAGCCAGGCTCAAAGTAATCAGAGCAAAATGAAGACATAAAGCCATGATGTCAAGATGCAAGTTCATATTGACATAGTACATGTGGTTTACTGTCTGTGACGCCCAGACAGTACACTCTGACATTTAGTTCACTCCCTTACCTGTGTGTCTGCTCCTCAGTTAGAACCTCTCTCTCTCTCTCTCTCTCTCTCTCTCTCTCTGTGTGTCTCCCTATACTTTTCCAATACTCATAGATCCAGTCTTCTGTGCCTCCTGTCCTGATAAGGAGAACACCAATCCTACATATGTTTTATTATTCTTACCCAATTGTGTTAAGACATATCTTCGTTCGGTATTTAACTACATGTATTACTATTAAACTTTGGAACTCTTTCCTGACACCCGTGTGTTATCAATCTGTTCTCCAGGGCCCGGCTATGGAACTCTGAGGGCTGTACAAATTATGAACCCTGATGGTTTTGGTCTATGTCTGAGATGACTCCAAAAGAAATAATCTTAACAATTTTGGGGCTCGCCTCTGGGATCTTTCTAGCTAAGCTGCACGTGGTCACTAAATTGGTTGAAGGTGTAGTGAATAGACTCATGGACCAATGTCTCAGAATGCTCCAAGGTTCCTCTCAAGGTTTCTTCCTAATGCTCTTAGGGAGTTTTTCCTTGCCACTGTCACCGTTGGCTTGCTCACTGGGGGCTTGGACTTGAACACTTGTAAAGCTGCTTTGTGACAACAACTGTTGTAAAAAGCGCTATATAAATAAATTTTTATTGATTTAACAAACCATTAGAACACCTCTGATATCCATCTTTGTGTGAGATTCTCCCCAAGCGTAACAGGGAAAGAAAGGGAAAATGAGTCTTTTTTCTTGTGAAAACACAGTTTGTAACTTCCATTGATGAGAAATCTTGCTAACTTCACATAAATGCACATGAAGTCTCTGTTAAAGTCCATTTCACAAATTCTAGTTCAATACCCACAATGGGGAGCAGAATGTTTCATGAACTGAATCAATCAAGTATAACCTAATATCAGTGTTGCGAATAACGGCGTTAGGTAACAGCGTCATTTTGTCAGTAACGGGATAATATAATGAATTACTTTTCCTGTCGTTACAACGCCGTTGACGTTACTGGTCATTAAAAGCGGTGCATTACTATATATTGATATACTAACAGTAATGCGAGCGGACCACTGCCCAGGCTAGTGAGGAGTAACAGATCTCGATAGGTCACAGTTCTCGGTGTAACACCTGTTGAACTTAACAGATTAACTTAAGCGATTGGCTAAGGCAGCGTTATGGTAGCCAATCAGAGCCAGTGTTGTTACATGCGTGCCGAAGCACACCAGTGACACATGACACAAACAGAGAAGAGGCAGAAATGGCGAGTCAGGAGCAAGTCGAAGAAAAATTTGCATTTTCAAGGTGGCGATATTAACATTATTTAAGAAAATACTTGAAGTTCCTGAATGTCTACCAGACTGGGTATTTGATTTATGTAATTAAGAATAAAGGTTTTATTGTTAAGCTTACTTCTGTTGTGAACAAACCAGTTGTCTCAGGTTGAGAGAATTTTATTTGATAGATGTAAATGCACTTTATATAGTGTAACTGTTTACTTTTGCTTTTTTTTTTTTTTTTACAAAGATTTGGGATTTAAAAGGATTTTATCCTGCACTGGTCTGTTGATGTGCAATAAATATCAAAAGTTAGACACCTTTCTGATCTACTTATTTCAACTGACTGTGAAAACTGCTTTTTCAAAAAATCCTTATTCATTGGCATAGGCCTATAGCTTTTTTTTACTGTAATGCAAATAGTTACTTTCCCTGGTTACAAGTTACTTTTATTATAGAGTAATTCAGTTACTAACACAGTTACTTTTTTGAACAAGTAGTGAGTAACTATAACTAATTACTTTTTTAAAGTAACGTTCCCAACACTGCCTAATACACAAGTGTAATGTAAAACAAGTTCTGCGGTCACAATTCTCCTTGCACAATTCTCCAATTGAAAATGTGTTTCAATACGAGTTTGATATTTTAGTGCGTATCCGTAATGGGTCTTCAGCGAGTCTTCATTTTTATGACTCTGATCGCTGTCGTTAGTCTCGGTAAGTTTATCTGTGTGGTTGTTGTATTTGTATTGTTTCAGTTATGGGGTTTCTGAGTTTGTCGTCCTCTCGTGTTGCAGCGTTCGGTTCGACGGGAGAGCGAGAACAACGACGTGAAACTGGCCTGCTGCTATCACGAGTGATCAGAGACTACAAAGGTTTGAGTGTTGGCTGTATTGCGCTGTCTCCCAACAGTTACTGGGACACAACTATCAGGTCTTGGATGCACTGTATTCATGGCTGCTAGTTTAATTTGGTTAGTGTGGCGTTTTTTTCCTGTGGCTTGACCTAAACCTTACAGCTGTCTGCATTATGGCTACAATGTCTGTTTATAGATGCTCGTGGTGAACCAGGCCAGCTCATGAAACTGCTGCTTGTGGAAGGGTCAGGGACCGCTTCAGACCCTGAGCCAATGAAAGAATGACCTGCAAGGTAAAGTCTTACTACTGTTGTGCTTTCCCCATTCTGGAGACGTTGCATGGTTCCTGGCCTTCACCTTGTTTAGCTAACTTCCTTTTCACCGACTTCCCCCATGTTCCTCCCAGGCAGATGATGTGGGACCATCTCTATGGGGTTGGGACCTCTGGCATTCTTTGCTGTGCCCTGAACATCCTGCAGCACTCCAGACCACAACCTTCTGTGTACTTGGATACAGACCTGTGCATGATCAAAGGCTCCAGCAACTTCAAATCTGCTCTGCCTGTGGTTTGTGAATAAATGTTTTTGAGAACTTGCTGCTCACCTTGCCTTCTTTCAAAGACAAAGCTAGTCCACTAATGGTTCTGTAAGATGGTCCCTAGCTACTTCCTTATTCTGCTCTGGAGTAGAATTCAAGGAGGATTTTGAAGTGATTTCTAGATATGAACCCTACTGACCATGATACATGGCAATGTTAATTTGTTGAGCCCTCAGTGTATGTACCAAATTCATTTACTTTATTTTAACCACATACTAATAAGTAGTGAGGTCACAGCAGTGGTGCAAAAAGGGGTATGCAGTGTATGCAACGCATAAGGGCGCTGCACTAGAGGGGACGCCGAATCAATGCCAGAAAATTATTTCCTGAGTTGATCGGGGTGGAGTGTGGGGGGTGTCAATAGTATGTTTGCATACACCTCAAAGTATGTGGTTGCAACCCTGGGTCACAGCATGTCTCAAAAAATGATAATTTCTTGAACCACTGAGTCAAAGCTTGATTCATTCTGAAGTGATCACGTGACTATGATGTCCGAAGCTTCATTTTGGTTCACTTGACTGTTTCAGAGGCTGGTTCAAAAGGAGCAAATCTTCGCTCGCTCAATGGTTGTGTGAGGGAGAGAGAAATACAAATAGACTAGACACCTACAAACAGAGGTGGTCTTTCCATAGAGGCGTTGCTAGGCAATTGCCTTGGGCCCCTCCCACTGTAGGGCCCCTTTGTCTAGCTAACTTATTTCTCGCATATTAATGTTGATGGACCCCCTAGCTAAATTCGCCTTGAGCCCCCAAATTGCTAAGTCCGCCACTGCCTACAAACATACACATACAAGCACCGTCATATCTAATAGCAAAGATGGAACCTGCCAGAAAAAGAGGACGTTCTGAAGTTTGGGATCACTGAGCTTATGCCATCTAATAAGGTTGAGAACTGTTTAATAAGCTTTAGTATATTTAACCGGTAACAATCCCTACATTTATTTTACATTTAAAATACTGCAGGAATACTGTTTTAGTTCAGGTGAAGTGTCTAGTATGCTCACAGCAGTTGGCTTACAACAACAATACATCATCAGTGCTAAGACATTTTTGGGCAAAACATGAAGCCATACATCCTCAAAGCCACATTGTCATGTAGGTATGAAGAGCCTATATTGTTTTACATTTACATATTCAAGCTTTATTTATACATTTTTTTGTTAATGCTGTTAACACTAATACATTTAAATGTGTACGTTTTCCAATCGGTATTCATGTGCATAGGAAATGTTATACATTTTTATGAATAGTATATTAGATACAAAATGAGTCACATTAATTCTTAGGAACAAGACAAATTATTGACAAGGCATTGCTAAATATGATTTTGAAAGACTCACAGCCCTTTAGTATTGTTGACGACGCAGAATTTAGGGAATTTGTAAGAAGTTTATATCCTGCTTACAACATCCCATCTCAAAAGTCTAAAAATGAATTAATAAAAGACGCTGCTTTCTCTGTCCACCAGATGGCGGTAATGTCAACTGGTTCATGAGGCTTCATGAAGTGAACCTATTTTCAGTACAATTGGATAGAAAGCTTAGAATTCCCATCACTAGACCTAACGATTAAACATGTAATATCTACGCATCGTCCTCTTGCTAGACCGCGTTTATTCGTCACTTCAAACGAGCTCATAACAAACTGCGCTGATTAACTGTTTAGTTCCCAAAGATAAATGAACGGTAATTGTTAATGAAGGCCAGGCGAGATAGACACCTGATCACGATTTGTACTCGGCTATTTAATGTCCGATCCAAGCAGCAAAGATGTGTTTCAATACGAGTTTGATATTTTAGTGTGTAGCCGTAATGGGTCTTCAGCGAGTCTTCATTTTTATGACTCTGATCGCTGTCGTTAGTCTCGGTAAGTTTATTTGTGTGGTTGTTGTATTTGTATTGTTTCAGTTATGGGGTTTCTGAGTTTGTCGTCCTCTCGTGTTGCAGCGTTCGGTTCGACGGGAGAGCGAGAACAACGACGTGAAACTGGCCTGCTGCTATCGCGAGTGATCAGAGACTACAAAGGTTTGAGTGTTGTCTGTATTGCGCTGTCCCCCAACAGTTACTGGGACACAACTATCAGGTCTTGGATGCACTGTATTCATGGCTGCTAGTTTAATTTGGTTAGTGTGGTGTCTTTTGTGGCTTGACCTAAACTTACAGCTACCTGCATTATGGGTGCAATGTCTGTTTATAGATGCTCGTGGTGAACCAGGCCAGCTCAAGAAACTGCTGCTTGTGGAAGGGTCAGGGATTGGTCCAAATCCTGAGCCAATGAAAGAATGACCTGCAAGGTAAAGTTTTACTACTGTTGTGCTTTCCCCATTCTGGAGACCTTTCATGGTTCCTGGCCTTCACCTTGTTTAGCTGACTCTTCATCGACTTCCCCCGTGTTCCTCCCAGGCATTAATAAAGCAGATGTAGTGGGACAATCTCTATGGGGTTGGGACCTCTGGCATTCTTTGCTGTGCCCTGAACGTCCTGCAGCACTCCAGACCACAACCTTCTGTGTACTTGGATACAGACCTGTGCATGATCAAAGGCTCCAGCAACTTCAAATCTGCTCTGCCTGTGGTTTGTGAATAAATGTTTTTGAGAACTTGCTGCTCACCTTGCCTTCTTTCAAAGACAAAGCTAGTCCACTAATGGTTCTGTAAGATGGTCCCTAGCTACTTCCTTATTCTGCTCTGGAGTAGAATTCAAGGAGGATTTTGAAAGTATCTAGATGTGAACCCTGCTGCATGATCTACATGACAATGTTAATTTGTTGAGCCCTCAGTGTATGTACCAAACTTGTGCACCTTATTTTAACCACATACTAATAACTAGATGTCACCCTTGACACTGAAGCTTTGAAGCATGTTTCAAAAAAAGATAATCGGTGCCTCGAACCACCGAGTCGGTTGCATGACTCCTTCTCAAGTGATCATGTGACCATGACATCCGAAGCTTCATTTCGGCTCACACTCGTGTGACCGTTTCAGAGGCTGGTTCAAAAGGAGCAAATCTGCACTTGCGCATTGATGGTTGGGAGTTAGTGAGACAAAAACTGATCTATATAGACAGACATAGAGAGAGAAATATAGACAGACACCTACAAGCACAGTCATATCAAATAGCAAAGATGGAACCTGCCACAAAAAGAGGGCGTTCTGAAGTTTGGTATCACTGAGATTTGCAATCTAATAAGGTTGAGAACTGTTAAATAAGCTGTATTAAAATCCGTAACATTCTCCATTTATTTTACATTAAAATACTGCTGGAATACCGTTTTAATCCAGGTGAAGTATCTAGTATGCTCACAGCAGTTGGCTTACAACTTTTTGGGCAAAACATGAAACCATACATCCTCAAAGCCAGGCAACATTGTCATGTAGATTTGACCAGCCTATGTTTTATATTTACATAAACCTCTGTTTATACATTTTTTGTTAATGCTGTTACGAACACTAATACATTAAATGTGCAAGTTTACCGGGTGCCAGGTCCAAATTCTGTGACATAATGGCATGTTATTTCGAGGTAGTCGTCCTCGTTAATGGAGGTCCAGCTGACACATTTTTTATTTTATTTGCCTGTGGTGTATCTGGCATCCACTACTGCCCTAACAGCTTTGCAGCTTGGAATGGTGTAGGATGGGTCAATGACTTGTATAAAATACTTAATCCCTTCATGCTCAACCATTGAGAAAGGCTGGCCATCCTTCGATCATGTCCACCAAGGCCTCATCTAATCTGTTTTCTGAACACTGTGTAGGAAACATGAGAAAACATGAGAAGTTTCGTCATAGAGTATATAGCAACAAAGTCATTTTATATATTATATATACACATACTTAGCTGCTCACCATCAGGACTTCCAGCATTTGCAGTGGCATGTGTTTGCTCACCATCATGCCGAGCAGGCAAGTGCCTCAACATGGATGATGTGTTGTTGCACGACAACTCTTGTGTTCAGAGCAAACACCATACTTATAATAATAGTTAGTGATGGGCAAACGATACTGAGGCCATACGGACGTCATCACTGCTTTGGTCCGCGGTTCACTGTTCGATTGCGTTTTGAAGGGATTCAGTGCGTTTCATTGGCTCCGATTTGGACAGCAGGTGAGTAGTTTGACGCTAAACACAGTATTTAAGATGCCCCATTATAACTTAGCAATGTTGGGTTGTGAGAAGTTTTCATTTTTGCGAGTTTATAGAGTTTTGATTGCCATGCCTACTGCTGGCAAACGGAGATCCAATTTTGGGATCAATTTGATCTCATTCCACCAAATAAGGTAATTATATTTTCTGGCTTGTACTTATCAATGTACTGTATGTTTCAAATTTTGAATTGTACAATTAATGCAAGTGTCAGAAATATTACTACAACTACTACTAATGTTCTGAAAATGCATAAATAATGAAACAGTATGCATTGTCACATTATTTCTAATGTTAGGCCAATTGGATGCTCTAAACCAGGGGTGGCCAACCCGCGGCTCGCGAGCCGCATGCGGCTCTTTGCCTGGTTTCATTCGGCTCCCCAGCCGGTCCGCGGGCTCACCTGCACAAACGGGGCGACACACTGCTACATTTTCGTGGTGCGCGGTTAGTTTACAAGCCTAGCGAGCCGCTAATACTTTTAAAACCGGCGTAGTGGAAAACACGCATTTGACTGTCTTCACAGCTAGTAATTTACACTCGCCACCCCCCCCAACAGATTACACTCGCCCATGTACGATGTGGCTCTTTGCCGTAACACAGTAAGAAAAGTGGCTCTTGGTCTATGACGGGTTGGCCACCCCTGCTCTAAACAGTCCCTAAAGAAACTCCAGCTTGTACAGAATAATGTGCAGCGCGAGTCCTTTAGTTATGCTGCTATAGCTAAGCCTGCCAGGGCCACATGCTCTTCACTGGCACGTGTTCTCTCTCTATATATATACAGTTGTTTAAATTGATAACATACTTAACCTGTATTGTGTTCTGCTTACATGCTTCTAGCAAAGACAATTCTGTACAAGCACATAGAAAATGGTCTGGCTTTTCAGTGGATGGCTGTGCAGATACCGCCAGCAGATGCGCCGATGCCAACCTGAGGTTCAACATCTACATTGGAGGGACTGTGACTGCTCGGCCTGGAATTAAAACTATAACTGGAACTCTATATATCAGGACTATAAATATGGACTTTTACTTGCAGGCTGCCCAATGGAGGATGGGTTCCCTTTGGAGTCTTGATCCTTCCACAGTTTCTTCCTAATCCCTGCTGCTCATTGGGGATCTGGACCCATGCGATTGTAAAGTTGTTTGCGACGTGTAAAAAGTGCTATATAAATACATTTGACTATAGTATAGTTATTAGTATATGGTTAAAATAAGGTTTCTTTCTTCAATAGAGATTTGTACATAGTGTGCAGATTTAACATTTGGAAATAAAAAATTGTATTTGACTGCATTCATGGCAGGGGGGTTACATATTTTGAAAGCCTAGAGCAGTGTTTCTCAACCTTTTTTCAGTTGTGGCACCCTTCATATGCATGCAAAATTTTAAGGCACCCCAGTTTACAATGCGCTAAAAACACAGGCTTGGGGGGCAGGGGGGACGTAAGTTGTTGACGGGGTTTGGGGGGGGGGGGGTGGCGAACGTAAAATGGACACAAATTAAGTATTATATCGCGATCTATCGATCGCGGGTGGTTGGAGCCAGAGCGAACTAGTAACTCATTGAATCATAGATGTGGATCAGAGGTAAATAAACTAGTTTTTTTTTCGGCGTGAGATATTGGAAGTGTGGCGTGAGAGCGTGTGAAAACGGTCAAATGCGTGTGTCTCACGCTCAATGCGTGAGAGTTGAGCAGACCAAAACTCCAAGTACTGTTGGCGAGCTGAGAAGAATCCTTGGGCTCTTGAGCTACTACAGACAATATATAAAAGACTTCTCTCGCATCGCTAGTCCACTTTATGATTTGATTAAACAGCCTGTGATGGGCAAAGATTCAATTAATAAAGAGAAGGCATCGTCACGGAGGGAAAAGAGTAAAGTAGTGCCCTCCAGAAAACCAATTGACTGGACTGAAAGACACCAGCAAATATTGGAGCAATTCAGGGCCGGCGCCCCCCCGCTCAACAATTACGTTCATCCCCCCCCCCCCCCCCCCCCGAAATTTTCTGACGCCCCCTCACTGTATATGTTCTCGCACCGGCCCTGGAGCAACTGATAGGTTACCTCGTTTAGCCTCCTGTACTTGGATTTCCAGATTTCTCACAGCCCTTCGTCCTGCACACTGATGCTTCTGACAAAGGATTAGGTGCAGTACTATATCAGAAACAAAATGGGAAACTTCGTGTAATTTCATATGGGTCACGTACTCTATCAACAGCTGAGAGGAACTATCACTTGCACTCCGGCAAACTTGAATTCCTCGCTTTAAAGTGGTCGATCACTGAGAAATTTCGGGACTACTTGTATTATGCCCCTTCCTTCACGGTCTATAGTGATTGCAACCCACTAACTTGTGTTCTGTCTTCAGCCAAGTTGAACGCTACAACCAGTATGTGGGTGGCTGAATTGGCCGATTTCCATTTCTCCATAAAGTATCGTCCGGGGAGAGATAATGTTGATGCTGATAGTCTGTCAAGGATGCCCAAAGACTTGGAGACCTTGATGCAGGAATGCACAGAGGAAATGCCTTATGACGCAGTGGGAACAACGGCCCAGGTAGTTGAGTCACAGTCGGAACATAGTGCTGCGTGGTTCTGTTCTCTGCGTGGCGATCTCTGTTGAAGAATTATCCACAGTGCCTGATGTACCAATGATCCCAATATCATCAGCAACAATTATGCACGATCAGAATGATGACCCTGATATCGGAGCAGTTATGCAGAATAAGAAAACGGAAACAAAAACCAGTACGTCAAGAACTGAAAAATTTACGTTCAAGCAGTGTCGCCTTTTGCGTGAATGGGATAAGCTGGAGATAAATGTGGATGGGGTCTTGTACAGGAAAACAGCAAAACGAAGATAACTAGTTCTTCCTGAAAAATACAAACAGACTGTGTTAAAGGAGTTGCACAATAAAATGGGCCACCAAGGTATTGACAGGACGACAACACTGATTCAGGATCGCTTCTTCTGGCCGCACATGCGAAAAGAAATTGAGCATTATGTAATGAGCTGCACTTGCCTGAAACAAAAGACACCAGCAAAGGAAACCCGCGCTCCACTTACTAATATTATCACCACACAGCCATTCGAGTTGATTTCAGTTGACTTTCTCCACCTAGATAAATGTAAGGGGGGATATGAATATATACTCACAATCATTGATCATTATACTGGATTTGCCCAAGCGTACGCAACAACAAACAAATCTGGCAAAACGGTTGCAGACCGCATTTTCAATGATTACGCCCTTAAGTTTGGGTTTCCCTCCCGTATACATCATGAACAGGGTGGTGAGTTTAAAAACCAGTTGTTTTCACAACTGAGCAAGTACTGTGGAGTCACTGGATCCAGCACTACTCCCTACCACCCGCAGGGGAACGGAAAGGTTGAGCGCTTCAATCGCACATTGCTCCAAATGTTAAGGACTCTAACTGACAAAGAAAAGTCCAGTTGGAAGGATTCTTTGAATAAATTAATCTTTGCTTACAACTGCACTCGCTCAGAAGTAACAGGGTTCTCACCTTTTTTTTGTTGTACGGTCGCTCTCCAAGACTACCAATCGATGTGCTCTTCAACTTCCATTCAGGGCCAAGTGGTAGCAGTAGTCAAGAGGAATACTTGGAGAAATGGAAAAGGGGAATGCAAGAAGCATACGCAATAGCAAATGACAATATTCACAAAACTGCTTCACGGAACAAGAACTATGACAAAAAGGTCAGAAGCACACTTCTATGTGCAGGCGATCGTGTCCTAGTGCGCAATTTGACACCTCGTGGAGGCTCTGGTAAACTAAGAAATCACTGGGAGGACATTGTTCATGTAGTGGTACGACCAGTGAATGAGAATAGTCCCATTTACGAGCTGAGACCAGAAAGAGGAAAAGGGAAACTGCGAGTGCTGCATCGTAACATGCTCTTGCCCTGTGATCACCTGCCGCTGGAGGTTCCAGATCGATTGCCTGTCAGATCAAAATGTAAATCTGCAACGACAACCAGAATCGGTGAACAAGCCAATAAAAGTGATGAGGAAGAGGAGTACTACCCTGTGTGCCCACCTAACCAGTACCATCCTAAGTCACCAGAGAGGCTTCTGGAAAGTCATCAAAACTGTGAAGGAAATGAGACAAACCATCACTGCCGTCAGGCAGGCCAGGCAAATGCTGAGGAAGAGGATGATGGGGATGTTGAGAGATATGGGCACTGTCTGTCTGAAACTGAAAAGTGCGCAGCCGAAGGACCCAAAGACACGTCAGATAGAGACAGAGACAGGTTAGTGGACTCATCTGAAAATGTACCTGTAACACCAGAGAACTCACCAGATGACAGACACCCACGTCCCCGACGCCCTGAAAGAATCCACCGGCCACCTAAAATGTTGAGATACGACCAGATCGGAAATCCAACCTGTTATGGTGTCGTTACATCGCCGTCCTACTACAAGGACCCTCAGGAGTGTTGGACACGTCAAATACAGGACTGCTACTACAATCCTCCCCTTGATTTCAGACCCTAACAGTCCTTTGACTGTCACTGTCAGAACTCTCGTAGAGATTGAGGTCAGTTACTAAGAAAATGTACGGGTTGCAGATTTCAACATGTGACATAAGGAACTGACAGATGAACATGCACATGGGACATTATAAGCCTCCGATGGACACTGAGTACTGTTTATCCATTGCAGGGGTCGGTGGTAAGAAACGCATACATTCACATGCACACAAACCTATGGAACTGCACATGCTCGGGACAGGAGTAAAGACCTCACGGTAATATGACCCGACCACAGAGACTTGAGAGGACCTATTAGACGATTCTGAATGAACATTGAATGTTTGAAAAGCAATGTCAAAAGAGTTCCAGATTGTATTGTTATAATCTCATATCTGTGTGACTTTACACGATTGTTAGAAGTTAACTGATGTAATGTTGAGGACAACATCTATTTTGATGGGGAGTATGTAAGGGGCTCAGGATTCATGTCTGTATATAGTTTGGGTGGAAATATGGAGTGACGTACCGGGCATCGCCAGCAGGTGGAGTTCAGGACTTTGGGGAGAAAACCCGCGAGCCGCTTTTTCCTCACTCAATAAAATGTGCGCGAGGGAAGCGGTTGTGTGAACTAACTTCATCCGAACTTTCCCACATTTAGGTGAGGATAAATACTGCCAAAGGCGGATTGAGTCATACTTGTAACTTGCTTTGCATGTTTACATAAATGCCTGTCAAAATGCGCATAAATGTCATTCTGAATGTACTGGTTTCCATGTACAAATATGTTGGCTAGTTGCGTCTTAGCTATATAGCTAGCTATGCTGTTCTGTGTATCAATATGATAGCTAGTCATATTGTAGCTAAATAGCTAGGGATGTTAGCTAGACTTGCATACTGGAGAAGCGAACTATGCTCTATAATAACTGGTGTATAATTCTTGTTTAAGCCGGTAAAAATGGAGATGCTTGTATTTGCAATAATTAGATTGTAAGACTCAATAAAATGTGCGCGAGGGAAGCGGTTGTGTGAACTAACTTCATCCGAACTTTCCCACATTTAGAGCAATTATATTGGCAACCCTGAAAACACTCTCTCCAACCATCTCCAGGCCAACATAACACAAAAGTGATTATTAAGACGGAGAGCACAAATGTGACTTACAGTCAGTGGGAAACCTGCGTAATCACGTGCTGACCTTGGTAAGGGTCATATGCACGCTTTGAGCGTGAGACTCACGCATTTTAGCGATTTCACACTCACGCCACACATGGAATTTCTCATGCTTGAATATTAATTTTTTTAAATAATCTAATCGCCGCACACCGCAGCATATTCAGCCAATCCATCTGTTGTATATTATAACAGGTTGAACCAATCAGAATATAGATCGCGCTGTTGCTTGGTAGACTTTAGCCAGCCAGCTCCCCAACCACACACCCACAGCCGCTACACTAACCATCGCGACAGATTCCAATCCCCCCCGCCTGAAAAAAAGCTCACGCCCACCAAACTTGAGGTCTGGTCATATGAAATAAATTTTAATTTTTAAAGTGTATAAATAACTTCAATTTTTAAAACTATAGTTTTTTAATTTCACATCAGAATATTTTGACAGCACCCTGGTTGAGAAACGCTGGCCTATGGCCTAAAGCATTGTAGTTGGGCCTATGGCTAATGCACTCACAGGTAATCAGTAATCTTTAACCAAATACATTTCCCATCCCAACCCAGTTACATTTTAATGGTTTAAACCTCACTCCGTTTTCATTAGCTGCGACATCCATCATATAGGTCCTAAAATATTTGGCGTGCTTTTAGAGCAAGACAACAATGTAGTAGCCCAATTGTGTCCAAATACATTTTAGCATTGAAAATGCCCAAGTCTTTAAAAGCAGATGTCTTTTATACCAACTCCTCCATACATGTTTTAGTACAGAATACACACCTAAAAGGGTTAGAAATAGGCTATATTTGAACAGAACAGTTGTTACTTTATTCACCATTATATGCAAGAAGTCAGAACATGGACCCTTATTACAAACCCTCTTCAATTTTTAAGTGTAGCAGATAACTTGAATCTGATAACCATGAATTGTTCTCCTGGTGCCAGTTATGGAACACAGAGGGCTCAAATTTACACTGCCATGTGAACCCTGATGGCTATGACCTACACACGATTTCAGGGTCCAAAAAAGTACCACCTTGAACTCTACTCCAGAACAGAATAAGGAAGTAGCTAGGGGCGATCTTACAGAACCATTAGTGGACTAGCTTGGTCTTTGAAAGAAGGCAAGTTGAGCAGCAAGTTCTCAAAAAACATTTATTCACAAATCACAGGCAGAGCAGATTTGAAGTTGCTGGAGCCTTTGATCATGCACAGGTCTGTATCCAAGTACACAGAAGGTTGTGGTCTGTAGTGCTGCAGGATGTTCAGGGCACAGCAAAGAATGCCAGAGGTCCCAAGCCCATAGAGATGGTCCCACATCATCTGCCTGGGAGGAACATGGGGGAAGTCGGTGAAAAGGAAGTTAGCTAAACAAGGTGAAGGCCAGGAACCATGCAACGTCTCCAGAATGGGGAAAGCACAACAGTAGTAAGACTTTACCTTGCAGGTCATTCTTTCATTGGCTCAGGGTCTGAAGCGGTCCCTGACCCTTCCACAAGCAGCAGTTTCATGAGCCGGCCTGATTCACCACGAGCATCTATAAACAGACATTGTAGCCATAATGCAGACAGCTGTAAGGTTTAGGTCAAGCCACAGGAAAAAACCAAACTAACCAAATTAAACTAGCAGCCATGAATACAGTGCATCCAAGACCTGATAGTTGTGTCCCAGTAACTGTTGGGAGACAGCGCTATACAGACAACACTCAAACCTTTGTAGTCTCTGATCACTCGTGATAGCAGCAGGCCAGTTTCACGTCGTTGTTCTCGCTCTCCCGTCGAACCGAACGCTGCAACACGAGAGGACGACAAACTCAGAAACCCCATAACTGAAACAATACAAATACAACAGCCACACAGATAAACTTACCGAGACTAACGACAGCGATCAGAGTAATAAAAATGAAGACTCGCTGAAGACCCATTACGGCTACACACTAAAATATCAAACTCGTATTGAAACACATCTTTGCTGCTTGGATCGGACATTAAATAGCCGAGTACAAATCATGATCAGGTGTCCATCTCGCCTGGCCTTCATTAACAATTACCGTTCATTTATCTTTGGGAACTAAACAGTTAATCCGCGCAGTTTGTTATGAGCTCGTTTGAAGTGACGTAAACGTGGTCTAACAAGAGGACGATGCGTAGATATTACATGGTTAATCGTTATAGGTCTAGTGATGGGAATTCTAAGCTTTCTATCCAATTGTACTGAAAATAGGTTCACTTCATGAAGCCTCATGAACCAGTGGACAATACCGCCATCTGGTGGACAGAGAAAGCAGCGTATTTTATTAATTCATTTTAAGCGTTTAAAGACTTTTGAGATGGGATGTTATAAGTTGGATATAAAATTCTTACAAATTCCCTAAATTCTGCGTCGTAAACAATACTAAAGGGCTGTGAGTCTTTCAAAATCATATTTAGCAATGCCTTGTCAATAATTTGTCTTGTTCCTAAGAATTAATGTGACTCATTTTGTATCTAATATACTATTCATAAATATATACAAAATTTCCTATGCACATGAATACCGATTGGAAAACGTACACATTTAAATGTATTAGTGTTAACAGCATTAACAAAAAATGTATAAATAAAGCTTGAATATGTAAATGTAAAACAATATAGGCTCTTCATACCTACATGACAATGTGGCTTTGAGGATGTATGGTTTCATGTTTTGCCCAAAAATGTCTTAGCACTGATGATGTATTGTTGTTGTAAGCCAACTGCTGTGAGCATACTAGACACTTCACCTGAACTAAAACAGTATTCCTGCAGTATTTTAAATGTAAAATAAATGTAGGGATTGTTACCGGTTAAATATACTAAAGCTTATTAAACAGTTCTCAACCTTATTAGATGGCATAAGCTCAGTGATCCCAAACTTCAGAACGTCCTCTTTTTCTGGCAGGTTCCATCTTTGCTATTTGATATGACGGTGCTTGTATGTGTATGTTTGTAGGCAGTGGCGGACTTAGCAATTTGGGAGCTCAAGGCGAATTTAGCTAGGGGGCCCATCAACATTAATATGCGAGAAATAAGTTAGCTAGACAAGGGGGCCCTACAGTGGGAAGGGCCCAAGGCAATTGCCTAGCAACGCCTCTATGCAAAGACCGCCTCTGTTTGTGTCTAGTCTATTTGTATTTCTCTCTCCCTCACACAACCATCGATGCGCGAGCGAAGATTTGCTCCTTTTGAACCAGCCTCTGAAACAGTCAAGTGAACGTGAGCCAAAATGAAGCTTCGGACATCATAGTCACGTGATCACTTCAGAATGACTCAAGCTCCAACTCAGTGGTTTGAGGAATTATCGTTTTGAGACATGCTGTGACCCAGGGTTGCAACTACATACTTTCTGAGGTGTATGCAAACATACTAAACACCCCCCCGCACTCCACTCCCCACCCCCGATCAACTCTGCAAATAATTTTCTGGCATCAATTTGGCGCCCCCTCTAGTGCAGCGCCCCTATGCGTTGCATACACTGCATACCCCTTTTTGCACCACTGCTGTGACCTCACTAATTATTAGTATGTGGTTAAAATAAAGTTCATGAATTTGGTACATACACTGAGGGCTCAACAAATTAACATTGCCGTGCATCATGATCAGTAGGGTTCATATCTAGAAATCACTTCAAAATCCGGCTTGAATTCTACTCCAGAGCAGAATAAGGAAATAGCTAGGGACCATCTTACTGAACCATTAGTGGACTAGCTTTGTCTTTGAAAGAAGGCAAGTTGAGCAGCAAGTTCTCAAAAACATTTATTCACAAACCACAGGCAGAGCAGATTTGAATTTGCTGGAGCCTTTGATCATGCACAGGTCTGTATCCAAGTACACAGAAGGTTGTGGTCTGGAGTGCTGCAGGACGTTCAGGGCACAGCAAAGAATGCCAGAGGTCCCAACCCCATAGAGATGGTCCCACTACATCTGCTTTATTAATGCCTGGGAGGAACATGGGGGAAGTCGGTGAAAAGGAAGTTAGCTAAACAAGGTGAAGGCCAGGAACCATGCAACATCTCCAGAATGGGGAAAGCACAACAGTAGTAAGACTTTACCTTGCAGGTCATTCTTTCATTGGCTCAGGGTCTGAAGCGGTCCCTGACCCTTCCACAAGCAGCAGTTTCATGAGCTGGCCTGGTTCACCACGAGCATCTATAAACAGACATTGTAGCCATATTGCAGATAGCTGTAAGGTTTAGGTCAAGTCACAGAAAAAAAAAAAACCACACTAACCAAATTAAACTAGCAGCCATGAATACAGTACATCCAAGACCTGATAGTTGTGTCCCAGTAACTGTTGGGAGACAGGGCAATACAGACAACACTCAAACCTTTGTAGTCTCTGATCACTCGTGATAGCAGTAGGCCAGTTTCACGTCGTTGTTCTCGCTCTCCCGTCGAACTGAACGCTGCAACACGAGAGGACGACAAACTCACAAACATAACTGAAACAATACAAATACAACAGCCACACAGATAAACTTACCGAGACTAACGACAGCGATCAGAGTCATAAAAATGAAGACTCGCTGAAGACCCATTACGGCTACACACTAAAATATCAAACTCGTATTGAAACACATCTTTGCTGCTTGGATCGGACATTAAATAGCCGAGTACAAATCGTGATCAGGTGTCCATCTCGCCTGGCCTTCATTAACAATTACCGTTCATTTAGCTTTGGGAACTAAACAGTTAATCCGCGCAGTTTGTTATGAGCTCGTTTGAAGTGACGAATAAACGCGGTCTAACAAGAGGATGATGCGTAGATATTACATGGTTAATCGTTATAGGTCTAGTCAGGCCCGTTGACAGTCTTGCTGGGGCCCGGGACAAGAAAGATTCATGTACCCCCCACCCCCCCCCCCCCCACCCCCAGCGCGGGTTCGCGCAAAAATGACGTAATCGCAGTGGCTCCGCCCGTGCGCGAGGGCCTCGCGCGCTGTCGGTTCGCGAGGTCGTGCACCTCTCGAATTTTGTAACTTCGCGCGCGCCGCGCTTCAGCGCAACGAACAAAATCATGTTTGTAGAGTTCATACACCTTTATAAGGTGGAATTAAAGCACGTGTACATCACTTTAAAGGTCCATTTCAATATTTTCCAGCACGTTAAACTTAATTAAGTTAAATATTTATACATATACTCGAAATAATTCGAAATAATTCGCTTTTTATCACATTATTTAATGGTTGTTTATTTTCAAAACGCCCAATCTTAACGTCTTCACGAGAACTGTTCAGTCAGACAGCTATTTGTTGTGAAACGAAGTAGTTACAATTTCAAGCATTTTCAAGTACTTTACCCTAAATTCCAGCACTTTTCAAACCTGGAACACAATGCAACTTTAAAATTCGTCAGGTAAATGTTTTCCTTTCTTTTCTGCGCTCCAGATTTCTGTATTTACTTTAACTATCCACCACTGTATTTCCCGCTGTTGGGCGGATACCGGCCGGCTACAGTCGGTGCTGGATCAAACCATTTTCCAGTGGGAGGCGGGGATGTATGCACTTAATGGAAAATATGCAGATAGGTAAAAAACATATATATTTGAGCCATTGAGCTTATTATGAGTACATAATTTTATATTAATGAAAGATTTCAAGATTATTTAAAAATGATAGACTTTAAATAAAAAATAAATTGCTGGGCTCTTTGATGGGCCCCCCTGGCCCTAGGGCCCGGGACAACAGACCCGGTTGTCCCCCCCTGTCGACGGGGCTGGGTCTAGTGATGGGAATTAGAATCTTTCTGAAGCACTGAAGCTTTCCATCCAATTGTACTGAAAATAGGTTCACTTCACGAAGATTCATGAACCAGTGGACATTAGC
Organism: Brachyhypopomus gauderio; assembly: GCF_052324685.1. Taxonomy (NCBI): domain Eukaryota; kingdom Metazoa; phylum Chordata; class Actinopteri; order Gymnotiformes; family Hypopomidae; genus Brachyhypopomus; species Brachyhypopomus gauderio. The sequence continues at coordinate 4,319,203 of NC_135215.1, forward strand.
GCCATCTAGTGGACAGAGAAAGCGGCGTCTTTTATTCATTCATTTTTAGCGTGAACAGCTCCATATCTTTTCATTAACGTTTTTCATATTTTGTCTATACGTCAATAAAGGAAATCTGTTTGGTTAGTTGTGATCAGGGCTGGACTGGTAATCTGGCATACCTGGGCCGACGGTCCTCAGGGGCCGATGGATTTTTTTGAGTCTAATGACTTTAACCAGTAATTTAAAAAATATTCCATGTCATACCCCACATACATAAATTACAAGTCAGTTGTGCTCCCCTAATTATGAGGGGCCGGTCTAAACCAAAAATGCCAGGGCTGATTTTTTGTCCCAGTCCAGCCCTGATCATACACGACCCATTACTTGTCTGTATTCTGCATAACAGGATTGCAGCGTGAGTTTTTATGATTTCTTAGGTTTTTGGGTACTATAGCACCCTCGACAGGCCAAGTTGAGGCACTAAAGACCCACTAAAAGTTTAAAATAAATTGTACTGGCAAAATGATTTAGATCATAGAACTAAATCACATGCTGAGATCAGCTTTGTGTGAGTTTGCGTGGTATTTCTTGTGAGAAATAGTTTTCAGTAAGTTCCAAAATTTGGCCACTAGATGGAGCCCAAGTACTACCATACAAATATTATAGTGACAAAAAAGACATTTTAGTGAATTAAAAGGTTCATTTCTGGTCAGGCAGTGCACTTTTTGTTATGAGATGTCATTTCAAAGTTAATTATCTCATTGTTCTGAGTCATACTAAGTAGATAAGTTTAACATCTAGTTTACTGAGGGGAGGGACCATTACTGTCATCATAAACAGTGCTCAAAACAAAGGCATGTAGCAACATCAAGGGCATGCACTCAAATCACAAACTTCCAAAGCCAGGTTAGAGAAAAATATTTACAGTGTGAAAGGGATTAGCTGATAAAGTATGTAAATACAAAGGCAAACTGAAAACTTCACATCAAAATTACACACATCAGAATGTTGACACATTTAAGATTACATAACAGCATGTTATTGCATTGTGGGCATGTTAACAGGACATTCTGAAAAATCGACAACATGAGTGTATGGCAGCTGATATGAACGTCTGTGTCTTCCAAAAGCTGGGGACAGGAAGGTTGGTACTTTATAAAACATTCTTCTCTATAGGAATACTTGCAGTAGATTTTGGGCTTTTATAATATGTTTTCTCCACATCCAGGTCACTCTACCCTGAGGTAACACATCTCAAATGGGTGCAGTGTGAATCCTGCAAGGAATGGCTACACACAGATTGTGCTGACGTGAGTGACGACGAGGCCATGGACGTAATTTTGATTTCAAAAGTGGGGGGGACATGAATTCGTCGCTATTTAAATATTTGGTTTTAACCGTAAAAACTGGGGGGGACCAAAACCGGCTTTTGAAAAAGTGGGGGGGACATGTCCCCCCTGTCCCCCCCCAAAATTACGTCCGTGGACGAGGCTACCAAGGATCCTTTCATGTGTGGCTACAGAAAAAAAAATGCCACTAAATGTTGATAGGTATGTGGTTACTTTGGTTTGGTTTTCTCTTGTTTCCAGTTTAAATGTCTCAGTCTCCTATTCATTTTAGGCTTTTATGAATGTTTGACTGACGACTTATTGTTTGTAGGACTCTTATGATACTGCATGAAGATGGAATGGAGGGTCCCACTGGCACTGAGGAAATAAAGGCAAGTCTAGCTCACTAAGCAAATATGGAAAATACACACCATCAAAACTGTTTTGTATGTCTAATACTCTGCATACAACCTCTCGGCAGAAAGTCCATCGAGAACTCCATTCAGATGAGCTAAAGTCAAGTCGGATGTATCTTTGGAAACATCCTGCAACATCATTACGACTCAAGCAGCTTTTAAAGCCAAAGTTCTGCCATTTCAGTGAAGAGAATGTATGTTTACATACACTTAATTAGTTAAGATATACTGCCCACAAGCACCCTGAATGATTTCTGCTTTCATATGTTCATTGCATTTCTGCATACAAAACATGCATGCATGTCTATACATTTAATGTGCATCTTGTCAAACATATGGCCAAATAATGAATGTGGGAAAACAGAATTGGTAATGTTATTTCATGTGAAACATTGCACCTTTATTTGGTGCTGGTAGTCACCGACAATGGTCAGTACCACATTTTTGAGAGTTCATTTAGTCTCTTATCCACTTTGGTGTGTCACACATACAAAAATATATGTGCAAAATAATTACTATGCAAGATTCCTTGTATATGCACCATTAGGCCATCAAACTGACTGAAATGATCAGGGCAGCTTTGAAAATGGGAAATGACCTTCAGGAACTGGATTTATTCTTTGATGTCGTGATGCCTGAAGTAAGGAAAAATCAACCCAAGTTACATCACAACATTACATTCCTTTATTAATCACAACTATTTCCTGTATTTGGTTTTGACATCTCTGATGCTATTATGTTTGATGTAATCTATAAATCAAGTTTTCATTATTGTTTTTCATAAGGTGACCATCAACATCCTCATGAAACATGAAAGGTTCTCAAGGGACATGGCTGAGTTATTTATTGCATCAGGTTCTACACTTGAATAATGACTAGAAATGTAAGTATTCCGCATCAAACTAAATTCTGGTGATTCTTTAAAAATCTCTTTTGAATCTCTTATCTAAGTTTTTTAACCTTTTTTTGAACCGTATATATTTATTTATTTATTTATTATCTAATTTTATTTATATTTAATAAGAGAAATAACATTCTATTTTATTTTTAACAATATTTTGTCACTGTAAAATAATTTTATTTTATTTTTTGTTTAGTTTGGGGGGGGGCGGGCGACATACGAGAGCAGCGTGATACGCGCACGGACGGGGATAACCGGGCTGCACGATTGTACTGGGCTCGAACAGGAAGCTGCTGTCATTCCGCCAGCCTTGGGTAAGGGCATCGAGGGGCTGCATGACGGCAGTCTCAGCACCGCCACGAGAGAGTCACGCAGACCGAGAGGCCGAGGATGCTAGGATCCGAAGCAGACGCTGCTAATCCAACCAGGCTTGAATCGCTTACCCTGGGAGTTGGTGGTATCTGCTCCCGGGTCAATTGTGAGTATTGTTCATTGATTTGGGGTGGAAGCTAGACATCTAAGCTTTGAATCAAACGGCGAGTTGTGTTGGTCGGAGTACTGCTCTTGGTGTTTGTCATCACAGTGGGCGGTTGCTGGGTCGGACGAAGTGGAGATCGCGCTGGCCGAAGAATCGCCCTGTACTACGGTTACCCCTCCGTCCGCTCGGATTGACTGTGTTCTGGTGACGGCCGTTCTTGTCCTCGTGATGTTTTTATTATTGTGTTTGAGTCATAACTACTGCATCTTAGTCGTACATTAAGCTGTCTGCCGTGTAGCCTGACGTTGGGTAAAGTTGTTCTTTTTATGATTTAAGTTAATGGGTTGCTGCAGCATTTCCAGTTTCTGATTTTTGAGTTTCCATTTGTTATTGTGTCTTTTAAATAAATTGTTATTTCTTACATAATTTATGTTGGTGTCTGGAATTGCTCACCCCCAGATTTAAAGAACCTGCGAGTGGTAAACTTGAACACCTTGACGGTTTAAACTTAATTTAGAGTTCCTAGGCTCTTAAAACCCTAGGTGGCGTAGTTGGCTACATTGATTTATTGTAGTGACCCAGCGTGCGGCCCTACATATGCTGTATTTTCATTTGAAAACATTCAAGAAATGTATAACATGCAGGCGTGTACCCTAACGATATCCCACGGAATTGTTCGATCGAATATTTGTAGTTCCCATATTTTATCTACCGAAAATTACTACCAAAAGTATTTTCTGCTTTTTTGTTTACAAAAAGTGCGGGGCGCATGCGCAGCAAATACACTTGTTTAGAGGACACCGAACGCAAGCCAACAGAACTTTCGCGAGCCACTGCTCCATAACTGACGCGAGACAACGCTGTGAGCCACCAGGCAACTGTTGCGCGGCACTGAGCAATACCTGTTCGCGGCACAGGTATTGCTCTTGGTTAGTGGTGCGCGACAGCAGCAACAGTACAGTACAGTTTTTGCACTAACCGGTTCTCCAAATTTGGCGGCCTTAGTCCACCATTGGTCCACCATGACCAGTATGGCAGTATTATCACGAAAAAAAAATCCACGGACACAAATGGGTCCGCATGGGTCACATGGGCACACAAGACACACGACCCTACAAAATCCCTGACCTCCTGATCCATACCAGGCCACCAAAACCATCTCTGAAGGAGCTCGAGGGTGTACCGGGAGCCAGGATGGGCAGCAAAGGGCGAGTCATGTCCCCATTCCATGACTCGCTTACGTAGGTGTGGGTGGACAAACAATCACCCTGCAGGTTCACCACCCGGGCTAGGAGTAATGGCTAGGGACTGCTTAACAGCAGCCTCAACATCCCACTGGATAGGAGCGGCAATCTTGGCCACACGGATGACGGTGCTGGGGCCTGACTGTTCCGGAGATGATGCGAATTGATGGGAGAGTGTATCTGGTTTAGCGTTCTTAGTCCAAGGGCGATAGGAGAGGATAAAATTAAATCGCCCAAAAAACATGGACCATCTAGCCTGCCTAGGGTTCAGGCATTTGGCTTGTTGGAGGTAAGCCAGATTTTTATGGTCAGTCCAGGCCATGAACTGGTGTTTGGCCCCCTCCAACCAGTGCCTCCATTCCTCAAGAGCCAACTTAACGGCTAGTAGCTCTATCTCCCACGTCATAGTTGTGCTCAGCAGGTGTAAGACGGTGGGAGTAATAGGCGCAAGGGTGTAACATAGGAGGGGTGCCCAAACGTTGGGACAAAATAGCCCCGACACCCTGGTCAGAGGCGTCAACCTCAACAACAAAGGGGAGATCCAGATCAGGCAAACATAACACTGGGGCAGAAGTAAAGTGCTCACTGAGGGCATCGAAAGCCCATTGAACCTCCTCAGTCCATCTGAACGGACCCGGCGTCTTCCTAGTAAGAGCTATGAGAGGCCCAGCCACATCACTGTAACCTTTAATAAACTGCTGGTAGAAGTTGGCAAAACCCAGAAACCTCTGAATCAGATGGAGTGACTTGAGGACTGGCCACTGAGTGACGGCCTTAACTTTAGCAGGATCCATGGCTACGGTGTTCCTAGCCACAGTAAAACCCAAGAAATGTACTACTTGGGTATGGAACAGGGACTTCTCCAGCTTAACAAAGAGGTGATGTTCCATGAGGACCTGGAGAACCCTATGTACATGCTTAACATGTTCCTCTTTGGTTTTACTATAGATCGGGCCCGGTACAGCGACAGCGCAGCCAGAGCTGACCTGAGAAGAGGTATCAGCGAGGCCAAGACGGTGTACAAAAGGAAGATAGAGGACCACTTCGCTGGAAATGACCATAGAATGATATGGCAGGGCAGAAATCACATCACTAACTACAGATGCAGGAAACCGGACAATGCTAGTACCGACTCCTCGCTGACAGAGGAGCTGAACCACTTCTTTGCCTGCTTCAATACAGTCAGACCAGCGACAACAACTACACATTCACCACTCTCAATTAGCACTAGCATGTTAACTCTTCAGGAACATGAAGTGAGACGAGTACTGAAGGCGGTGAATCCCAGGAAGGCGGCTGGCCCCGACGGCGTACCTGGAAAGGTGCTAAAAGCGTGTGCCGACCAACTGGCGGGGGTTTTCACCTGCATATTCAACATGTCCCTGTCACAAGCCAACATTCCACCTTGCCTCAAGTCCTCCATCATCATACCAGTTCCGAAAAAAGTCCGTGGTGGAGAGCATAAATGACTACAGGCCTGTTGCACTTACACCAGTAGTCATGAAGTGCTTTGAAAGACTGGTCTCTAAACACCTCAGAGTCTGTCTATCTCCCAACCTGGACCCCCATCAGTTCGCCTACTACACCGTAGGCATGCACCGACTACACCTCCAGATGAGGGGTGATAAAAGGCATTTCGCATAGCCTTGGAGAACTGTTCACAGGTAGTGACAGTCTCTGATTGTTGTTCCCATACTGGCGTTGCCCAGTTTAACGCCTTCCCTGAGAGCAGAGTCATGACATAGGCTATCTTAGCCTTTTCTGTGGGAAACCGAGATGGTTGTTAAAAAATGAATGAACATTGTAGCAAGAATCCTCATTCTATAATGCAGTGACTCACTGAAACAGTAAGCACTGAAATTAAGTGGACGCGCTAAAGAGAAAATCACCTAAAGACGCCAGGGGAAGTATCCGGCTGGCAGGCGAACGCCACAACAAACAAAAAACCCTTCCTAAACTAAAGCAAAAACACACAGGAAGAGAAACAGCAGGGGAAAAACTTAAGAAAGGCCAGGGAGCGTCGCAGGAGGTAAGTACTCGAGCAGGAGACAGAACAACAAACATGAGATAAACTGGTGACAAAACACCAACGACCACAACCGGGAACCAAACTACATAAAAGGGCTGAGTGACGTGAGACATAGAGAACAAAACAAATCAGCAGCACTACTGATTGCGGAGACCCCGCCTGGAACTGGCTTGTGGACTCCTCCTAGTGGTGGTCCGGGGAGTCGCATCCGAGCCAGCCCTGACACTCAGATAGAGAAGCCCATCTCTGCAGCTACATCCAGAATGTTCGGAATCCCCTCCAGCAGGTCTAGGATGTGCTCGGAGAAGATCACTTCTCCTTCCTTTGTAATGATGGCATCAAATATGTCCCGCTCCTCACTGAGAAGGTTTACGTGAGGTCTCTTGCTGGGTCTCTTGCTGGGAAAGGTCTCCCTCTTTCTCTTCCTCCTCATAGGTGGTTGAGTTGTCCTTTTTTGCCTGACAGCTTTCTCCATGCGGATTTGGTGGAAGGCCGCACGATATGACTCCATGTAGGACAGGTAGGAGGTGTGGCTGTGTTCATGCCAGTCCCTGTAGAGAGGCAGACACTGAGGATGCTGCTGGCAGAGCTGCTGCCAGTAGAGCTGCAGTCTGTAGTACTCTTTCAAGTACGGGTCCTGCAAGTAGAGCTGCTGCAGGTACAGCTCCTGGTCTGCATGAGGATCTTCTAGGCTGCCAGGCATCTGAGGACACTCGGTGACATAACCACCATCCCCAGTAAAGACAGGCACGGGGTGAGCTGAGAGCCAGGGTTTTGCACCTGTTATGGACACACATGGCATGATTCCAAAGACTGGTTGCTTTCATTACAGTACACAATGAATGACAATGTTTTGATTTTTGAGAATTTCAGTAAGTCAGTTCTAGCCCATTTGTACAGAATTAACAATATCTTATCAATGTTGATGATGTCATATTTTCTTTTCCATTTTTAAATTGTACACCATTGGATGATAATGTTTTGATTACAATGTTCCCAGCTACAAAGATTGTGAAAAACCTGAAAGCATTTCTTACCTACTGATGTTTTCCTGGTCAGGTCATGTGCAGGAAGCTGGTGGTTCTGCACCTCTGCCAGACCTTACAAACAAATGTAATAAATGTTTTTGTTTTTTACTTTATCATGGATGGTTATTTGGTTTGTTGAATACGCATGTAATCTTCAGTGTTACACAGTACCAGTGTGGAGTGGACCTGTGGGAGGGTGGATGACCCATACAGATGGTCCTTCTTCAGGTGCCAGTCTGGGGTCTAATCAAGGCAAGATCAGGCAGGTGCGTCAAACTTACTATTACATGTTACAAGTTTTGTAAAGTTTATTATGTCCCAGTACATATCACCTAAGGATTGTTTTTGCCAAAAGTTACAGATAAAAGCTAACAAAAATAATTCAAGTTAAATACAATTGATTTAAATAGAACAAAAATTAAATAACGAAATGTTAGAAACAAGGAAAATATATGATTAAAATAAAAATAAAATGTAGACATTTAAAAAACAAATTTGACATAAAAGATATAAAGTGCATCAAATCAAAGCTACAGAATAGCTATGCAAAACTTCACCTGAGAGCTAAAACAGCCGAATTAATCTGTAAGGCATGGGAGCACATGTTTTCTGTTTCTGAAAGTGGCTATAGTCTGTGCACATCTCATGACTTCAGGAAGCTTATTCCTCCTGACTGCAATGTAATGTAGGAGCAGTCATGGGCTGGTGTTAGGGAACTGGTCTTGTGACCGGAGGGTCATGGGTTCGATTCCCAGACCTGAGGCCATGATTGAGGTACCTTTGAGCAAGGCACCTAACCCAAACTGCTCCCCAGGTGCCGGGCTAGGGATGCCCAACGCTCTGGGCATGTGTGTGCCACAGCCCCCTAGTAATCACTAGTGTGTGTGTGTGTGTGTGTGTGTGTTCTAACTGCAAAGATGGGTAAGAAGTAGAGGACAAATTTCGATTGCGGTGAAAAAAATCACAATTAAAAAAATATATAAATATTTTTAAAAATAATAATAATGGCCGAAGGCCACGTCACCATATGTAGTCCTTATTTAGGGTCCGTTAATAAGTCAGACTCCACTGAGCCGAGGTGTGTGTATCGTTCCAGCATATCAGTAATGTAAGTCAGTTCTAGCCCATTTGTACAGAAGTAACAATATCTTATCAATGTTTATATGAAAGAAGACAGTCATCAATGAAGAACCCACCAGCAGGCTGGAGGTAGACTGGCTGCATCTGCCTCAGAACCTCCCCTTGAACATGGGGTTGAGGAAGGTGTCTCTGCCTCTCCATGTCAGGGTCTAAATGCAAAACACCAACCAAGGGCACAGAGAAAGTATGAGTGTGTACTGTTAAGAACTTCAGGTCTATAAGAAGGGCTACAGTGCCATGTGTATGCATGGGTCTGCACCTCTGATGGTTCTGCACCTCTGCCAGACCTTACAAATAAATGTAATAAATGTTTTTTTTTTTTACTTTATCATGGACGGTTATTTGGTTTGTTGAATACGCATGTAATCTTCAGTGTTACACAGTACCAGTGTGGAGTGGACCTGTGGGCTGGTGGATGACCCATACAGACGGTCCTTCAGGCATGTTAATATGGCCGACATTTGATGGTCCCGCCGTACTTCTGTGAGGGAAGGGTGCCGGTCCACCTTGGGAGTTGTAGGGCACACCTGAAAATCCCACAGCAGGTAAAGTAAAACCCAGCACAACGCACAGTGAGGCTCATATGCCTTGTAAGTGTTTCCCAATGAACAAGTGATTATAAGAAGGGCCATGGTGCCAAGTGATGTCATTAGAATGTGGGGAGAATGCTCTAGAATTTGTGATGTCATGTTTCCTAGAAACCTGTTTCTTTTTAAAAATGTTTATTTTTATTTGCTTTTTCCATGGCTGTGGGATTTATGAAAATTGTGCTGAGTCAAAGAAATAACCCATGATCCATTAATTATATTGTGCTGTACACAGGAAATAAATAGCTTGACAGTCATTAGTAGAATAAATAGACATAGGTTATTTTTCTAAACCTTAGAAACCTACTACATATATTCAATTTTTATTATGAATAAGGAAATCCATACTCATAAGAACTAAATCTACTGTCTTATATAGAAATATAATATTATGTACAGTATATGAAAATATATTTTTCTCACCATGAGTGGTAAACCCTGGTGTGTCTGTGAAGTAGTTCTGTTCTTCTCCAGGCCTTGGCAGGTGAGTTCTCTGGGGGTAAAAACTCATTCTCAAAATTAAAAGTAGAAAGAATAGAAAGATAGAAAGATTCAGAAAAAATAGAAAGATCTGGGATTGTAAATCAAAACTTATTTGTAAGATTTGTAAGATTTGTAAAGCTTGTAAATCACAGAGCAAATTCTCATATAACCGGTTCTGAGCTTTTCAGCATCAAAACTGAAATCCAAACATTCCACCTTCCCAACCAAACATTCTAAACCAAACATTCCAAAGTTGCTCGTGATATCACAGTTTCCAATTTTTTTAAGGGAACCCCGGCTGATAACATATGTAAGCCTTAATATCGTGTGATTACTCTAAATTATTAAGACACGTTGTAAAAAATCACAAAAAGTAGCAGATTTATTAGATTTTCGGTAAATTCCCGCTGCACGTAGGTCGCCATTTTTATAACTGCTGACGGGCGCAGCAGTTAGTGACGTCAAATGGTTGCAGTGACTGGCCGTAACTTTTGTCTTACCGGTTTTTCTATGCTGATAACGTGTAATAGCGAGCTCTTATTGAAGACTGACGTCGCATATAAGGTCAAAGGGCTTTCTTTTATACATGTCTAGTAGTGACTAAATTCCAATAGTAAGACTGAGTGACAGGCTAATATGTTGTGATTCACATTTAATTAACCCTAATCTTTTTGGCCGCTGCATCTGATGTAAACGTCATGTCCGAGTTGCGTTATCCGTCTTGGATGGAGAACACTACAGCTACGGACTCCTCGACTATCTGTAATTGATTCGTATCTAGCAGATTGTCAGATTTATCAATGACCGCTAATTATATTAAACTATATTAAATTTTGAAAGGTTTAAACGTTAGCGGTAAACGTTGTTGCCGGGACGCCAGTAGAGAATCCAGCAGAGGTGGGACCAAGTCAGTGTTTTGCAAGTCTCAAGTAAGTCCAAGTCTTTATACCTCAAGTCCCGAGTCAAGTCTCAAGCAAAGACACTCAAGTCAAGTCAAGTCTCGAGTCAAGACAGGCAATAGTCAAGTCAAGTCCCAAGTCTGAAACTTGGAATTTCAAGTCCTTTCGAGTCTTTTTTTTTTTTTTTTTTACCAATGTTGCAGGTATATTTTAAATGTAAATAATAGACATGCATTCTTTTTTAAATCTGTATTCTCCTCAAATCTTGATAAAACATGTGCAACTGAAAACACGAAGTATAAAAAAAATTAAAATTACACCTCTTGTGACGGGCGGGGGTGAGCAACAAAAAGGAAGCGATCACGCCAAGTCTCAGGGAAAAAAGATGGTTTAATATAAAGTGTGCAAACCTAAAACCCGTGCAATAGATCCAAATTAAGGATATAATGACCAGCAGTCAACTGGTACAAAGACAAGACATATATAGGCAAACAAACGACCCTCAGGTGAGACGGATCACGGGCTCCGCCCACCTGAGGGACGCACATGACGTCACCAAACAACGACAACAACAGCCGCTGTGGACAGAGGTGGCCGGTAGGGGTGCTGATATTTTCACAGTACAATACAAAGAACCATAACAGCATTTTCCCTCTCTTCTCTTATCTGGTTTCTTGGAGAACATGTGTGAGTGACACAAGACAAACAAATATAAGAACTGAACAATTAACAGGAATCTGCAACTTTAGACATTTCAGTAAACTATTCTGCATTGCATTTGCTGGCCAAAAGTCTGTATGTCATTTGTGCACGATGAATGATGTCCCCATAGCTGAAAACTCGCTCCACTTTTGTCAATATATTTTTTTCTCGACGTAGATGTCTTCAAATACACAATCCATGCTGAGATATAACTGGATATTATGATGGTGACAGAGAGAGGCTCTCTTCCCCGAGTTCAGATACAGAACCCAGGGTTGCCAACTCTCACGCATTTGACCGTCTTCACACGCTCTCACGCCACACATCCGATTTCTCACGCCGGAAAAAAATCTAGTTTATTTACATCTGATCCACATCTATGATTCAATGAGTTACTAGTTCGCTCTGGCACCAACCACTGGCGATCGATCGATCGCGATATAATACTTAATTTGTGTCCATTTTACACCCCGCCCTGTAAAAATTTACGTTCGCCAACCCCCCATTTGATTGGTTGTGCTGCAGCTCATGCACACACAGAGCTGTACAGAGTGTGGAAAAGCAGAGGACTGGTCTGCGTCAGAAGGACGGAAATGAAATTAATGGGGCGCACTTTATAAATATTAATATGCGTTTTAAAATTTAGATTTGAGGTAAAAAAAATCAAGTCTTTGCAAGTAAACAGGTTCAAGTCCAATTCAAGTCCCAAGTTATTGGTGTAAAAGTCCAAGTCAAGTCTAAGTCTCTGAATATTTTTTCAAGTCAAGTCAAAAGTCTTAATATTAATGACTCGAGTCTGACTCGAGTCCAAGTCATGTGACTCGAGTCCCCACCTCTGGAATCCAGCGCATGTTTATGTTCACGTTTCTTCGTGCGGCTCTCACTCCACATTCTGGGGCTTTTGGACTTTCTGTGTAGGAAAACTGTGGGCACTGCATTGTGTTTTAGTCTACGTTTAAAACCAACAGCACCCGTCAACTCTCTCACCAGTCGAGCTCTACTGAATGACTCAAACGCATCGGGACTGATGTGAGCAGAGCCGCGGGTCTTTTGGTAGCTGTATTCGTCCAGTCAAGTTTAGCGCGCTGCAACCCGTTTGACGTCATCTACCCAGCAGGCATTGCGCGTCAGAAAACATGACTGCGCCCATATGTCAAATATTTCGAATAAAAGCGTTGATTTGTAAATAAATCTGCTGCTTTTGTGATTTTTTTACAACATGTCTTAATAATTTAGATTAATTACAGCATATTAAAGCTTACAAGTGTTACCAGCCGGGGTTCCCTTTAAACCAAAACACCAAATCAGCCAGACTGCTACAATAACCTGGTTGTTGGTTCATACACATGGTTCATACACCTTTTCCCTGGTCAAATTCAAGCACTTTCAATGTCTATTTTCAATATTTTCCAGTACCTTCCAGCTTTAGTAAATTACAAATCAGTGATTCTTGAGACAAGGGACAAAACAAGTCTGCCAGATGAAACTCAGATTTGGGGTTACAAATATACATAAAATTGTTTTTACATTCAACCAAAAGACAGACCAGGGCAATGTTGGCACAACTTATGATTTTATGTAGTTGTATAAATATTTTTTTCATTTTACAGTTTTTCTCAGTCGATTTGGATCATTTCTGAGATCAGAATTGAAATTCTCAAAACTGTTAATTCAATCTCCACATCTCCTTGTCACTTGTGCACATCATAATTGCATTTCTCATTGTGTTTCACATTTTGCAAATGCTTTTGTACATTTTGCAAATGAACATGGACAATTGTCTGTTGTTTTTTACATTATCAATTTCTTATATCATGTTTATCAAAATGTGTTGTACAGAATGTTTGTTGAATTGTCTTACCCTCCAAAACATTTAGTCTTTAGGTCACCGCCTGGGTCATTGTATGCAAAAGTGCTGAACATGTCGTCATAATCTCTAAGTCATCATTTTATATTTAGTTATTTAGTTTATTTATTTGTTATATTTTGGTCATTTATCATAATTTGATTAAATTGTTTGCAGGTGAACATTCAGTTACAGTAAGAAAGGGAATTGGTGAAGGTTTAGATCAACCAATGGTTTCAACCACAGGTCAGAGGTGCATCTCACCCTGGTTTAGCATTTTCCTCTTGGGTTGATTACTGCCAGTTGGGTTGATTATAAACCAGTTTGTGATGACATGAGAATGACAGAACGCTACATTGTCCCATCACAAATGTCCTAGTGCAGTGGTTCCCAAAGTGGGGGGCGCGCCCCCTAGGTGGGGCGCGGAGCTATTGCAGGGGGGGCGCGGAGCTTGAAAGTAAAACGTGCACATGTGTCAATATTAGGGATGCACCGATTCCGATATTAATATCTGAAAAAATTCTAGATCGGGTATCGGGGACAATGTGACCGATCCATAAAAACAGATCTATTCAGTCTAATTCTATGCTTGTATTGCTTGCTTTTCGGAGTTAGTTCAACCTAATACTCGCGCTGGTGGTATTCCACTTATTCCGTTGATTTGCTGGTTGACCAAAATAAACCTGGGCTCCAGCAATACTTCACTGTTCATACATGAACTGGTGAGTTGTCCAAAGCTCATTTAATGCGTTACTTACAGAAATAAAATAAAGAGCAGTGGTCTGACTCGGTCTACGACAGAAAGCTAAAAAAACAATATTCCATACGCGCGCTCAACTCGCTCCCTTAAAGAGACAGTACACATATTTCTGGCTGTTACATGCTTTGTGCTCTGCGTGATGTCTGCGCTTGCAAACTAGCCGCATATGTATTGCTGTTTCTCTTATTTCATCTCCTTATTTATTTTAAATTATATTTAGAATTCTTGAACCATTTAAAAGGTTTCTTGCAGTTTATTTTTTCACGTTTGACCAAAGTTGTGAACCTATTGTTTTTGTAAGTTTCAGGTTCTTTGGTATTATTTATTTTACATTCAATGTTATATTCATAATTGCACTGACTGAACAAATGCAAGTTGTGTTGTTTTTACATGTTTTATGTGTGTTTAAGTGTGCTATACTGGTGCAGAGTTTTCAATAAACTTGTAATTCAGTATGTCTGTGTTTTAAAAAAAATGCTTTAAGTCGATTCAGCACAGTTTTACTCTATCAGATCGGTATCGGCAGAGGCGGTCTTTGCATAGAGGCATGGCTAGGCAACTGCCTTGGGCCCCTCCCACTGCAGCCCACTGTAGGGGCCCCCTGATTAGCTGACTTATTTTTCGCATATTAATGTTGATGGGCCCCCTACCTAATTTCGCCTTGAGCCCCCAAATTGCTAAGTCCGCCACTGGGTATCGGATCAGTATCGGCCGATACGAAGCCTCAGATATCTGAATCGGTATCAGAAGTGAAAAACGTGAATCGGTGCATCCCTAGTCAATATGAGGGGGGGGGGGGTGTAGGGGGGGCACAAAAATATTCTCATCTACTAAAGGGGGGCACGGCAGAAAAAGTTTGGGAACCACTGTCCTAGTGTTTCCTCCCACCTGTTGACCAGTTGTTGGTAGAGTTCATTCAAAAACGAAAGAAGGAGGTCACTGTTATAGGGACCAATCTGGCTTTTGTGAAGGACCAAACCAGCACTTGAGATTGCAGAACAAATAGTTATATTTGCTTCTCTCTTGACCAGGTACATTACTGTATTTTATTTAAATGCTTAATTGATCTATATGTACAAAAAAATATGTATTACAGTAATAGCTTTTCAGCTGCCTTTGTTTTTGGAGAACTTTGCATTTTATACAATATTTAAGGTTTTGAACCTTAGGTTTTCATTTTTGACATGCTGTGTGCAAGCATTTGTAAATAAGACAAAAATGATCCAGAATTTTGTTATTGGATATTGTGTGTATAGAAAATGTAAGCATTATGGAAACATGTAAAATGACTGGATTTTGTGCAAAAACAACATGAATTGTACTAATTGCATAGCCACTGAAGACTGATGTTGTGTTCACTGTGTTTAGAGTTTTGAAAATGTGACTACAGATTGGACAAACGCATGTTAGCAGTCATAAAAAACTGTAACAATATTAAAACATTTGTCAGTGCTCACTGATTAAGTAATGCATAACAAACAATATAGCTAAAAAAAAACAGCAAATGTTTTCTTCCCTTTGACAATAATGTATGTTGCACTGTTATGTTGCACTGCATTTACTTGACTTCTTGTTAATCACTGAGGACCAATCACTGGTTTTCCGTGTTTCCCTGCGTACACCAGCCTGTGGAGAATCTTCCTTTCCAGTGCCGTGGCCTCCTGTCCTTGACCCAGCCTCCAGAGGTCAGGGGAGCCTGGGGTGCTGATGTCTCAGTAACCCCCAATGCCCTGCCTGACAATTACAATTACCCACTATCAACTTTTATTGTGGACTTAAGATGTCCAGTGAAATGTACCTGACACTTGACAACAGGTTTTAGGTGTTTTCTTGTTTTAAAAAATTCCCCCAGAGTTTACTTTTTTAAAATCATTTTTTTAAATTGTTTGATGGTTTTAGAGTAGAGAGCAATATGACTCAGCTGACAAATAGTTATCCCATCTATAAACACAAGTCACATGCAAAATTCAGAAAATGCTGTTGCTACCCCAAAACCGCTTCACCAGAATACAACCATGCTTCTGTTCATTCTTCACAGCAACCAAGAAGAAGATTTCTGCATGATATTTCTGCATGATATAACACAGTACACTGAGTGAAAACATTAGTGAAAGTGGTAAGCAATTCAGTAACAGTTTGTACAGCCCCAGAATACATTAACAGACAAACAAGAATGTAGAACAGTTTAATTTGCTAGATTTCATGCAAGTTCGGACAGTGTCAGGTTACAGAAACATTTGCTGGATGTTAGGGTAATGTCATCAGGCAATAGTGATATTTGAAGCAAAACAGGAGACTAAAGCTTTTCTGAAACACCTGGCTGCAGTTTTGTGGCGTGAGGGGAGAGCTGAAAAACAGCAATGCAATGGTTACAGCAGCTCGATTATGCTTGACTGACAAGAACACAATCAGTTAGATACCAGAATAATGCCTTCCCTTTACTGTATGCATGTGGAAGCGTAATTCATCTGGAAGAGAACAGACCAGGAGCAGAGCAGGAGCTAGCTTAATCCACCTGCTGAGCAATGGAAGATACACTCATGTGTATTTTTGAAAATCCGGCAGCAGTTTTTTTTTTTTTTATGAGAAAGGATCCAAATAGCCTTTTTTGCCAGTGATGCCTCATATACTAAAAGGGATTGTCTTCATTGGTTACTAAAGTGGATGTTCTTTGCGTGCCCATACACTCCAGTGACACTCTTGCATGCACCCACCAGGGTGTGCTGTTGGAACACAACGGTGGTTGGAGGCTGCCGGTATCCTCTCTCTATTAGACATCTGTCTCGTTAAACCTTCCAGACAGTGGGTTTTCTCTGGCTCCAATGATCAGCATGTCAGCATTATCTATCAGACAGAAGGGGGGAAGGGAACCTAACACATGAAAGACCAACTGTTGCAGATGCTTAAGTGAAAGTCAGAAACGGAGCGAACCTACTGCTGTTAAATATCAAGCTCCATTCTTACTGTCATGTCATGTCCCTTGAAGTGTTGTTTTACCTTTTAAAACGTGTTATTGGCTTGTGTGCTTCACGAGTTCAAATCGTGTGTTTATACACGTGTGTTTATACACGTGTTGACACATTCGTTGTTTTCTTGCTGTCCTCTTTGTGACAATTTGTCATTCCCTATTTTTATCCTAAACACAACCTTTTCGAAGAGCCTAAATGGTTTTAACACACAGGAATTTACAAACGTCCCCAGAACTATTCACACTTGAAGTAACTCCCAGTCAGAGTTTCTAAGGTAAAACAGGACAGGCCTCCACAGTCTCCTCCATTTTACTCCAGTCTTGACATCGCAAGGGAAACTAAATCTGTCATCCACATTGACAGCAGTTGATATTTTGACTACTTAAAATGGAATCTATGAAAACTCTGTAAATACTGTAAAATGTCATGAAATCAGGGAGAGACAAACACAGATCATAGTTGAAATGTGTGGAAGAGTCCACCCAGCACTCTACAGTCATGGCCAAAAGTTTTGAGGCCTCAGGTTTTTATGGTGGCAATTTGTATTAACTCTAGATTGTGAAGAGTGATTAGATGAATTACAATTAATAGCAAAGTCATTCCCTGTCATGAAAATGACCGTATCACAAAAAATACTGCATTCCAGCCACAGCATTCAGCAGACTGGTTGCTTTTAAAGAGAGTAAGTTACAGGGTGATCTGTGTAAAGTTAGAGATAGATGGGGTGATGATGAATGTCATCAGTGCTTATGCTCCTCAGGTAGGTTGTGACTTGGAGGAGAAAGAGGAATTCTGGAGAGAGTTAGATGAAGTTGTTTTGAAGGTTCCTAAAGAAGAGAGAGTGGTTATTGGAGCAGATTTAATGGGCATGTTGGTGAAGGAAACAGTGGTGATGAGGAGGTGTTGGGTAGATATGGTGTTAATGAAAGGAATACAGAAGGACAAATGGTGGTAGATTTTGCTAAAAGGATAAAGATGGCTATAGTTAACACTTAATTTACGAAAAAGGAAGAGCACATGGGCACATGGGCACATGGGCAACACGGTGGCTTGGTGGTTAGCACGTTTGCCTCTCAGCACTGGGGTCTTGGGTTCAAGTCCCTATCTGAGTGGAGTTTCCATGTTCTCCCTGTGTTTGTGTGGGTTTCCTCTGGGATCTCCGGTTTCCTCCCACAGTCCAAAAACATGGAGGTTAGGTAAATTGGCAGTCAACAAAAAAAAAATTCTCCCTGAGTGTGTGTCTGTGAATGTTCGATTTATATAGCACCTTTCCAAATTCCCAAGGCGCTTTACAATTTAACACAGGTACAAGTCACAGACAACCAATCACACACACACCGGCGAGAAGCGGCAGCCAATTGCGCACAGCGTACTCTCCACCAGAAGCCACAGTCCCCTGGGGGACTGAATGGGGTGCAGGAAGGGGAGAGAGGACAGACCCTAGTGGCAGAGCACCATCTACCACTGGGCATACAAGCACACACACACACACACTCAGACACTACTTTTTATTGAACATAGAGACACAGACACACACTCAGGGAGAATTTGTTGACTGCCAATTTACCCAATTTAGGATCTGTACAGATTGGCCAGACAGAGAAACCGTGATGGGCAGAATGTGCAGCAGGTTAGGATGATAAAGGATAAAGGTGGTAATGTGTTGTCTGATGAGGAGAGTGTCTTGGTGGAAGGAGTATTTTGAGGAACTGTTGAATCAAGAGAATGAAAGAGAAAGAAGGTTAGAAGAGGTAGAGGTTGTGAATCAGGAAGTGCCCCAGGTGAGTAAGGAGGAAGTAAGGGCTGCAATTCAGAGAATGAAGTGTGGTAAGGTAGTTGGACCGGATGATATTCCAGTGGAGGCATGGAAATGTTTGGGAGAGACAGCAGTGGAGTTTTTGACTGTCCTCCTGACTGTGGCAACCTCTAAACGGGAATATCCCAAAGAAGAAGTCTTGTATTTTATAAGTGCATGAATAAGTGAGATCTGGACACAGAGAGCTTTAGCCGCTGCACCAGTTTCACGTGCGACAAGACCTGCATAGGACACCACCTCAGTATAGCAGTGCTCACTGTACCTGAGGGCAGGGAGCAGCTATATAACCACTGACACAACAGTAGCCGTATCAGAATTCGTAGGAGGTAAAAGGAACTTTGCGTTATCATTTCGGAACGGTTTAAGCCTGGCTACAGAGTGCAACAAAAGTTACATAAGAACGTAGCTACATTTTGGTTGGCGTTAAGATTCTGGTAGGGGGAGTAGACATCCAGTTATAGGCCAGACAGTCTGTTTATTCAGCTCCAGTCCTTTGCCTGAAAAGACATTTATTTCTTATTTTTCTAGAGTGAACCCCACTGTGCTGGGTCACCCCCATGCCAATGCACATACCTTGTCAGATCACCCGTTGTTCTTCACCTACTGCCTAAAAGCAGAATGTCTGCTGTTAAATGCAGCTGTGCTGTAAAGTCAGTTAGGATGTGTGTGATGCTGTGAGAATAGGAAAGGGTGTAATGCATTCTATAGACTTCTATAGGCTTTTATAGACTTCTATAGGACATGCAAGACTTAATTCTGCAAGGAGATGTCAACTCTGTTGAGTAAAATATTTATATTACAGACTTCCAGATAAAATAGGTGAGGTTTTTGTTGTTTTAATTTTGGAAGTTGTATTGTCCTTTTGGGGATGTGACATCCTACATTAAGGGTTATTAAAGTCTGCATAGATGCTGATGTTTTCTATAGGCCTTTTCTATATTCTATGTATAAATAACTTGATTATACTGAGTATCCTGATTAATGAAATGGTCTAAATGATGGAGATAAGTTAAGACTGAATGTTTGTGTTCATTTAATGGAAGCTTAAATGAGATTTTACACGTCACGTTTAGCAAAATTATAAATGCTCAGTCTCTTTGACAGCTAGTATCAGGCTAAGATAAACATCAAAACTCAAAAGGAATGAAGAAAAGGATGAAAATGTACAATTCTTCGATGGCTCTCCAAAGACGTATCCTACATGTTTTGCACTGCTAGAATACTGTTCCAACAACCGCTGGCCAAAAACTTTTGTTAAATTGTTGTTGTATGTTCTTTCAATCCTAACATTTGGTTATAGACGGTGTCTTGAAACAAATCAGAGTCTATGACTCTCTAAGCCTCCATCTTTCTCCAAAAGACTGGGAAATGGATATACTAAGGTAACTAAAATATACTAGTTTTGTTAAGAAAGCAATTATAGACAGGGGTTTCAGGAGACCTGGAACCTTGCTGAATGGAGCATACAGTATCCACAACAGTGGCTCCAAAGAGATTGCCAAAACTGTGGTGTTTTCATATGCACAGTAAGTAAACAAGTGTTGCTTTTTCTCCCCCTCTATACCTTAGAGTATTCTTTATTCCTCCATGTTTTCTGCATAGATGGCTGAAATGGAGGTGCGGGGATAAAACTTAGAGAAGGTATTGTAGTTGGGCCTATGGCTAATGCCCTCACAGGTAATCAGTAATCTTTAACCAAATACATTTACCATCCCAACCTCGTTACATTTTAATGGTTTAAACCTCACTCCGTTTTCATTAGCTGTGACATCCATCATATAGGTCCTAAAATAATATTTGGAGTGCTTTTAGAGCAAGACATGTAGTAGCCCAATTGTGTCCAAATACATTTTAGCATTGAAAATGCCCAAGTCTTTAAAAGCAGATGTCTTTTATACCAACTCCTCCAAACATGTTTTGGTACATAATACACACCTAAAAGGGTTAGAAATAGGCTACATTTGAACATAACATGTAAGAAGTCAGCACTTAGTGCAGATAAAAACTGCAAGAGAACATGGACCCTTATTACAAACCCTCTTCACTTTTTAAGTGTAGCAGATAACTTGAATCTGATAACCATGAATTGTTCTCCTGGTGCCAGTTATGGAACACAGAGGGCTCAAATTTACACTGCCATGTGAACCCTGACGGCTATGACCTACACACAATCTCAGGGTCTAAAAATGTACCACCTTGAATTCTACTCCAGAGCAGAATAAGGAAGTAGCTAGGGGCCATCTTACAGAACCATTAGTGGACTAGCTTTGTCTTTGAAAAAAGGCAAGTTGAGCAGCAAGTTCTCAAAAGCATTTATTCACAAACCACAGGCAGAGCAGATTTGAAGTTGCTGGAGCCTTTGATCATGCACAGGTCTGTATCCAAGTACACAGAAGGTTGTGGTCTGGAGTGCTGCAGGACGTTCAGGGCACAGCAAAGAATGCCAGAGGTCCCAACCCCATAGAGATGGTCCCACTACATCTGCTTTATTAATGCCTGGGAGGAACATGGGGGAAGTCGGTGAAAAGGAAGTCAGCTAAACAAGGTGAAGGCCAGGAACCATGCAAGGTCTCCAAAATGGGGAAAGCACAACAGTAGTAAAACTTTACCTTCCAGGTCATTCTTTCACTGGCTCAGGATTTGGACCAATCCCCGACCCTTCCACAAGCAGCAGTTTCTTGAGCTGGCCTGGTTCACCACGAGCATCTATAAACAGAGATTGCACCCATAATGCAGATAGCTGTAAGGTTTAGGTCAAGCCACAAAAAACGCCACACTAACCAAATTAAACTAGCAGCCATGAATACAGTGCATCCAAGACCTGATAGTTGTGTCCCAGTAACTGTTGGGAGACAGCGCAATACAGACAACACTCAAACCTTTGTAGTCTCTGATCACTCGTGATAGCAGCAGGCCAGTTTCACGTCGTTGTTCTCGCTCTCCCGTCGAACCGAACGCTGCAACACGAGAGGACGACAAACTCAGAAACCCAATAACTGAACCAATACAAATACAACAACCACACAGATAAACTTACCGAGACTAACGACAGCGATCAGAGTCATAAAAATGAAGACTCGCTGAAGACCCATTACGACTACACACTAAAATATCAAACTCGTTTTGAAACACATCTTTGCTGCTTGGATCGGACATTAAATAGCCGAGTACAAGTCGTGATCAGGTGTCCATCTCGCCTGGCCTTCATTAACAATTACCGTTTATTTATCTTTGGGAACTAAACAGTTAATCCGCGCAGTTTGTTATGAGCTCGTTTGAAGTGACGAATAAACGCGGTCTAACAAGAGGATGATGCGTAGATATTACATGGTTAATCGTTATAGGTCTAGTGATGGGAATTCTAAGCTTTCTATCCAATTGTACTGAAAATAGGTTCACTTCATGAAGCCTCATGAACCAGTGGACAATACCGCCATCTGGTGGACAGAGAAAGCAGCGTATTTTATTAATTCATTTTTAGCGTTTAATTAAAGACTTTTGAGATGGGATGTTGTAAGTAGGATATAAAATTTTTACAAATTCCCTAAATTCTGTGTCGTAAACAATACTAAAGGGATGTGAGTCTTTCAAAATCATATTTAGCAATGCCTTGTCAATAATTTGTCTTGTTCCTAAGAATTAATGTGACTCATTTTGTATCTAATATACTCTTCATAAAAATATATAACATTTCCTATGCACATGAATACCGATTGGAAAACGTACACATTTAAATGTATTAGTGTTAACAGCATTAACAAAAAATGTATAAATAAAGCTTGAATATGTAAATGTAAAACAATATAGGCTCTTCATACCTACATGACAATGTGGCTTTGAGGATGTATGGTTTCATGTTTTGCCCAAAAATGTCTTAGCACTGATGATGTATTGTTGTTGTAAGCCAACTGCTGTGAGCATACTAGACACTTCACCTGAACTAAAACAGTATTCCTGCAGTATTTTAAATGTAAAATAAATGTAGGGATTGTTACCGGTTAAATATACTAAAGCTTATTAAACAGTTCTCAACCTTATTAGATGGCATAAGCTCAGTGATCCCAAACTTCAGAACGTCCTCTTTTTCTGGCAGGTTCCATCTTTGCTATTAGATATGACAGTGCTTGTATGTGTATGTTTGTAGGCAGTGGCGGACTTAGCAATTTGGGGGCTCAAGGCGAATTTAGCTAGGGGGCCCATCAACATTAATATGCGAGAAATAAGTTAGCTAGACAAGGGGGCCCTACAGTGGGAGGGGCCCAAGGCAATTGCCTAGCAACGCCTCTATGCAAAGACCGCCTCTGTTTGTAGGTGTCTAGTCTATTTGTATTTCTCTCTCCCTCGCTCAACCATCGATGCACGAGCGAAGATTTGCTCCTTTTGAACCAGCCTCTGAAACAGTCAAGTGAACGTGAGCCAAAATGAAGCTTCGGACATCATAGTCACGTGATCACTTCAGAATGAATCAAGCTCCAACTCAGTGGTTTGAGGAATTATCGTTTTTTGAGACATGCTGTGACCCAGGGTTGCAACTACATACTTTCTGAGGTGTATGCAAACATACTAGACACCCCCCGCACTCCACTCCCCACCCCCGATCAACTCGGCAAATAATTTTCTGGCATCGATTTGGCGCCCCCTCTAGTGCAGCGCCCCTATGCGTTGCATACGCTGCATACCCCCTTTTTGCACCACTGCTGTGACCTCACTAATTATTAGTATGTGGTTAAAATAAAGTTCATGAATTTGGTACATACACTGAGGGCTCAACAAATTAACATTGCCATGTATCATGGTCAGTAGGGTTCATATCTAGAAATCACTTCAAAATCCTGCTTGGATTCTACACCAGAGCAGAATAAGGAAGTAGCTAGGGACCATCTTACAAAGCCATTAGTGGACTAGCTTTGTCTTTGAAAGAAGGCAAGTTGAGCAGCAAGTTCTCAAAAACATTTATTCACAAACCACAGGCAGAGCAGATTTGAAGTTGCTGGAGCCTTTGATCATGCACAGGTCTGTATCCAAGTACACAGAAGGTTGTGTTTACAAGTCAGTTGTGCTCCGCTAATTATGAGGGGCCGGTCTAAACCAAAAATGCCAGCCCTGATCATACACGACCCATTACTTGTCTGTATTCTGCATAACAGGATTGCAGCGTGAGTTTTTATGTTTTCTTAGGTTTTTGGGTACTGTAGCACCCTCGACAGGCCAAGTTGAGGCACTAAAGACCCACTAAAGGTTTAAAATAAATTGTACTGGCAAAATGATTTAGATCATAGAACTAAATCACATGCTGAGATCAGCTTTGTGTGAGTTTGCGTGGTATTTCTTGTGAGAAATAGTTTTCAGTAAGTTCCAAAATTTGGCCACTAGATGGAGCCCAAGTACTACCATACAGATATTTATAGTGACAAAAAAGACATTTTAGTGAATTAAAAGGTTTATTTCTGGTCAGGCAGTGCACTTTTTGTTATGAGATGTCATTTCAAAGTTAATTATCTCATTGTTCTGAGTCATACTAAGTAGATAAGTTTAACATCTAGTTTACTGAGGGGAGGGACCATTACTGTCATCATAAACAGTGCTCAAAACAAAGGCATGTAGCAACATCAAGGGCATGCACTCAAATCACAAACTTCCAAAGCCAGGTTAGAGAAAAATATTTACAGTGTGAAAGGGATTAGCTGATAAAGTATGTAAATACAAAGGCAAACTGAAAACTTCACATCAAAATTACACACATCAGAATGTTGACACATTTAAGATTACATAACAGCATGTTATGTCATTGTCGGCATGTTAACAGGACATTCTGAAAAATCGACAACATGAGTGTATGGCAGCTGATATGAACGTCTGTGTCTTCCAAAAGCTGGGGACAGGAAGGTTGGTACTTTATAAAACATTCTTCTCTATAGGAATACTTGCAGTAGATTTTGGGCTTTTATAATATGTTTTCTCCACATCCAGGTCACTCTACCCTGAGGTAACACATCTCAAATGGGTGCAGTGTGAATCCTGCAAGGAATGGCTACACACAGATTGTGCTGGCGTGAGTGACGAGGCCATGGACGTCATTTTGATTTCAAAAGTGGGGGGGACATGGATTCGTTGCTATTTAAATATTTGGTTTTAACCGTAAAAACTGGGGGGGACCAAAACCGGCTTTTGAAAAAGTGGGGGGGACATGTCCCCCCTGTCCCCCCCCAAAATTACGTCCGTGGACGAGGCTACCAAGGATCCTTTCATTCTCTTCCTGAAGAGCTCAGAGGCATTTCATCCCTGCATAGTTTTAAGAGCAGTCTCAAAACATTCCTGTTTAGATCCGCTTTTAGTTAAGAAACTCTGTCTTAATAGTTTTATCTTATTTACTTTACTTTTTATTATCTTACTTCACTTTTTACTTTTTATGTTATTTTAATATTTTTATCTTTAATTTCTTTTAACATTTTCTTTTTGTCTTTTTGTCTTTGTCTTATCTCCTTTTAATGTTTATTTTATTTATACTGTAAAGCACTTTGAGTTACATGTATGTATGAAAGGTGCTATACAAATAAAGATTATTATTATTATTATTATTATTTCATGTGTGGCTGCAGAAAAAAAATGCCACTAAATGTTGATAGGTATGTGGTTACTTTGGTTTGGTTTTCTCTTGTTTCCAGTTTAAATGTCTCAGTCTCCTATTCATTTTAGGCTTTTATGAATGTTTGACTGACGACTCTTATTGTTTGTAGGACTCTTATGATACTGCATGAAGATGGAATGGAGGGTCCCACTGGCACTGAGGAAATAAAGGCAAGTCTAGCTCACTAAGCAAATATGGAAAATACACACCATCAAAACTGTTTTGTATGTCTAATACTCTGCATACAACCTCTCGGCAGAAAGTCCATCGTGAACTCCATTCAGATGAGCTAAAGTCAAGTCGGATGTATCTTTGGAAACATCCTGCAACATCATTACGACTCAAGCAGCTTTTAAAGCCAAAGTTCTGCCATTTCAGTGAAGAGAATGTATGTTTACATACACTTAATTAGTTAAGATATACTGCCCACAAGCACCCTGAATGATTTCTGCTTTCATATGTTCATTGCATTTCTGCATACAAAACATGCATGCATGTCTATACATTTAATGTGCATCTTGTCAAACATATGGCCAAATAATGAATGTGGTAAAACAGAATTGGTAATGTTATTTCATGTGAAACATTGCACCTTTATTTGGTGCTGGTAGTCACCGACAATGGTCAGTACCACATTTTTGAGAGTTCATTTAGTCTCTTATCCACTTTGGTGTGTCACATACAAATATATGTGCAAAATAATTACTATGCAAGATTCCTTGTATATGCCCCATTAGGCCATCAAACCGACTGAAATGATCAGGGCAGCTTTGAAAATGGGAAATGACCTTCAGGAACTGGATTTATTCTTTGATGTCGTGATGCCTGAAGTAAGGAAAAATCAACCCAAGGTACATCACAACATTACATTCCTTTATTAATCACAACTATTTCCTGTATTTGGTTTTGACATCTCTGATGCTATTATGTTTGATGTAATCTATAAATCAAGTTTTCATTATTGTTTTTCATAAGATGACCATCAACATCCTCATGAAACATGAAGGGTTCTCAAGGTACATGGCTGAGTTATTTATTGCATCAGGTTCTACACTTGAATAATGACTAGAAATGTAAGTATTCCGCATCAAACTAAATTCTGGTGATTCTTTAAAAATCTCTTTTGAATCTCTTATCTAAGTTTTTTAACCTTTTTTTGAACCGTATATATTTATTTATTTATTTATTATCAATTTTTTTATTTATATTTAATAAGAGAAATAACATTCTATTTTATTTTTAACAATATTTTGTCACTGTAAAATAATTTTATTTTTTTTTGTTTAGTTTGTTTCCTCTTTGGTTATGTGAAATAAAGACTGTGGTATCCAACACTGGACAATTCAGTCTCAGTCTCTCTTTCTTATATATGGTACAAACAATTGCATACCGAAAATAGCCAAATAGGCTGTAGGAACTATGACAGTATCTCTGTTTAGGTACACTAGCAATATGTAATAATAGCGTATGTGTCAGACATGAGGAAATTGGGTGTATTTTTGGGTTATTTTGATGTGTGGATTTTTGTTGTGGATTTATTTGGATTATGTTTTTTTTGGTGTTTGTTTGCAGTGTGTTTCCACCTGGTGTACTATTGTCTGCGCTCATAGGACAATTCTTCCCCATTAGAAGGTTCCTATTTAATTGGCTTGATGGACAACTCGGTAGCGATTCATAGGACTCCTGGATAAAACTGACAACCAATGGCATTGCCGTAGGGTGGAGCATGCACTCGGTTGTTGGATAAAATACGCGGGTGAAACATTGGCAAAAGAGGGGCGGGCGACATACGAGAGCAGCGTGATACGCGCACGGACGGGGATAACCGGGCTGCACGATTGTACTGGGCTCGAACAGGAAGCTGCTGTCATTCCGCCAGCCTTGGGTAAGGGCATTGGGGGGCTGAATGACGGCAGTCTCAGCACCGCCATGAGAGAGTCACGCGGACCGAGACGCCGAGGCTGCTAGGAGCCGAAGCAGACGCTGCTAATCCAACCAGGCTTGAATCGCTCACCCTGGGAGTTGGTGGTATCCGCTCCCGGGTCAATTGTGAGTATTGTTCATTGATTTGGGGTGGAAGCTAGACATCTAAGCTTTGAATCAAACGGCGAGTTGTGTTGGAGTACTGCTCTTGGTGTTTGTCATCACAGTGGGCGGTTGCTGTGTCCTGTGGGACCGTCGGTCGGACGAAGTGGAGATCGCGCTGGCCGAAGAATCGCCCTGTACTACGGTTACCCCTCCGTCCGCTCGGATTGACTGTGTTCTGGCGACGGCCGTTCTTGTCCTCGTGATGTTTTTATTATTGTGTTTGAGTCATAACTACTGCATCTTAGTCGTACATTAAGCTGTCTGCCGTGTAGCCTGACGTTGGGTAAAGTTGTTCTTTTTATGATTTAAGTTAATGGGTTGCTGCAGCATTTCCAATTTCTGATTTTTGAGTTTCCATTTGTTATTGTGTCTTTTAAATAAATTGTTATTTCTTACATAATTTATGTTGGTGTCTGGAATTGCTCACCCCCAGATTTAAAGAACCTGCGAGTGGTAAACTTGAACACCTTGACGGTTTAAACTTAATGTAGAGTTCCTAGGCTCTTAAAACCCTAGGTGGCGTAGTTGGCTACATTGATTTATTGTAGTGACCCAGCGTGCGGCCCTACATATGCTGTATTTTCATTTGAAAACATTCAAGAAATTTATAACATGCAGGCGTGTACCCTAACGATATCCCACGGAATTGTTCGATCGAATATTTGTAGTTCCCATATTTTATCTACCGAAAATTACTACCAAAAGTATTTTTTGCTTTTTTGTTTACAAAAAGTGCGGGGCGCATGCGCAGCAAATACACTTGTTTAGAGGACACCGAACGCAAGCCAACAGAACTTTCGCGAGCCACCGCTCCATAACTGACGCGAGACAACGCTGTGAGCCACCAGGCAACTGTTGCGCGGCACTGAGCAATACCTGTTCGCGGCACAGGTATTGCTCTTGGTTAGTGGTGCGCGACAGCAGCAACAGTACAGTACAGTTTTTGCACTAACCGGTTCTCCAAATTTGGCGGCCTTAGTCCACCATTGGTCCACCATGACCAGTATGGAAGTATTATCACGAAAAAAAAATCCACAGACACAAACGGGTCCGCATGGGTCACATGGGCACACAAGACACACGACCCTACAAAATCCCTGACCTCCTGATCCATACTAGGCCACCAAAACCATCTCTGAAGGAGCTCGAGGGTGTACCGGAAGCCAGGATGGGCAGCAAAGGGCGAGTCATGTCCCCATTCCATGACTCGCTTACGTAGGTGTGGGTGGACAAACAATCACCCTGCAGGTTCACCACCCGGGCTAGGAGTAGTGGCTAGGGACTGCTTAACAGCAGCCTCAACATCCCACTGGATAGGAGCGGCAATCTTGGCCACACGGATGACGGTGCTGGGGCCTGACTGTTCCGGAGATGATGCGAATTGATGGGAGAGTGTATCTGGTTTAGCGTTCTTAGTCCAAGGGCGATAGGAGAGGATAAAATTAAATCGCCCAAAAA
Organism: Brachyhypopomus gauderio; assembly: GCF_052324685.1. Taxonomy (NCBI): domain Eukaryota; kingdom Metazoa; phylum Chordata; class Actinopteri; order Gymnotiformes; family Hypopomidae; genus Brachyhypopomus; species Brachyhypopomus gauderio. The sequence continues at coordinate 4,347,985 of NC_135215.1, forward strand.
ACATGGACCATCTAGCCTGCCTAGGGTTCAGGCGTTTGGCTTGTTGGAGGTAAGCCAGATTTTTATGGTCAGTCCAGGCCATGAACTGGTGTTTGGCCGCCTCCAACCAGTGCCTCCATTCCTCAAGAGCCAACTTAACGGCTAGTAGCTCTATCTCCCACGTCATAATTGTGCTCAGCAGGTGTAAGACGGTGGGAGTAATAGGCGCAAGTGTGTAACATAGGAGGGGTGCCCAAACGTTGGGACAAAATAGCCCCGACACCCTGGTCAGAGGCGTCAACCTCAACAACAAAGGGGAGATCCAGATCAGGCAAACAACACTGGGGCAGAAGTAAAGTGCTCATTGAGGGCATCGAAAGCCCATTGAGCCTCCTCAGTCCATCTGAACGGACCCGGCGTCTTCCTAGTAAGAGCTATGAGAGGCCCAGCCACATCACTGTAACCTTTAATAAACTGCTGGTAGAAGTTGGCAAAACCCAGAAACCTCTGAATCAGATGGAGTGACTTGAGGACTGGCCACTGTGAGACGGCCTTAACTTTAGCAGGATCCATGGCTAGGGTGTTCCTAGCCACAGTAAAACCCAAGAAATGTACTACTTGGGTATGGAACAGGGACTTCTCCAGCTTAACAAAGAGGTGATGTTCCATGAGGACCTGGAGAACCCTATGTACATGCTTAACATGTTCCTCTTTGGTTTTACTATAGATCGGGGCCCGGTACAGCGACAGCGCAGCCAGAGCTGACCTGAGAAGAGGTATCAGCGAGGCCAAGACGGTGTACAAAAGGAAGATAGAGGACCACTTCGCTGGAAATGACCATAGAATGATATGGCAGGGCAGAAATCACATCACTAACTACAGATGCAGGAAACCGGACAACGCTAGTACTGACTCCTCGCTGACAGAGGAGCTGAACCACTTCTTTGCCTGCTTCAATACAGTCAGACCAGCAACAACAACTACACATTCACCACTCTCAATTAGCACTAGCATGTTAACTCTTCAGGAACATGAAGTGAGACGAGTACTGAAGGCGGTGAATCCCAGGAAGGCGGCTGGCCCCGACGGCGTACCTGGAAAGGTGCTAAAAGCGTGTGCCGACCAACTGGCGGGGGTTTTCACCTGCATATTCAACATGTCCCTGTCACAAGCCAACATTTCCACCTTGCCTCAAGTCCTCCATCATCATACCAGTTCCGAAAAAAGTCCGTGGTGGAGAGCATAAATGAGGCCTGTTTACAGGCCTGTTGCACTTACACCAGTAGTCATGAAGTGCTTTGAAAGACTGGTCTCTAAACACCTCAGAGTCTGTCTATCTCCCAACCTGGACCCCCATCAGTTCGCCTACTACACCGTAGGCATGCACCGACTACACCTCCAGATGAGGGGTGATAAAAGGCATTTCGCATAGCCTTGGAGAACTGTTCACAGGTAGTGACAGTCTCTGATTGTTGTTCCCATACTGGCGTTGCCCAGTTTAACGCCTTCCCTGAGAGCAGAGTCATGACATAGGCTATCTTAGCCTTTTCTGTGGGAAACCGAGATGGTTGTTAAAAAATGAATGAACATTGTAGCAAGAATCCTCATTCTATAATGCAGTGACTCACTGAAACAGTAAGCACTGAAATTAAGTGGACGCGCTAAAGAGAAAATCACCTAAAGACGCCAGGGGAAGTATCCGGCTGGCAGGCGAACGCCACAACAAACAAAAAACCCTTCCTAAACTAAAGCAAAAACACACAGGAAGAGAAACAGCAGGGGAAAAACTTAAGAAAGGCCAGGGAGCGTCGCAGGAGGTAAGTACTCGAGCAGGAGACAGAACAACAAACATGAGATAAACTGGTGACAAAACACCAACGACCACAACCGGGAACCAAACTACATAAAAGGGCTGAGTGACGTGAGACATAGAGAACAAAACAAATCAGCAGCACTACTGATTGCGGAGACCCCGCCTGGAACTGGCTTGTGGACTCCTCCTAGTGGTGGTCCGGGGAGTCGCATCCGAGCCAGCCCTGACACTCAGATAGAGAAGCCCATCTCTGCAGCTACATCCAGAATGTTCGGAATCCCCTCCAGCAGGTCTAGGATGTGCTCGGAGAAGATCACTTCTCCTTCCTTTGTAATGATGGCATCAAATATGTCCCGCTCCTCACTGAGAAGGTTTACGTGAGGTCTCTTGCTGGGTCTCTTGCTGGGAAAGGTCTCCCTCTTTCTCTTCCTCCTCATAGGTGGTTGAGTTGTCCTCTTTTGCCTGACAGCTTTCTCCATGCGGATTTGGTGGAAGGCCGCACGATATGACTCCATGTAGGACAGGTAGGAGGTGTGGCTGTGTTCATGCCAGTCCCTGTAGAGAGGCAGACACTGAGGATGCTGCTGGCAGAGCTGCTGCCAGTAGAGCTGCAGTCTGTAGTACTCTTTCAAGTACGGGTCCTGCAAGTAGAGCTGCTGCAGGTACAGCTCCTGGTCTGCATGAGGATCTTCTAGGCTGCCAGGCATCTGAGGACACTCGGTGACATAACCACCATCCCCAGTAAAGACAGGCACGGGGTGAGCTGAGAGCCAGGGTTTTGCACCTGTTATGGACACACATGGCATGATTCCAAAGACTGGTTGCTTTCATTACAGTACACAATGAATGACAATGTTTTGATTTTTGAGAATTTCAGTAAGTCAGTTCTAGCCCATTTGTACAGAATTAACAATATCTTATCAATGTTGATGATGTCATATTTTCTTTTCCATTTTTAAATTGTACACCATTGGATGATAATGTTTTGATTACAATGTTCCCAGCTACAAAGATTGTGAAAAACCTGAAAGCATTTCTTACCTACTGATGTTTTCCTGGTCAGGTCATGTGCAGGAAGCTGGTGGTTCTGCACCTCTGCCAGACCTTACAAACAAATGTAATAAATGTTTTTGTTTTTTACTTTATCATGGATGGTTATTTGGTTTGTTGAATACGCATGTAATCTTCAGTGTTACACAGTACCAGTGTGGAGTGGACCTGTGGGAGGGTGGATGACCCATACAGATGGTCCTTCTTCAGGTGCCAGTCTGGGGTCTAATCAAGGCAAGATCAGGCAGGTGCGTCAAACTTACTATTACATGTTACAAGTTTTGTAAAGTTTATTATGTCCCAGTACATATCACCTAAGGATTGTTTTTGCCAAGTTAAATACAATTGATTTAAATAGAACAAAAATTAAATAACGAAATGTTAGAAACAAGGAAAATATATGATTAAAATAAAAATAAAATGTAGACATTTAAAAAACAAATTTGACATAAAAGATATAAAGTGCATCAAATCAAAGCTACAGAATAGCTATGCAAAACTTCACCTGAGAGCTAAAACAGCCGAATTAATCTGTAAGGCATGGGAGCACATGTTTTCTGTTTCTGAAAGTGGCTATAGTCTGTGCACATCTCATGACTTCAGGAAGCTTATTCCTCCTGACTGCAATGTAATGTAGGAGCAGTCATGGGCTGGTGTTAGGGAACTGGTCTTGTGACCGGAGGGTCATGGGTTCGATTCCCAGACCTGAGGCCATGATTGAGGTACCTTTGAGCAAGGCACCTAACCCAAACTGCTCCCCAGGTGCCGGGCTAGGGATGCCCAACGCTCTGGGCATGTGTGTGCCACAGCCCCCTAGTAATCACTAGTGTGTGTGTGTGTGTGTGTGTGTGTGTGTGTGTGTTCTAACTGCAAAGATGGGTAAGAAGTAGAGGACAAATTTCGATTGCGGTGAAAAAAATCACAATTAAAAAAATATATAAATATTTTTAAAAATAATAATAATGGCCGAAGGCCACGTCACCATATGTAGTCCTTATTTAGGGTCCGTTAATAAGTCAGACTCCACTGAGCCGAGGTGTGTGTATCGTTCCAGCATATCAGTAATGTAAGTCAGTTCTAGCCCATTTGTACAGAAGTAACAATATCTTATCAATGTTTATATGAAAGAAGACAGTCATCAATGAAGAACCCACCAGCAGGCTGGAGGTAGACTGGCTGCATCTGCCTCAGAACCTCCCCTTGAACATGGGGTTGAGGAAGGTGTCTCTGCCTCTCCATGTCAGGGTCTAAATGCAAAACACCAACCAAGGGCACAGAGAAAGTATGAGTGTGTACTGTTAAGAACTTCAGGTCTATAAGAAGGGCTACAGTGCCATGTGTATGCATGGGTCTGCACCTCTGATGGTTCTGCACCTCTGCCAGACCTTACAAATAAATGTAATAAATGTTTTTTTTTTTTACTTTATCATGGACGGTTATTTGGTTTGTTGAATACGCATGTAATCTTCAGTGTTACACAGTACCAGTGTGGAGTGGACCTGTGGGCTGGTGGATGACCCATACAGACGGTCCTTCAGGCATGTTAATATGGCCGACATTTGATGGTCCCGCCGTACTTCTGTGAGGGAAGGGTGCCGGTCCACCTTGGGAGTTGTAGGGCACACCTGAAAATCCCACAGCAGGTAAAGTAAAACCCAGCACAACGCACAGTGAGGCTCATATGCCTTGTAAGTGTTTCCCAATGAACAAGTGATTATAAGAAGGGCCATGGTGCCAAGTGATGTCATTAGAATGTGGGGAGAATGCTCTAGAATTTGTGATGTCATGTTTCCTAGAAACCTGTTTCTTTTTAAAAATGTTTATTTTTATTTGCTTTTTCCATGGCTGTGGGATTTATGAAAATTGTGCTGAGTCAAAGAAATAACCCATGATCCATTAATTATATTGTGCTGTACACAGGAAATAAATAGCTTGACAGTCATTAGTAGAATAAATAGACATAGGTTATTTTTCTAAACCTTAGAAACCTACTACATATATTCAATTTTTATTATGAATAAGGAAATCCATACTCATAAGAACTAAATCTACTGTCTTATATAGAAATATAATATTATGTACAGTATATGAAAATATATTTTTCTCACCATGAGTGGTAAACCCTGGTGTGTCTGTGAAGTAGTTCTGTTCTTCTCCAGGCCTTGGCAGGTGAGTTCTCTGGGGGTAAAAACTCATTCTCAAAATTAAAAGTAGAAAGAATAGAAAGATAGAAAGATTCAGAAAAAATAGAAAGATCTGGGATTGTAAATCAAAACTTATTTGTAAGATTTGTAAGATTTGTAAAGCTTGTAAATCACAGAGCAAATTCTCATATAACCGGTTCTGAGCTTTTCAGCATCAAAACTGAAATCCAAACATTCCACCTTCCCAACCAAACATTCTAAACCAAACATTCCAAAGTTGCTCGTGATATCACAGTTTCCAATTTTTTTAAGGGAACCCCGGCTGATAACATATGTAAGCCTTAATATCGTGTGATTACTCTAAATTATTAAGACACGTTGTAAAAAATCACAAAAAGTAGCAGATTTATTAGATTTTCGGTAAATTCCCGCTGCACGTAGGTCGCCATTTTTATAACTGCTGACGGGCGCAGCAGTTAGTGACGTCAAATGGTTGCAGTGACTGGCCGTAACTTTTGTCTTACCGGTTTTTCTATGCTGATAACGTGTAATAGCGAGCTCTTATTGAAGACTGACGTCGCATATAAGGTCAAAGGGCTTTCTTTTATACATGTCTAGTAGTGACTAAATTCCAATAGTAAGACTGAGTGACAGGCTAATATGTTGTGATTCACATTTAATTAACCCTAATCTTTTTGGCCGCTGCATCTGATGTAAACGTCATGTCCGAGTTGCGTTATCCGTCTTGGATGGAGAACACTACAGCTACGGACTCCTCGACTATCTGTAATTGATTCGTATCTAGCAGATTGTCAGATTTATCAATGACCGCTAATTATATTAAACTATATTAAATTTTGAAAGGTTTAAACGTTAGCGGTAAACGTTGTTGCCGGGACGCCAGTAGAGAATCCAGCAGAGGTGGGACCAAGTCAGTGTTTTGCAAGTCTCAAGTAAGTCCAAGTCTTTATACCTCAAGTCCCGAGTCAAGTCTCAAGCAAAGACACTCAAGTCAAGTCAAGTCTCGAGTCAAGACAGGCAATAGTCAAGTCAAGTCCCAAGTCTGAAACTTGGAATTTCAAGTCCTTTCGAGTCTTTTTTTTTTTTTTTTTTACCAATGTTGCAGGTATATTTTAAATGTAAATAATAGACATGCATTCTTTTTTAAATCTGTATTCTCCTCAAATCTTGATAAAACATGTGCAACTGAAAACACGAAGTATAAAAAAAATTAAAATTACACCTCTTGTGACGGGCGGGGGTGAGCAACAAAAAGGAAGCGATCACGCCAAGTCTCAGGGAAAAAAGATGGTTTAATATAAAGTGTGCAAACCTAAAACCCGTGCAATAGATCCAAATTAAGGATATAATGACCAGCAGTCAACTGGTACAAAGACAAGACATATATAGGCAAACAAACGACCCTCAGGTGAGACGGATCACGGGCTCCGCCCACCTGAGGGACGCACATGACGTCACCAAACAACGACAACAACAGCCGCTGTGGACAGAGGTGGCCGGTAGGGGTGCTGATATTTTCACAGTACAATACAAAGAACCATAACAGCATTTTCCCTCTCTTCTCTTATCTGGTTTCTTGGAGAACATGTGTGAGTGACACAAGACAAACAAATATAAGAACTGAACAATTAACAGGAATCTGCAACTTTAGACATTTCAGTAAACTATTCTGCATTGCATTTGCTGGCCAAAAGTCTGTATGTCATTTGTGCACGATGAATGATGTCCCCATAGCTGAAAACTCGCTCCACTTTTGTCAATATATTTTTTTCTCGACGTAGATGTCTTCAAATACACAATCCATGCTGAGATATAACTGGATATTATGATGGTGACAGAGAGAGGCTCTCTTCCCCGAGTTCAGATACAGAACCCAGGGTTGCCAACTCTCACGCATTTGACCGTCTTCACACGCTCTCACGCCACACATCCGATTTCTCACGCCGGAAAAAAATCTAGTTTATTTACATCTGATCCACATCTATGATTCAATGAGTTACTAGTTCGCTCTGGCACCAACCACTGGCGATCGATCGATCGCGATATAATACTTAATTTGTGTCCATTTTACACCCCGCCCTGTAAAAATTTACGTTCGCCAACCCCCCATTTGATTGGTTGTGCTGCAGCTCATGCACACACAGAGCTGTACAGAGTGTGGAAAAGCAGAGGACTGGTCTGCGTCAGAAGGACGGAAATGAAATTAATGGGGCGCACTTTATAAATATTAATATGTGTTTTAAAATTTAGATTTGAGGTAAAAAAAATCAAGTCTTTGCAAGTAAACAGGTTCAAGTCCAATTCAAGTCCCAAGTTATTGGTGTAAAAGTCCAAGTCAAGTCTAAGTCTCTGAATATTTTTTCAAGTCAAGTCAAAAGTCTTAATATTAATGACTCGAGTCTGACTCGAGTCCAAGTCATGTGACTCGAGTCCCCACCTCTGGAATCCAGCGCATGTTTATGTTCACGTTTCTTCGTGCGGCTCTCACTCCACATTCTGGGGCTTTTGGACTTTCTGTGTAGGAAAACTGTGGGCACTGCATTGTGTTTTAGTCTACGTTTAAAACCAACAGCACCCGTCAACTCTCTCACCAGTCGAGCTCTACTGAATGACTCAAACGCATCGGGACTGATGTGAGCAGAGCCGCGGGTCTTTTGGTAGCTGTATTCGTCCAGTCAAGTTTAGCGCGCTGCAACCCGTTTGACGTCATCTACCCAGCAGGCATTGCGCGTCAGAAAACATGACTGCGCCCATATGTCAAATATTTCGAATAAAAGCGTTGATTTGTAAATAAATCTGCTGCTTTTGTGATTTTTTTACAACATGTCTTAATAATTTAGATTAATTACAGCATATTAAAGCTTACAAGTGTTACCAGCCGGGGTTCCCTTTAAACCAAAACACCAAATCAGCCAGACTGCTACAATAACCTGGTTGTTGGTTCATACACATGGTTCATACACCTTTTCCCTGGTCAAATTCAAGCACTTTCAATGTCTATTTTCAATATTTTCCAGTACCTTCCAGCTTTAGTGAATTACAAATCAGTGATTCTTGAGACAAGGGACAAAACAAGTCTGCCAGATGAAACTCAGATTTGGGGTTACAAATATACATAAAATTGTTTTTACATTCAACCAAAAGACAGACCAGGGCAATGTTGGCACAACTTATGATTTTATGTAGTTGTATAAATATTTTTTTCATTTTACAGTTTTTCTCAGTCGATTTGGATCATTTCTGAGATCAGAATTGAAATTCTCAAAACTGTTAATTCAATCTCCACATCTCCTTGTCACTTGTGCACATCATAATTGCATTTCTCATTGTGTTTCACATTTTGCAAATGCTTTTGTACATTTTGCAAATGAACATGGACAATTGTCTGTTGTTTTTTACATTATCAATTTCTTATATCATGTTTATCAAAATGTGTTGTACAGAATGTTTGTTGAATTGTCTTACCCTCCAAAACATTTAGTCTTTAGGTCACCGCCTGGGTCATTGTATGCAAAAGTGCTGAACATGTCGTCATAATCTCTAAGTCATCATTTTATATTTAGTTATTTAGTTTATTTATTTGTTATATTTTGGTCATTTATCATAATTTGATTAAATTGTTTGCAGGTGAACATTCAGTTACAGTAAGAAAGGGAATTGGTGAAGGTTTAGATCAACCAATGGTTTCAACCACAGGTCAGAGGTGCATCTCACCCTGGTTTAGCATTTTCCTCTTGGGTTGATTACTGCCAGTTGGGTTGATTATAAACCAGTTTGTGATGACATGAGAATGACAGAACGCTACATTGTCCCATCACAAATGTCCTAGTGCAGTGGTTCCCAAAGTGGGGGGCGCGCCCCCTAGGTGGGGCGCGGAGCTATTGCAGGGGGGGCGCGGAGCTTGAAAGTAAAACGTGCACATGTGTCAATATTAGGGATGCACCGATTCCGATATTAATATCTGAAAAAATTCTAGATCGGGTATCGGGGACAATGTGACCGATCCATAAAAACAGATCTATTCAGTCTAATTCTATGCTTGTATTGCTTGCTTTTCGGAGTTAGTTCAACCTAATACTCGCGCTGGTGGTATTCCACTTATTCCGTTGATTTGCTGGTTGACCAAAATAAACCTGGGCTCCAGCAATACTTCACTGTTCATACATGAACTGGTGAGTTGTCCAAAGCTCATTTAATGCGTTACTTACAGAAATAAAATAAAGAGCAGTGGTCTGACTCGGTCTACGACAGAAAGCTAAAAAAACAATATTCCATACGCGCGCTCAACTCGCTCCCTTAAAGAGACAGTACACATATTTCTGGCCGTTACATGCTTTGTGCTCTGCGTGATGTCTGCGCTTGCAAACTAGCCGCATATGTATTGCTGTTTCTCTTATTTCATCTCCTTATTTATTTTAAATTATATTTAGAATTCTTGAACCATTTAAAAGGTTTCTTGCAGTTTATTTTTTCACGTTTGACCAAAGTTGTGAACCTATTGTTTTTGTAAGTTTCAGGTTCTTTGGTATTATTTATTTTACATTCAATGTTATATTCATAATTGCACTGACTGAACAAATGCAAGTTGTGTTGTTTTTACATGTTTTATGTGTGTTTAAGTGTGCTATACTGGTGCAGAGTTTTCAATAAACTTGTAATTCAGTATGTCTGTGTTTTAAAAAAAATGCTTTAAGTCGATTCAGCACAGTTTTACTCTATCAGATCGGTATCGGCAGAGGCGGTCTTTGCATAGAGGCATGGCTAGGCAACTGCCTTGGGCCCCTCCCACTGCAGCCCACTGTAGGGGCCCCCTGATTAGCTGACTTATTTTTCGCATATTAATGTTGATGGGCCCCCTACCTAATTTCGCCTTGAGCCCCCAAATTGCTAAGTCCGCCACTGGGTATCGGATCAGTATCGGCCGATACGAAGCCTCAGATATCTGAATCGGTATCAGAAGTGAAAAACGTGAATCGGTGCATCCCTAGTCAATATGAGGGGGGGGGGGGGGGTGTAGGGGGGGCACAAAAATATTCTCATCTACTAAAGGGGGGCACGGCAGAAAAAGTTTGGGAACCACTGTCCTAGTGTTTCCTCCCACCTGTTGACCAGTTGTTGGTAGAGTTCATTCAAAAACGAAAGAAGGAGGTCACTGTTATAGGGACCAATCTGGCATTTGTGAAGGACCAAACCAGCACTTGAGATTGCAGAACAAATAGTTATATTTGCTTCTCTCTTGACCAGGTACATTACTGTACTTCATTTTATTTAAATGCTTAATTGATCTATATGTACAAAAAAATATGTATTACAGTAATAGCTTTTCAGCTGCCTTTGTTTTTGAAGAACTTTGCATTTTATACAATATTTAAGGTTTTGAACCTTAGGTTTTCATTTTTGACATGCTGTGTGCAAGCATTTGTAAATAAGACAAAAATGATCCAGAATTTTGTTATTGGATATTGTGTGTATAGAAAATGTAAGCATTATGGAAACATGTAAAATGACTGGATTTTGTGCAAAAACAACATGAATTGTACTAATTGCATAGCCACTGAAGACTGATGTTGTGTTCACTGTGTTTAGAGTTTTGAAAATGTGACTACAGATTGGACAAACGCATGTTAGCAGTCATAAAAAACTGTAACAATATTAAAACATTTGTCAGTGCTCACTGATTAAGTAATGCATAACAAACAATATAGCTAAAAAAAAACAGCAAATGTTTTCTTCCCTTTGACAATAATGTATGTTGCACTGTTATGTTGCACTGCATTTACTTGACTTCTTGTTAATCACTGAGGACCAATCACTGGTTTTCCGTGTTTCCCTGCGTACACCAGCCTGTGGAGAATCTTCCTTTCCAGTGCCGTGGCCTCCTGTCCTTGACCCAGCCTCCAGAGGTCAGGGGAGCCTGGGGTGCTGATGTCTCAGTAACCCCCAATGCCCTGCCTGACAATTACAATTACCCACTATCAACTTTTATTGTGGACTTAAGATGTCCAGTGAAATGTACCTGACACTTGACAACAGGTTTTAGGTGTTTTCTTGTTTTAAAAAATTCCCCCAGAGTTTACTTTTTTAAAATCATTTTTTTAAATTGTTTGATGGTTTTAGAGTAGAGAGCAATATGACTCAGCTGACAAATAGTTATCCCATCTATAAACACAAGTCACATGCAAAATTCAGAAAATGCTGTTGCTACCCCAAAACCGCTTCACCAGAATACAACCATGCTTCTGTTCATTCTTCACAGCAACCAAGAAGAAGATTTCTGCATGATATTTCTGCATGATATAACACAGTACACTGAGTGAAAACATTAGTGAAAGTGGTAAGCAATTCAGTAACAGTTTGTACAGCCCCAGAATACATTAACAGACAAACAAGAATGTAGAACAGTTTAATTTGCTAGATTTCATGCAAGTTCGGACAGTGTCAGGTTACAGAAACATTTGCTGGATGTTAGGGTAATGTCATCAGGCAATAGTGATATTTGAAGCAAAACAGGAGACTAAAGCTGTTCTGAAACACCTGGCTGCAGTTTTGTGGCGTGAGGGGAGAGCTGAAAAACAGCAATGCAATGGTTACAGCAGCTCGATTATGCTTGACTGACAAGAACACAATCAGTTAGATACCAGAATAATGCCTTCCCTTTACTGTATGCATGTGGAAGCGTAATTCATCTGGAAGAGAACAGACCAGGAGCAGAGCAGGAGCTAGCTTAATCCACCTGCTGAGCAATGGAAGATACACTCATGTGTATTTTTGAAAATCCGGCAGCAGTTTTTTTTTTTTTTATGAGAAAGGATCCAAATAGCCTTTTTTGCCCGTGATGCCTCATATACTAAAAGGGATTGTCTTCATTGGTTACTAAAGTGGATGTTCTTTGCGTGCCCATACACTCCAGTGACACTCTTGCATGCACCCACCAGGGTGTGCTGTTGGAACACAACGGTGGTTGGAGGCTGCCGGTATCCTCTCTCTATTAGACATCTGTCTCGTTAAACCTTCCAGACAGTGGGTTTTCTCTGGCTCCAATGATCAGCATGTCAGCATTATCTATCAGACAGAAGGGGGGAAGGGAACCTAACACATGAAAGACCAACTGTTGCAGATGCTTAAGTGAAAGTCAGAAACGGAGCGAACCTACTGCTGTTAAATATCAAGCTCCATTCTTACTGTCATGTCATGTCCCTTGAAGTGTTGTTTTACCTTTTAAAACGTGTTATTGGCTTGTGTGCTTCACGAGTTCAAATCGTGTGTTTATACACGTGTGTTTATACACGTGTTGACACATTCGTTGTTTTCTTGCTGTCCTCTTTGTGACAATTTGTCATTCCCTATTTTTATCCTAAACACAACCTTTTCGAAGAGCCTAAATGGTTTTAACACACAGGAATTTACAAACGTCCCCAGAACTATTCACACTTGAAGTAACTCCCAGTCAGAGTTTCTAAGGTAAAACAGGACAGGCCTCCACAGTCTCCTCCATTTTACTCCAGTCTTGACATCGCAAGGGAAACTAAATCTGTCATCCACATTGACAGCAGTTGATATTTTGACTACTTAAAATGGAATCTATGAAAACTCTGTAAATACTGTAAAATGTCATGAAATCAGGGAGAGACAAACACAGATCATAGTTGAAATGTGTGGAAGAGTCCACCCAGCACTCTACAGTCATGGCCAAAAGTTTTGAGGCCTCAGGTTTTTATGGTGGCAATTTGTATTAACTCTAGATTGTGAAGAGTGATTAGATGAATTACAATTAATAGCAAAGTCATTCCCTGTCATGAAAATGACCGTATCACAAAAAATACTGCATTCCAGCCACAGCATTCAGCAGACTGGTTGCTTTTAAAGAGAGTAAGTTACAGGGTGATCTGTGTAAAGTTAGAGATAGATGGGGTGATGATGAATGTCATCAGTGCTTATGCTCCTCAGGTAGGTTGTGACTTGGAGGAGAAAGAGGAATTCTGGAGAGAGTTAGATGAAGTTGTTTTGAAGGTTCCTAAAGAAGAGAGAGTGGTTATTGGAGCAGATTTAATGGGCATGTTGGTGAAGGAAACAGTGGTGATGAGGAGGTGTTGGGTAGATATGGTGTTAATGAAAGGAATACAGAAGGACAAATGGTGGTAGATTTTGCTAAAAGGATAAAGATGGCTATAGTTAACACTTAATTTACGAAAAAGGAAGAGCACATGGGCACATGGGCAACACGGTGGCTTGGTGGTTAGCACGTTTGCCTCTCAGCACTGGGGTCTTGGGTTCAAGTCCCTATCTGAGTGGAGTTTCCATGTTCTCCCTGTGTTTGTGTGGGTTTCCTCTGGGATCTCCGGTTTCCTCCCACAGTCCAAAAACATGGAGGTTAGGTAAATTGGCAGTCAACAAAAAAAAAATTCTCCCTGAGTGTGTGTCTGTGTCTCTATGTTCAATAAAAAAAAGTAGTGTCTGTGTCTGTGTGTGTGCTTGTATGCCCAGTGGTGGATGGTGCTCTGCCACTAGGGTCTGTCCTCTCTCCCCTTCCTGCACCCCATTCAGTCCCCCAGGGGACTGTGGCTTCTGGTGGAGAGTACGCTGTGCGCAATTGGCTGCCGCTTCTCGCCGGTGTGTGTGTGATTGATTGTCTGTGACTTGTACCTGTGTTAAATTGTAAAGCGCCTTGGGAATCTGGAAAGGCGCTATATAAATCGAACATTCATTCACAGGGTAAGGTATAAGAGTGGTGTTTACCAGGGGAGAGTGTAGCTAAACAGAATAGGATGGTGATGTGTAGGATGTAGATGGTGATGTGTAGGATGTAGATGGTGATATGTAGGATGTAGATGGTGATATGTAGGATGGTTTTGGAGGTGAAGAAGAGGAAGAGAGTGAGAGCGGAACCTAAGATCAGGTGGTGGAAGTTAAAGGATGAGGACTGTGGTGTAAAATTCAGGGATGAGGTGAGGCAGGTACTGGGTAATGGTGGTGGTGTTCTGGATACCTGGGATGAGACTTCAAATGCAGTGAGGGATGTGGCTAGGAAGGTACTTGGTGTGACCTCAGGACAGAGGAAGATAGACAAGGCGTCGTGGTGGTGGAATGAGGAAGTTCAGGAAAGTTTGAGAGGAAAGCGGTTGGCTAAAAAGAATTGGGATTTTCAGTGAGATGAAGAAAGTAGACAGAGGTACAAGGAGATGTGTCGTAAGGCAAAGAGAGCAGTGGCAGAAGCTAAAGAGAAGGCATATAGCAATCTCTATGAGAAGTTGGACACTAAGAAAGGGAAAGGATCTGAATGAATGAATGAATGTTCGATTTATATAGCACCTTTCCAAATTCCCAAGGCGCTTTACAATTTAACACAGGTACAAGTCACAGACAACCAATCACACACACACCGGCGAGAAGCGGCAGCCAATTGCGCACAGCGTACTCTCCACCAGAAGCCACAGTCCCCTGGGGGACTGAATGGGGTGCAGGAAGGGGAGAGAGGACAGACCCTAGTGGCAGAGCACCATCTACCACTGGGCATACAAGCACACACACACACACACTCAGACACTACTTTTTATTGAACATAGAGACACAGACACACACTCAGGGAGAATTTGTTGACTGCCAATTTACCCAATTTAGGATCTGTACAGATTGGCCAGACAGAGAAACCGTGATGGGCAGAATGTGCAGCAGGTTAGGATGATAAAGGATAAAGGTGGTAATGTGTTGTCTGATGAGGAGAGTGTCTTGGTGGAAGGAGTATTTTGAGGAACTGTTGAATCAAGAGAATGAAAGAGAAAGAAGGTTAGAAGAGGTAGAGGTTGTGAATCAGGAAGTGCCCCAGGTGAGTAAGGAGGAAGTAAGGGCTGCAATTCAGAGAATGAAGTGTGGTAAGGTAGTTGGACCGGATGATATTCCAGTGGAGGCATGGAAATGTTTGGGAGAGACAGCAGTGGAGTTTTTGACTGTCCTCCTGACTGTGGCAACCTCTAAACGGGAATATCCCAAAGAAGAAGTCTTGTATTTTATAAGTGCATGAATAAGTGAGATCTGGACACAGAGAGCTTTAGCCGCTGCACCAGTTTCACGTGCGACAAGACCTGCATAGGACACCACCTCAGTATAGCAGTGCTCACTGTACCTGAGGGCAGGGAGCAGCTATATAACCACTGACACAACAGTAGCCGTATCAGAATTCGTAGGAGGTAAAAGGAACTTTGCGTTATCATTTCGGAACGGTTTAAGCCTGGCTACAGAGTGCAACAAAAGTTACATAAGAACGTAGCTACATTTTGGTTGGCGTTAAGATTCTGGTAGGGGGAGTAGACATCCAGTTATAGGCCAGACAGTCTGTTTATTCAGCTCCAGTCCTTTGCCTGAAAAGACATTTATTTCTTATTTTTCTAGAGTGAACCCCACTGTGCTGGGTCACCCCCATGCCAATGCACATACCTTGTCAGATCACCCGTTGTTCTTCACCTACTGCCTAAAAGCAGAATGTCTGCTGTTAAATGCAGCTGTGCTGTAAAGTCAGTTAGGATGTGTGTGATGCTGTGAGAATAGGAAAGGGTGTAATGCATTCTATAGACTTCTATAGGCTTTTATAGACTTCTATAGGACATGCAAGACTTAATTCTGCAAGGAGATGTCAACTCTGTTGAGTAAAATATTTATATTACAGACTTCCAGATAAAATAGGTGAGGTTTTTGTTGTTTTAATTTTGGAAGTTGTATTGTCCTTTTGGGGATGTGACATCCTACATTAAGGGTTATTAAAGTCTGCATAGATGCTGATGTTTTCTATAGGCCTTTTCTATATTCTATGTATAAATAACTTGATTATACTGAGTATCCTGATTAATGAAATGGTCTAAATGATGGAGATAAGTTAAGACTGAATGTTTGTGTTCATTTAATGGAAGCTTAAATGAGATTTTACACGTCACGTTTAGCAAAATTATAAATGCTCAGTCTCTTTGACAGCTAGTATCAGGCTAAGATAAACATCAAAACTCAAAAGGAATGAAGAAAAGGATGAAAATGTACAATTCTTCGATGGCTCTCCAAAGACGTATCCTACATGTTTTGCACTGCTAGAATACTGTTCCAACAACCGCTGGCCAAAAACTTTTGTTAAATTGTTGTTGTATGTTCTTTCAATCCTAACATTTGGTTATAGACGGTGTCTTGAAACAAATCAGAGTCTATGACTCTCTAAGCCTCCATCTTTCTCCAAAAGACTGGGAAATGGATATACTAAGGTAACTAAAATATACTAGTTTTGTTAAGAAAGCAATTATAGACAGGGGTTTCAGGAGACCTGGAACCTTGCTGAATGGAGCATACAGTATCCACAACAGTGGCTCCAAAGAGATTGCCAAAACTGTGGTGTTTTCGTATGCACAGTAAGTAAACAAGTGTTGCTTTTTCTCCCCCTCTATACCTTAGAGTATTCTTTATTCCTCCATGTTTTCTGCATAGATGGCTGAAATGGAGGTGCGGGGATAAAACTTAGAGAAGGTATTGTAGTTGGGCCTATGGCTAATGCCCTCACAGGTAATCAGTAATCTTTAACCAAATACATTTACCATCCCAACCTCGTTACATTTTAATGGTTTAAACCTCACTCCGTTTTCATTAGCTGTGACATCCATCATATAGGTCCTAAAATAATATTTGGAGTGCTTTTAGAGCAAGACATGTAGTAGCCCAATTGTGTCCAAATACATTTTAGCATTGAAAATGCCCAAGTCTTTAAAAGCAGATGTCTTTTATACCAACTCCTCCAAACATGTTTTGGTACATAATACACACCTAAAAGGGTTAGAAATAGGCTACATTTGAACATAACATGTAAGAAGTCAGCACTTAGTGCAGATAAAAACTGCAAGAGAACATGGACCCTTATTACAAACCCTCTTCAATTTTTAAGTGTAGCAGATAACTTGAATCTGATAACCATGAATTGTTCTCCTGGTGCCAGTTATGGAACACAGAGGGCTCAAATTTACACTGCCATGTGAACCCTGACGGCTATGACCTACACACAATCTCAGGGTCTAAAAATGTACCACCTTGAATTCTACTCCAGAGCAGAATAAGGAAGTAGCTAGGGGCCATCTTACAGAACCATTAGTGGACTAGCTTTGTCTTTGAAAGAAGGCAAGTTGAGCAGCAAGTTCTCAAAAGCATTTATTCACAAACCACAGGCAGAGCAGATTTGAAGTTGCTGGAGCCTTTGATCATGCACAGGTCTGTATCCAAGTACACAGAAGGTTGTGGTCTGGAGTGCTGCAGGACGTTCAGGGCACAGCAAAGAATGCCAGAGGTCCCAACCCCATAGAGATGGTCCCACTACATCTGCTTTATTAATGCCTGGGAGGAACATGGGGGAAGTCGGTGAAAAGGAAGTCAGCTAAACAAGGTGAAGGCCAGGAACCATGCAAGGTCTCCAAAATGGGGAAAGCACAACAGTAGTAAAACTTTACCTTCCAGGTCATTCTTTCACTGGCTCAGGATTTGGACCAATCCCCGACCCTTCCACAAGCAGCAGTTTCTTGAGCTGGCCTGGTTCACCACGAGCATCTATAAACAGAGATTGCACCCATAATGCAGATAGCTGTAAGGTTTAGGTCAAGCCACAAAAAACGCCACACTAACCAAATTAAACTAGCAGCCATGAATACAGTGCATCCAAGACCTGATAGTTGTGTCCCAGTAACTGTTGGGAGACAGCGCAATACAGACAACACTCAAACCTTTGTAGTCTCTGATCACTCGTGATAGCAGCAGGCCAGTTTCACGTCGTTGTTCTCGCTCTCCCGTCGAACCGAACGCTGCAACACGAGAGGACGACAAACTCAGAAACCCAATAACTGAACCAATACAAATACAACAACCACACAGATAAACTTACCGAGACTAACGACAGCGATCAGAGTCATAAAAATGAAGACTCGCTGAAGACCCATTACGACTACACACTAAAATATCAAACTCGTTTTGAAACACATCTTTGCTGCTTGGATCGGACATTAAATAGCCGAGTACAAGTCGTGATCAGGTGTCCATCTCGCCTGGCCTTCATTAACAATTACCGTTTATTTATCTTTGGGAACTAAACAGTTAATCCGCGCAGTTTGTTATGAGCTCGTTTGAAGTGACGAATAAACGCGGTCTAACAAGAGGATGATGCGTAGATATTACATGGTTAATCGTTATAGGTCTAGTGATGGGAATTCTAAGCTTTCTATCCAATTGTACTGAAAATAGGTTCACTTCATGAAGCCTCATGAACCAGTGGACAATACCGCCATCTGGTGGACAGAGAAAGCAGCGTATTTTATTAATTCATTTTTAGCGTTTAATTAAAGACTTCTGAGATGGGATGTTGTAAGTAGGATATAAAATTCTTACAAATTCCCTAAATTCTGCGTCGTCAACAATACTAAAGGGCTGTGAGTCTTTCAAAATCATATTTAGCAATGCCTTGTCAATAATTTGTCTTGTTCCTAAGAATTAATGTGACTCATTTTGTATCTAATATACTATTCATAAAAATATATAACATTTCCTATGCACATGAATACCGATTGGAAAACGTACACATTTAAATGTATTAGTGTTAACAGCATTAACAAAAAATGTATAAATAAAGCTTGAATATGTAAATGTAAAACAATATAGGCTCTTCATACCTACATGACAATGTGGCTTTGAGGATGTATGGTTTCATGTTTTGCCCAAAAATGTCTTAGCACTGATGATGTATTGTTGTTGTAAGCCAACTGCTGTGAGCATACTAGACACTTCACCTGAACTAAAACAGTATTCCTGCAGTATTTTAAATGTAAAATAAATGTAGGGATTGTTACCGGTTAAATATACTAAAGCTTATTAAACAGTTCTCAACCTTATTAGATGGCATAAGCTCAGTGATCCCAAACTTCAGAACGTCCTCTTTTTCTGGCAGGTTCCATCTTTGCTATTAGATATGACAGTGCTTGTATGTGTATGTTTGTAGGCAGTGGCGGACTTAGCAATTTGGGGGCTCAAGGCGAATTTAGCTAGGGGGCCCATCAACATTAATATGCGAGAAATAAGTTAGCTAGACAAGGGGGCCCTACAGTGGGAGGGGCCCAAGGCAATTGCCTAGCAACGCCTCTATGCAAAGACCGCCTCTGTTTGTAGGTGTCTAGTCTATTTGTATTTCTCTCTCCCTCGCTCAACCATCGATGCACGAGCGAAGATTTGCTCCTTTTGAACCAGCCTCTGAAACAGTCAAGTGAACGTGAGCCAAAATGAAGCTTCGGACATCATAGTCACGTGATCACTTCAGAATGAATCAAGCTCCAACTCAGTGGTTTGAGGAATTATCGTTTTTTGAGACATGCTGTGACCCAGGGTTGCAACTACATACTTTCTGAGGTGTATGCAAACATACTAGACACCCCCCGCACTCCACTCCCCACCCCCGATCAACTCGGCAAATAATTTTCTGGCATCGATTTGGCGCCCCCTCTAGTGCAGCGCCCCTATGCGTTGCATACGCTGCATACCCCCTTTTTGCACCACTGCTGTGACCTCACTAATTATTAGTATGTGGTTAAAATAAAGTTCATGAATTTGGTACATACACTGAGGGCTCAACAAATTAACATTGCCATGTATCATGGTCAGTAGGGTTCATATCTAGAAATCACTTCAAAATCCTGCTTGGATTCTACACCAGAGCAGAATAAGGAAGTAGCTAGGGACCATCTTACAAAGCCATTAGTGGACTAGCTTTGTCTTTGAAAGAAGGCAAGTTGAGCAGCAAGTTCTCAAAAACATTTATTCACAAACCACAGGCAGAGCAGATTTGAAGTTGCTGGAGCCTTTGATCATGCACAGGTCTGTATCCAAGTACACAGAAGGTTGTGTTTACAAGTCAGTTGTGCTCCGCTAATTATGAGGGGCCGGTCTAAACCAAAAATGCCAGCCCTGATCATACACGACCCATTACTTGTCTGTATTCTGCATAACAGGATTGCAGCGTGAGTTTTTATGTTTTCTTAGGTTTTTGGGTACTGTAGCACCCTCGACAGGCCAAGTTGAGGCACTAAAGACCCACTAAAGGTTTAAAATAAATTGTACTGGCAAAATGATTTAGATCATAGAACTAAATCACATGCTGAGATCAGCTTTGTGTGAGTTTGCGTGGTATTTCTTGTGAGAAATAGTTTTCAGTAAGTTCCAAAATTTGGCCACTAGATGGAGCCCAAGTACTACCATACAGATATTTATAGTGACAAAAAAGACATTTTAGTGAATTAAAAGGTTTATTTCTGGTCAGGCAGTGCACTTTTTGTTATGAGATGTCATTTCAAAGTTAATTATCTCATTGTTCTGAGTCATACTAAGTAGATAAGTTTAACATCTAGTTTACTGAGGGGAGGGACCATTACTGTCATCATAAACAGTGCTCAAAACAAAGGCATGTAGCAACATCAAGGGCATGCACTCAAATCACAAACTTCCAAAGCCAGGTTAGAGAAAAATATTTACAGTGTGAAAGGGATTAGCTGATAAAGTATGTAAATACAAAGGCAAACTGAAAACTTCACATCAAAATTACACACATCAGAATGTTGACACATTTAAGATTACATAACAGCATGTTATGTCATTGTCGGCATGTTAACAGGACATTCTGAAAAATCGACAACATGAGTGTATGGCAGCTGATATGAACGTCTGTGTCTTCCAAAAGCTGGGGACAGGAAGGTTGGTACTTTATAAAACATTCTTCTCTATAGGAATACTTGCAGTAGATTTTGGGCTTTTATAATATGTTTTCTCCACATCCAGGT
Organism: Brachyhypopomus gauderio; assembly: GCF_052324685.1. Taxonomy (NCBI): domain Eukaryota; kingdom Metazoa; phylum Chordata; class Actinopteri; order Gymnotiformes; family Hypopomidae; genus Brachyhypopomus; species Brachyhypopomus gauderio. Next base: position 4,368,822 of record NC_135215.1, read on the forward strand.
CACTCTACCCTGAGGTAACACATCTCAAATGGGTGCAGTGTGAATCCTGCAAGGAATGGCTACACACAGATTGTGCTGGCGTGAGTGACGAGGCCATGGACGTAATTTTGATTTCAAAAGTGGGGGGGACATGGATTCGTCGCTATTTAAATATTTGATTTTAACCGTAAAAACTGGGGGGGACCAAAACCGGCTTTTGAAAAAGTGGGGGGGACATGTCCCCCCTGTCCCCCCCCAAAATTACGTCCGTGGACGAGGCTACCAAGGATCCTTTCATGTGTGGCTGCAGAAAAAAAATGCCACTAAATGTTGATAGGTATGTGGTTACTTTGGTTTGGTTTTCTCTTGTTTCCAGTTTAAATGTCTCAGTCTCCTATTCATTTTAGGCTTTTATGAATGTTTGACTGACGACTCTTATTGTTTGTAGGACTCTTATGATACTGCATGAAGATGGAATGGAGGGTCCCACTGGCACTGAGGAAATAAAGGCAAGTCTAGCTCACTAAGCAAATATGGAAAATACACACCATCAAAACTGTTTTGTATGTCTAATACTCTGCATACAACCTCTCGGCAGAAAGTCCATCGAGAACTCCATTCAGATGAGCTAAAGTCAAGTCGGATGTATCTTTGGAAACATCCTGCAACATCATTACGACTCAAGCAGCTTTTAAAGCCAAAGTTCTGCCAATTAAGTGAGGAGAATGTATGTTTACATACACTTAATTAGTTAAGATATACTGCCCACAAGCACCCTGAATGATTTCTGCTTTCATATGTTCATTGCATTTCTGCATACAAAACATGCATGCATGTCTATACATTTAATGTGCATCTTGTCAAACATATGGCCAAATAATGAATGTGGGAAAACAGAATTGGTAATGTTATTTCATGTGAAACATTGCACCTTTATTTGGTGCTGGTAGTCACCGACAATGGTCAGTACCACATTTTTGAGAGTTCATTTAGTCTCTTATCCACTTTGGTGTGTCACACATACAAATATATGTGCAAAATAATTACTATGCAAGATTCCTTGTATATGCACCATTAGGCCATCAAACTGACTGAAATGATCAGGGCAGCTTTGAAAATGGGAAATGACCTTCAGGAACTGGATTTGTTCTTTGATGTCGTGATGCCTGAAGTAAGGAAAAATCAACCCAAGTTACACCACAACATTACATTCCTTTATTAATCACAACTATTTCCTGTATTTGGTTTTGACATCTCTGATGCTATTATGTTTGATGTAATCTATAAATCTATAAAGTTTTCATTACTGTTTTTCATAAGGTGACCATCAACATCCTCATGAAACATGAAGGGTTCTCAAGGGACATGGCTGAGTTATTTATTGCATCAGGTTCTACACTTGAAAAATGACTAGAAATGTAAGTATTCCGCATCAAACTAAATTCTGGTGATTCTTTAAAAATCTCTTTTGAATCTCTTATCTAAGTTTTTTAACCTTTTTTTGAACCGTATATATTTATTTTTTTATTTTTTTATTATCTAATTTTATTATTTTTTTATTTATTTTATTTAATAAGAGAAATAACATTCTATTTTATTTTTAACAATATTTTGTCACTGTAAAATAATTTTATTTATTTTTTTGTTTAGTTTGTTTCCTCTTTGGTTATGTGAAATAAAGACTGTGGTATCCAACACTGGACATTTGTCTCAGTCTCTCTTTCTTATATATGGTACAAACAATTGCATACCGAAAATAGCCAAATAGGCTGTAGGAACTATGACAGTATCTCTGTTTAGGTACACTAGCAATATGTAATAATAGCGTATGTGTCAGACATGAGGAAATTGGGTGTATTTTTGGGTTATTTTGATGTGTGGATTTTTGTTGTGCATTTATTTGGATTATGTTTTTTTTTTGTGTGTTTATTTGCAGTGTGTTTCCACCTGGTGTACTATTGTCTGCGCTCAGAGGACAATTCTTCCCCATTAGAAGGTTCCTATTTAATTGGCTTGATGGACAACTCGGTAGCGCTTCATAGGACTCCTGGATAAAACTGACAACCAATGGCATTGCCGTAGGGTGGAGCATGCACTCGGTTGTTGGATAAAATACGCGGGTGAAACATTGGCAAAACAGGGTGGCAAAACAGGGTGGCAAAACAGGGGCGGGCGGAGGAGCGGATGGGCGGGCGGAGGAGCGGATGGGCGGGCGTAGGGGCGGGCGGGCGGCATACGAGAGCAGCGTGATACGCGCACGGACGGGGATAACCGGGCTGCACGATTGTACTGGGCTCGAACAGGAAGCTGCTGTCATTCCGCCAGCCTTGGGTAAGGGCATCGAGGGGCTGCATGACGGCAGTCTCAGCACCGCCACGAGAGAGTCACGCAGACCGAGACGCCGAGGCTGCTAGGAGCCGAAGCAGACGCTGCTAATCCAACCAGGCTTGAATCCCTCACCCTGGGAGTTGGTGGTATCCGCTCCCGGGTCAATTGTGAGTATTGTTCATTGATTTGGGGTGGAAGCTAGACATCTAAGCTTTGAATCAAACGGCGAGTTGTGTTGGTCGGAGTACTGCTCTTGGTGTTTGTCATCACAGTGGGCGGTTGCTGTGTCCTGTGGGACCGTCGGTCGGACAAAGTGGAGATCGCGCTGGCCGAAGAATCGCCCTGTACTACGGTTACCCCTCCGTCCGCTCGGATTGACTGTGTTCTGGCGACGGCCGTTCTTGTCCTCGTGATGTTTTTATTATTGTGTTTGAGTCATAACTACTGCATCTTAGTCGTACATTAAGCTGTCTGCCGTGTAGCCTGACGTTGGGTAAAGTTGTTCTTTTTATGATTTAAGTTAATGGGTTGCTGCAGCATTTCCAATTTCTGATTTTTGAGTTTCCATTTGTTATTGTGTCTTTTAAATAAATTGTTATTTCTTACATAATTTATGTTGGTGTCTGGAATTGCTCACCCCCAGATTTAAAGAACCTGCGAGTGGTAAACTTGAACACCTTGACGGTTTAAACTTAATTTAGAGTTCCTAGGCTCTTAAAACCCTAGGTGGCGTAGTTGGCTACATTGATTTATTGTAGTGACCCAGCGTGCGGCCCTACATATGCTGTATTTTCATTTGAAAACATTCAAGAAATTTATAACATGCAGGCGTGTACCCTAACGATATCCCACGGAATTGTTCGATCGAATATTTGTAGTTCCCATATTTTATCTATCGAAAATTACTACCAAAAGTATTTTTTGCTTTTTTGTTTACAAAAAGTGCGGGGCGCATGCGCAGCAAATACACTTGTTTAGAGGACACCGAACGCAAGCCAACAGAACTTTCGCGAGCCACCGCTCCATAACTGACGCGAGACAACGCTGTGAGCCACCAGGCAACTGTTGCGCGGCACTGAGCAATACCTGTTCGCGGCACAGGTATTGCTCTTGGTTAATGGTGCGCGACAGCAGCAACAGTACAGTACAGTTTTTGCACTAACCGGTTCTCCAAATTTGGCGGCCTTAGTCCACCATTGGTCCACCATGACCAGTATGGCAGTATTATCACGAAAAAAAAATCCACGGACACAAATGGGTCCGCATGGGTCACATGGGCACACAAGACACACGACCCTACAAAATCCCTGACCTCCTGATCCATACTAGGCCACCAAAACCATCTCTGAAGGAGCTTGAGGGTGTACCGGAAGCCAGGATGGGCAGCAAAGGGCGAGTCATGTCCCCATTCCATGACTCGCTTACATAGGTGTGGGTGGACAAACAATCACCCTGCAGGTTCACCACCCGGGCTAGGAGTAGTGGCTAGGGACTGCTTAACAGCAGCCTCAACATCCCACTGGATAGGAGCGGCAATCTTGGCCACACGGATGATGGTGCTGGGGCCTGACTGTTCCGGAGATGATGCGAATTGATGGGAGAGTGTATCTGGTTTAGCGTTCTTAGTCCAAGGGCGATAGGAGAGGATAAAATTAAATCGCCCAAAAAACATGGACCATCTAGCCTGCCTAGGGTTCAGGCATTTGGCTTGTTGGAGGTAAGCCAGATTTTTATGGTCAGTCCAGGCCATGAACTGGTGTTTGGCCCCCTCCAACCAGTGCCTCCATTCCTCAAGAGCCAACTTAACGGCTAGTAGCTCTATCTCCCACGTCATAATTGTGCTCAGCAGGTGTAAGACGGTGGGAGTAATAGGCGCAAGGGTGTAACATAGGAGGGGTGCCCAAACGTTGGGACAAAATAGCCCCGACACCCTGGTCAGAGGCGTCAACCTCAACAACAAAGGGGAGATCTAGATCAGGCAAACATAACACTGGGGCAGAAGTAAAGTGCTCATTGAGGGCATCGAAAGCCCATTGAGCCTCCTCAGTCCATCTGAACGGACCCGGCGTCTTCCTAGTAAGAGCTATGAGAGGCCCAGCCACATCACTGTAACCTTTAATAAACTGCTGGTAGAAGTTGGCAAAACCCAGAAACCTCTGAATCAGATGGAGTGACTTGAGGACTGGCCACTGAGTGACGGCCTTAACTTTAGCAGGATCCATGGCTAGGGTGTTCCTAGCCACAGTAAAACCCAAGAAATGTACTACTTGGGTATGGAACAGGGACTTCTCCAGCTTAACAAAGAGGTGATGTTCCATGAGGACCTGGAGAACCCTATGTACATGCTTAACATGTTCCTCTTTGGTTTTACTATAGATCGGGGCCCGGTACAGCGACAGCGCAGCCAGAGCTGACCTGAGAAGAGGTATCAGCGAGGCCAAGACGGTGTACAAAAGGAAGATAGAGGACCACTTCGCTGGAAATGACCATAGAATGATATGGCAGGGCAGAAATCACATCACTAACTACAGATGCAGGAAACCGGACAACGCTAGTACCGACTCCTCGCTGACAGAGGAGCTGAACCACTTCTTTGCCTGCTTCAATACAGTCAGACCAGCGACAACAACTACACATTCACCACTCTCAATTAGCACTAGCATGTTAACTCTTCAGGAACATGAAGTGAGACGAGTACTGAAGGCGGTGAATCCCAGGAAGGCGGCTGGCCCCGACGGCGTACCTGGAAAGGTGCTAAAAGCATGTGCCGACCAACTGGCGGGGGTTTTCACCTGCATATTCAACATGTCCCTGTCACAAGCCAACATTCCACCTTGCCTCAAGTCCTCCATCATCATACCAGTTCCGAAAAAAGTCCGTGGTGGAGAGCATAAATGACTACAGGCCTGTTGCACTTACACCAGTAGTCATGAAGTGCTTTGAAAGACTGGTCTCTAAACACCTCAGAGTCTGTCTATCTCCCAACCTGGACCCCCATCAGTTCGCCTACTACACCGTAGGCATGCACCGACTACACCTCCAGATGAGGGGTGATAAAAGGCATTTCGCATAGCCTTGGAGAACTGTTCACAGGTAGTGACAGTCTCTGATTGTTGTTCCCATACTGGCGTTGCCCAGTTTAACGCCTTCCCTGAGAGCAGAGTCATGACATAGGCTATCTTAGCCTTTTCTGTGGGAAACTGAGATGGTTGTTAAAAAATGAATGAACATTGTAGCAAGAATCCTCATTCTATAATGCAGTGACTCACTGAAACAGTAAGCACTGAAATTAAGTGGACGCGCTAAAGAGAAAATCACCTAAAGACGCCAGGGGAAGTATCCGGCTGGCAGGCGAACGCCACAACAAACAAAAAACCCTTCCTAAACTAAAGCAAAAACACACAGGAAGAGAAACAGCAGGGGAAAAACTTAAGAAAGGCCAGGGAGCGTCGCAGGAGGTAAGTACTCGAGCAGGAGACAGAACAACAAACATGAGATAAACTGGTGACAAAACACCAACGACCACAACCGGGAACCAAACTACATAAAAGGGCTGAGTGACGTGAACAAAACAAATCAGCAGCACTACTGATTGCGGAGACCCCGCCTGGAACTGGCTTGTGGACTCCTCCTAGTGGTGGTCCGGGGAGTCGCATCCGAGCCAGCCCTGACACTCACATAGAGAAGCCCATCTCTGCAGCTACATCCAGAATGTTCGGAATCCCCTCCAGCAGGTCTAGGATGTGCTCGGAGAAGATCACTTCTCCTTCCTTTGTAATGATGGCATCAAATATGTCCCGCTCCTCACTGAGAAGGTTTACGTGAGGTCTCTTGCTGGGTCTCTTGCTGGGAAAGGTCTCCCTCTTTCTCTTCCTCCTCATAGGTGGTTGAGTTGTCCTCTTTTGCCTGACAGCTTTCTCCATGCAGATTTGGTGGAAGGCCGCACGATATGACTCCATGTAGGACAGGTAAGAGGTGTGGCTGTGTTCATGCCAGTCCCTGTAGAGAGGCAGACACTGAGGATGCTGCTGGCAGAGCTGCTGCCAGTAGAGCTGCAGTCTGTAGTACTCTTTCAAGTACGGGTCCTGCAAGTAGAGCTGCTGCAGGTACAGCTCCTGGTCTGCATGAGGATCTTCTAGGCTGCCAGGCATCTGAGGACACTCGGTGACATAACCACCATCCCCAGTAAAGACAGGCACGGGGTGAGCTGAGAGCCAGGGTTTTGCACCTGTTATGGACACACATGGCATGATTCCAAAGACTGGTTGCTTTCATTACAGTACACAATGAATGACAATGTTTTGATTTTTGAGAATTTCAGTAAGTCAGTTCTAGCCCATTTGTACAGAATTAACAATATCTTATCAATGTTGATGATGTCATATTTTCTTTTCCATTTTTAAATTGTACACCATTGGATGATAATGTTTTGATTACAATGTTCCCAGCTACAAAGATTGTGAAAAACCTGAAAGCATTTCTTACCTACTGATGTTTTCCTGGTCAGGTCATGTGCAGGAAGCTGGTGGTTCTGCACCTCTGCCAGACCTTACAAACAAATGTAATAAATGTTTTTGTTTTTTACTTTATCATGGATGGTTATTTGGTTTGTTGAATACGCATGTAATCTTCAGTGTTACACAGTACCAGTGTGGAGTGGACCTGTGGGAGGGTGGATGACCCATACAGATGGTCCTTCTTCAGGTGCCAGTCTGGGGTCTAATCAAGGCAAGATCAGGCAGGTGCGTCAAACTTACTATTACATGTTACAAGTTTTGTAAAGTTTATTATGTCCCAGTACATATCACCTAAGGATTGTTTTTGCCAAAAGTTACAGATAAAAGCTAACAAAAATAATTCAAGTTAAATACAATTGATTTAAATAGAACAAAAATTAAATAACGAAATGTTAGAAACAAGGAAAATATATGATTAAAATAAAAATAAAATGTAGACATTTAAAAAACAAATTTGACATAAAAGATATAAAGTGCATCAAATCAAAGCTACAGAATAGCTATGCAAAACTTCACCTGAGAGCTAAAACAGCCGAATTAATCTGTAAGGCATGGGAGCACATGTTTTCTGTTTCTGAAAGTGGCTATAGTCTGTGCACATCTCATGACTTCAGGAAGCTTATTCCTCCTGACTGCAATGTAATGTAGGAGCAGTCATGGGCTGGTGTTAGGGAACTGGTCTTGTGACCGGAGGGTCATGGGTTCGATTCCCAGACCTGAGGCCATGATTGAGGTACCTTTGAGCAAGGCACCTAACCCAAACTGCTCCCCAGGTGCCGGGCTAGGGATGCCCAATGCTCTGGGCATGTGTGTGCCACAGCCCCCTAGTAATCACTAGTGTGTGTGTGTGTGTGTGTGTGTGTGTTCTAACTGCAAAGATGGGTAAGAAGTAGAGGACAAATTTCGATTGCGGTGAAAAAAATCACAATTAAAAAAATATATAAATATTTTTAAAAATAATAATAATGGCCGAAGGCCACGTCACCATATGTAGTCCTTATTTAGGGTCCGTTAATAAGTCAGACTCCACTGAGCCGAGGTGTGTGTATCGTTCCAGCATATCAGTAATGTAAGTCAGTTCTAGCCCATTTGTACAGAAGTAACAATATCTTATCAATGTTTATATGAAAGAAGACAGTCATCAATGAAGAACCCACCAGCAGGCTGGAGGTAGACTGGCTGCATCTGCCTCAGAACCTCCCCTTGAACATGGGGTTGAGGAAGGTGTCTCTGCCTCTCCATGTCAGGGTCTAAATGCAAAACACCAACCAAGGGCACAGAGAAAGTATGAGTGTGTACTGTTAAGAACTTCAGGTCTATAAGAAGGGCTACAGTGCCATGTGTATGCATGGGTCTGCACCTCTGATGGTTCTGCACCTCTGCCAGACCTTACAAATAAATGTAATAAATGTTTTTTTTTTTTACTTTATCATGGACGGTTATTTGGTTTGTTGAATACGCATGTAATCTTCAGTGTTACACAGTACCAGTGTGGAGTGGACCTGTGGGCTGGTGGATGACCCATACAGACGGTCCTTCAGGCATGTTAATATGGCCGACATTTGATGGTCCCGCCGTACTTCTGTGAGGGAAGGGTGCCGGTCCACCTTGGGAGTTGTAGGGCACACCTGAAAATCCCACAGCAGGTAAAGTAAAACCCAGCACAACGCACAGTGAGGCTCATATGCCTTGTAAGTGTTTCCCAATGAACAAGTGATTATAAGAAGGGTCATGGTGCCAAGTGATGTCATTAGAATGTGGGGAGAATGCTCTAGAATTTGTGATGTCATGTTTCCTAGAAACCTGTTTCTTTTTAAAAATGTTTATTTTTATTTGCTTTTTCCATGGCTGTGGGATTTATGAAAATTGTGCTGAGTCAAAGAAATAACCCATGATCCATTAATTATATTGTGCTGTACACAGGAAATAAATAGCTTGACAGTCATTAGTAGAATAAATAGACATAGGTTATTTTTCTAAACCTTAGAAACCTACTACATATATTCAATTTTTATTATGAATAAGGAAATCCATACTCATAAGAACTAAATCTACTGTCTTATATAGAAATATAATATTATGTACAGTATATGAAAATATATTTTTCTCACCATGAGTGGTAAACCCTGGTGTGTCTGTGAAGTAGTTCTGTTCTTCTCCAGGCCTTGGCAGGTGAGTTCTCTGGGGGTAAAAACTCATTCTCAAAATTAAAAGTAGAAAGAATAGAAAGATAGAAAGATTCAGAAAAAATAGAAAGATCTGGGATTGTAAATCAAAACTTATTTGTAAGATTTGTAAGATTTGTAAAGCTTGTAAATCACAGAGCAAATTCTCATATAACCGGTTCTGAGCTTTTCAGCATCAAAACTGAAATCCAAACATTCCACCTTCCCAACCAAACATTCTAAACCAAACATTCCAAAGTTGCTCGTGATATCACAGTTTCCAATTTTTTTAAGGGAACCCCGGCTGATAACATATGTAAGCCTTAATATCGTGTGATTACTCTAAATTATTAAGACACGTTGTAAAAAATCACAAAAAGTAGCAGATTTATTAGATTTTCGGTAAATTCCCGCTGCACGTAGGTCGCCATTTTTATAACTGCTGACGGGCGCAGCAGTTAGTGACGTCAAATGGTTGCAGTGACTGGCCGTAACTTTTGTCTTACCGGTTTTTCTATGCTGATAACGTGTAATAGCGAGCTCTTATTGAAGACTGACGTCGCATATAAGGTCAAAGGGCTTTCTTTTATACATGTCTAGTAGTGACTAAATTCCAATAGTAAGACTGAGTGACAGGCTAATATGTTGTGATTCACATTTAATTAACCCTAATCTTTTTGGCCGCTGCATCTGATGTAAACGTCATGTCCGAGTTGCGTTATCCGTCTTGGATGGAGAACACTACAGCTACGGACTCCTCGACTATCTGTAATTGATTCGTATCTAGCAGATTGTCAGATTTATCAATGACCGCTAATTATATTAAACTATATTAAATTTTGAAAGGTTTAAACGTTAGCGGTAAACGTTGTTGCCGGGACGCCAGTAGAGAATCCAGCAGAGGTGGGACCAAGTCAGTGTTTTGCAAGTCTCAAGTAAGTCCAAGTCTTTATACCTCAAGTCCCGAGTCAAGTCTCAAGCAAAGACACTCAAGTCAAGTCAAGTCTCGAGTCAAGACAGGCAATAGTCAAGTCAAGTCCCAAGTCTGAAACTTGGAATTTCAAGTCCTTTCGAGTCTTTTTTTTTTTTTTTTTTACCAATGTTGCAGGTATATTTTAAATGTAAATAATAGACATGCATTCTTTTTTAAATCTGTATTCTCCTCAAATCTTGATAAAACATGTGCAACTGAAAACACGAAGTATAAAAAAAATTAAAATTACACCTCTTGTGACGGGCGGGGGTGAGCAACAAAAAGGAAGCGATCACGCCAAGTCTCAGGGAAAAAAGATGGTTTAATATAAAGTGTGCAAACCTAAAACCCGTGCAATAGATCCAAATTAAGGATATAATGACCAGCAGTCAACTGGTACAAAGACAAGACATATATAGGCAAACAAACGACCCTCAGGTGAGACGGATCACGGGCTCCGCCCACCTGAGGGACGCACATGACGTCACCAAACAACGACAACAACAGCCGCTGTGGACAGAGGTGGCCGGTAGGGGTGCTGATATTTTCACAGTACAATACAAAGAACCATAACAGCATTTTCCCTCTCTTCTCTTATCTGGTTTCTTGGAGAACATGTGTGAGTGACACAAGACAAACAAATATAAGAACTGAACAATTAACAGGAATCTGCAACTTTAGACATTTCAGTAAACTATTCTGCATTGCATTTGCTGGCCAAAAGTCTGTATGTCATTTGTGCACGATGAATGATGTCCCCATAGCTGAAAACTCGCTCCACTTTTGTCAATATATTTTTTTCTCGACGTAGATGTCTTCAAATACACAATCCATGCTGAGATATAACTGGATATTATGATGGTGACAGAGAGAGGCTCTCTTCCCCGAGTTCAGATACAGAACCCAGGGTTGCCAACTCTCACGCATTTGACCGTCTTCACACGCTCTCACGCCACACATCCGATTTCTCACGCCGGAAAAAAATCTAGTTTATTTACATCTGATCCACATCTATGATTCAATGAGTTACTAGTTCGCTCTGGCACCAACCACTGGCGATCGATCGATCGCGATATAATACTTAATTTGTGTCCATTTTACACCCCGCCCTGTAAAAATTTACGTTCGCCAACCCCCCATTTGATTGGTTGTGCTGCAGCTCATGCACACACAGAGCTGTACAGAGTGTGGAAAAGCAGAGGACTGGTCTGCGTCAGAAGGACGGAAATGAAATTAATGGGGCGCACTTTATAAATATTAATATGCGTTTTAAAATTTAGATTTGAGGTAAAAAAAATCAAGTCTTTGCAAGTAAACAGGTTCAAGTCCAATTCAAGTCCCAAGTTATTGGTGTAAAAGTCCAAGTCAAGTCTAAGTCTCTGAATATTTTTTCAAGTCAAGTCAAAAGTCTTAATATTAATGACTCGAGTCTGACTCGAGTCCAAGTCATGTGACTCGAGTCCCCACCTCTGGAATCCAGCGCATGTTTATGTTCACGTTTCTTCGTGCGGCTCTCACTCCACATTCTGGGGCTTTTGGACTTTCTGTGTAGGAAAACTGTGGGCACTGCATTGTGTTTTAGTCTACGTTTAAAACCAACAGCACCCGTCAACTCTCTCACCAGTCGAGCTCTACTGAATGACTCAAACGCATCGGGACTGATGTGAGCAGAGCCGCGGGTCTTTTGGTAGCTGTATTCGTCCAGTCAAGTTTAGCGCGCTGCAACCCGTTTGACGTCATCTACCCAGCAGGCATTGCGCGTCAGAAAACATGACTGCGCCCATATGTCAAATATTTCGAATAAAAGCGTTGATTTGTAAATAAATCTGCTGCTTTTGTGATTTTTTTACAACATGTCTTAATAATTTAGATTAATTACAGCATATTAAAGCTTACAAGTGTTACCAGCCGGGGTTCCCTTTAAACCAAAACACCAAATCAGCCAGACTGCTACAATAACCTGGTTGTTGGTTCATACACATGGTTCATACACCTTTTCCCTGGTCAAATTCAAGCACTTTCAATGTCTATTTTCAATATTTTCCAGTACCTTCCAGCTTTAGTGAATTACAAATCAGTGATTCTTGAGACAAGGGACAAAACAAGTCTGCCAGATGAAACTCAGATTTGGGGTTACAAATATACATAAAATTGTTTTTACATTCAACCAAAAGACAGACCAGGGCAATGTTGGCACAACTTATGATTTTATGTAGTTGTATAAATATTTTTTTCATTTTACAGTTTTTCTCAGTCGATTTGGATCATTTCTGAGATCAGAATTGAAATTCTCAAAACTGTTAATTCAATCTCCACATCTCCTTGTCACTTGTGCACATCATAATTGCATTTCTCATTGTGTTTCACATTTTGCAAATGCTTTTGTACATTTTGCAAATGAACATGGACAATTGTCTGTTGTTTTTTACATTATCAATTTCTTATATCATGTTTATCAAAATGTGTTGTACAGAATGTTTGTTGAATTGTCTTACCCTCCAAAACATTTAGTCTTTAGGTCACCGCCTGGGTCATTGTATGCAAAAGTGCTGAACATGTCGTCATAATCTCTAAGTCATCATTTTATATTTAGTTATTTAGTTTATTTATTTGTTATATTTTGGTCATTTATCATAATTTGATTAAATTGTTTGCAGGTGAACATTCAGTTACAGTAAGAAAGGGAATTGGTGAAGGTTTAGATCAACCAATGGTTTCAACCACAGGTCAGAGGTGCATCTCACCCTGGTTTAGCATTTTCCTCTTGGGTTGATTACTGCCAGTTGGGTTGATTATAAACCAGTTTGTGATGACATGAGAATGACAGAACGCTACATTGTCCCATCACAAATGTCCTAGTGCAGTGGTTCCCAAAGTGGGGGGCGCGCCCCCTAGGTGGGGCGCGGAGCTATTGCAGGGGGGGCGCGGAGCTTGAAAGTAAAACGTGCACATGTGTCAATATTAGGGATGCACCGATTCCGATATCTGAAAAAATTCTAGATCGGGTATCGGGGACAATGTGACCGATCCATAAAAACAGATCTATTCAGTCTAATTCTATGCTTGTATTGCTTGCTTTTCGGAGTTAGTTCAACCTAATACTCGCGCTGGTGGTATTCCACTTATTCCGTTGATTTGCTGGTTGACCAAAATAAACCTGGGCTCCAGCAATACTTCACTGTTCATACATGAACTGGTGAGTTGTCCAAAGCTCATTTAATGCGTTACTTACAGAAATAAAATAAAGAGCAGTGGTCTGACTCGGTCTACGACAGAAAGCTAAAAAAACAATATTCCATACGCGCGCTCAACTCGCTCCCTTAAAGAGACAGTACACATATTTCTGGCCGTTACATGCTTTGTGCTCTGCGTGATGTCTGCGCTTGCAAACTAGCCGCATATGTATTGCTGTTTCTCTTATTTCATCTCCTTATTTATTTTAAATTATATTTAGAATTCTTGAACCATTTAAAAGGTTTCTTGCAGTTTATTTTTTCACGTTTGACCAAAGTTGTGAACCTATTGTTTTTGTAAGTTTCAGGTTCTTTGGTATTATTTATTTTACATTCAATGTTATATTCATAATTGCACTGACTGAACAAATGCAAGTTGTGTTGTTTTTACATGTTTTATGTGTGTTTAAGTGTGCTATACTGGTGCAGAGTTTTCAATAAACTTGTAATTCAGTATGTCTGTGTTTTAAAAAAAATGCTTTAAGTCGATTCAGCACAGTTTTACTCTATCAGATCGGTATCGGCAGAGGCGGTCTTTGCATAGAGGCATGGCTAGGCAACTGCCTTGGGCCCCTCCCACTGCAGCCCACTGTAGGGGCCCCCTGATTAGCTGACTTATTTTTCGCATATTAATGTTGATGGGCCCCCTACCTAATTTCGCCTTGAGCCCCCAAATTGCTAAGTCCGCCACTGGGTATCGGATCAGTATCGGCCGATACGAAGCCTCAGATATCTGAATCGATATCAGAAGTGAAAAACGTGAATCGGTGCATCCCTAGTCAATATGAGGGGGGGGGGGGGGGTGTAGGGGGGGCACAAAAATATTCTCATCTACTAAAGGGGGGCACGGCAGAAAAAGTTTGGGAACCACTGTCCTAGTGTTTCCTCCCACCTGTTGACCAGTTGTTGGTAGAGTTCATTCAAAAACGAAAGAAGGAGGTCACTGTTATAGGGACCAATCTGGCTTTTGTGAAGGACCAAACCAGCACTTGAGATTGCAGAACAAATAGTTATATTTGCTTCTCTCTTGACCAGGTACATTACTGTACTTCATTTTATTTAAATGCTTAATTGATCTATATGTACAAAAAAATATGTATTACAGTAATAGCTTTTCAGCTGCCTTTGTTTTTGGAGAACTTTGCATTTTATACAATATTTAAGGTTTTGAACCTTAGGTTTTCATTTTTGACATGCTGTGTGCAAGCATTTGTAAATAAGACAAAAATGATCCAGAATTTTGTTATTGGATATTGTGTGTATAGAAAATGTAAGCATTATGGAAACATGTAAAATGACTGGATTTTGTGCAAAAACAACATGAATTGTACTAATTGCATAGCCACTGAAGACTGATGTTGTGTTCACTGTGTTTAGAGTTTTGAAAATGTGACTACAGATTGGACAAACGCATGTTAGCAGTCATAAAAAACTGTAACAATATTAAAACATTTGTCAGTGCTCACTGATTAAGTAATGCATAACAAACAATATAGCTAAAAAAAAACAGCAAATGTTTTCTTCCCTTTGACAATAATGTATGTTGCACTGTTATGTTGCACTGCATTTACTTGACTTCTTGTTAATCACTGAGGACCAATCACTGGTTTTCCGTGTTTCCCTGCGTACACCAGCCTGTGGAGAATCTTCCTTTCCAGTGCCGTGGCCTCCTGTCCTTGACCCAGCCTCCAGAGGTCAGGGGAGCCTGGGGTGCTGATGTCTCAGTAACCCCCAATGCCCTGCCTGACAATTACAATTACCCACTATCAACTTTTATTGTGGACTTAAGATGTCCAGTGAAATGTACCTGACACTTGACAACAGGTTTTAGGTGTTTTCTTGTTTTAAAAAATTCCCCCAGAGTTTACTTTTTTAAAATCATTTTTTTAAATTGTTTGATGGTTTTAGAGTAGAGAGCAATATGACTCAGCTGACAAATAGTTATCCCATCTATAAACACAAGTCACATGCAAAATTCAGAAAATGCTGTTGCTACCCCAAAACCGCTTCACCAGAATACAACCATGCTTCTGTTCATTCTTCACAGCAACCAAGAAGAAGATTTCTGCATGATATTTCTGCATGATATAACACAGTACACTGAGTGAAAACATTAGTGAAAGTGGTAAGCAATTCAGTAACAGTTTGTACAGCCCCAGAATACATTAACAGACAAACAAGAATGTAGAACAGTTTAATTTGCTAGATTTCATGCAAGTTCGGACAGTGTCAGGTTACAGAAACATTTGCTGGATGTTAGGGTAATGTCATCAGGCAATAGTGATATTTGAAGCAAAACAGGAGACTAAAGCTGTTCTGAAACACCTGGCTGCAGTTTTGTGGCGTGAGGGGAGAGCTGAAAAACAGCAATGCAATGGTTACAGCAGCTCGATTATGCTTGACTGACAAGAACACAATCAGTTAGATACCAGAATAATGCCTTCCCTTTACTGTATGCATGTGGAAGCGTAATTCATCTGGAAGAGAACAGACCAGGAGCAGAGCAGGAGCTAGCTTAATCCACCTGCTGAGCAATGGAAGATACACTCATGTGTATTTTTGAAAATCCGGCAGCAGTTTTTTTTTTTTTTATGAGAAAGGATCCAAATAGCCTTTTTTGCCAGTGATGCCTCATATACTAAAAGGGATTGTCTTCATTGGTTACTAAAGTGGATGTTCTTTGCGTGCCCATACACTCCAGTGACACTCTTGCATGCACCCACCAGGGTGTGCTGTTGGAACACAACGGTGGTTGGAGGCTGCCGGTATCCTCTCTCTATTAGACATCTGTCTCGTTAAACCTTCCAGACAGTGGGTTTTCTCTGGCTCCAATGATCAGCATGTCAGCATTATCTATCAGACAGAAGGGGGGAAGGGAACCTAACACATGAAAGACCAACTGTTGCAGATGCTTAAGTGAAAGTCAGAAACGGAGCGAACCTACTGCTGTTAAATATCAAGCTCCATTCTTACTGTCATGTCATGTCCCTTGAAGTGTTGTTTTACCTTTTAAAACGTGTTATTGGCTTGTGTGCTTCACGAGTTCAAATCGTGTGTTTATACACGTGTGTTTATACACGTGTTGACACATTCGTTGTTTTCTTGCTGTCCTCTTTGTGACAATTTGTCATTCCCTATTTTTATCCTAAACACAACCTTTTCGAAGAGCCTAAATGGTTTTAACACACAGGAATTTACAAACGTCCCCAGAACTATTCACACTTGAAGTAACTCCCAGTCAGAGTTTCTAAGGTAAAACAGGACAGGCCTCCACAGTCTCCTCCATTTTACTCCAGTCTTGACATCGCAAGGGAAACTAAATCTGTCATCCACATTGACAGCAGTTGATATTTTGACTACTTAAAATGGAATCTATGAAAACTCTGTAAATACTGTAAAATGTCATGAAATCAGGGAGAGACAAACACAGATCATAGTTGAAATGTGTGGAAGAGTCCACCCAGCACTCTACAGTCATGGCCAAAAGTTTTGAGGCCTCAGGTTTTTATGGTGGCAATTTGTATTAACTCTAGATTGTGAAGAGTGATTAGATGAATTACAATTAATAGCAAAGTCATTCCCTGTCATGAAAATGACCGTATCACAAAAAATACTGCATTCCAGCCACAGCATTCAGCAGACTGGTTGCTTTTAAAGAGAGTAAGTTACAGGGTGATCTGTGTAAAGTTAGAGATAGATGGGGTGATGATGAATGTCATCAGTGCTTATGCTCCTCAGGTAGGTTGTGACTTGGAGGAGAAAGAGGAATTCTGGAGAGAGTTAGATGAAGTTGTTTTGAAGGTTCCTAAAGAAGAGAGAGTGGTTATTGGAGCAGATTTAATGGGCATGTTGGTGAAGGAAACAGTGGTGATGAGGAGGTGTTGGGTAGATATGGTGTTAATGAAAGGAATACAGAAGGACAAATGGTGGTAGATTTTGCTAAAAGGATAAAGATGGCTATAGTTAACACTTAATTTACGAAAAAGGAAGAGCACATGGGCACATGGGCAACACGGTGGCTTGGTGGTTAGCACGTTTGCCTCTCAGCACTGGGGTCTTGGGTTCAAGTCCCTATCTGAGTGGAGTTTCCATGTTCTCCCTGTGTTTGTGTGGGTTTCCTCTGGGATCTCCGGTTTCCTCCCACAGTCCAAAAACATGGAGGTTAGGTAAATTGGCAGTCAACAAAAAAAAAATTCTCCCTGAGTGTGTGTCTGTGTCTCTATGTTCAATAAAAAAAAGTAGTGTCTGTGTCTGTGTGTGTGCTTGTATGCCCAGTGGTGGATGGTGCTCTGCCACTAGGGTCTGTCCTCTCTCCCCTTCCTGCACCCCATTCAGTCCCCCAGGGGACTGTGGCTTCTGGTGGAGAGTACGCTGTGCGCAATTGGCTGCCGCTTCTCGCCGGTGTGTGTGTGATTGATTGTCTGTGACTTGTACCTGTGTTAAATTGTAAAGCGCCTTGGGAATCTGGAAAGGCGCTATATAAATCGAACATTCATTCACAGGGTAAGGTATAAGAGTGGTGTTACCAGGGGAGAGTGTAGCTAAACAGAATAGGATGGTGATGTGTAGGATGTAGATGGTGATGTGTAGGATGTAGATGGTGATGTGTAGGATGTAAATGGTGATGTGTAGGATGTAGATGGTGATGTGTAGGATGTAGATGGTGATATGTAGGATGGTTTTGGAGGTGAAGAAGAGGAAGAGAGTGAGAGCGGAACCTAAGATCAGGTGGTGGAAGTTAAAGGATGAGGACTGTGGTGTAAAATTCAGGGATGAGGTGAGGCAGGTACTGGGTAATGGTGGTGGTGTTCTGGATACCTGGGATGAGACTTCAAATGCAGTGAGGGATGTGGCTAGGAAGGTACTTGGTGTGACCTCAGGACAGAGGAAGATAGACAAGGCGTCGTGGTGGTGGAATGAGGAAGTTCAGGAAAGTTTGAGAGGAAAGCGGTTGGCTAAAAAGAATTGGGATTTTCAGTGAGATGAAGAAAGTAGACAGAGGTACAAGGAGATGTGTCGTAAGGCAAAGAGAGCAGTGGCAGAAGCTAAAGAGAAGGCATATAGCAATCTCTATGAGAAGTTGGACACTAAGAAAGGGAAAGGATCTGAATGAATGAATGAATGTTCGATTTATATAGCACCTTTCCAAATTCCCAAGGCGCTTTACAATTTAACACAGGTACAAGTCACAGACAACCAATCACACACACACCGGCGAGAAGCGGCAGCCAATTGCGCACAGCGTACTCTCCACCAGAAGCCACAGTCCCCTGGGGGACTGAATGGGGTGCAGGAAGGGGAGAGAGGACAGACCCTAGTGGCAGAGCACCATCTACCACTGGGCATACAAGCACACACACACACACACACACACACACACTCAGACACTACTTTTTATTGAACATAGAGACACAGACACACACTCAGGGAGAATTTGTTGACTGCCAATTTACCCAATTTAGGATTTGTACAGATTGGCCAGACAGAGAAACCGTGATGGGCAGAATGTGCAGCAGGTTAGGATGATAAAGGATAAAGGTGGTAATGTGTTGTCTGATGAGGAGAGTGTCTTGGTGGAAGGAGTATTTTGAGGAACTGTTGAATCAAGAGAATGAAAGAGAAAGAAGGTTAGAAGAGGTAGAGGTTGTGAATCAGGAAGTGCCCCAGGTGAGTAAGGAGGAAGTAAGGGCTGCAATTCAGAGAATGAAGTGTGGTAAGGTAGTTGGACCGGATGATATTCCAGTGGAGGCATGGAAATGTTTGGGAGAGACAGCAGTGGAGTTTTTGACTGTCCTCCTGACTGTGGCAACCTCTAAACGGGAATATCCCAAAGAAGAAGTCTTGTATTTTATAAGTGCATGAATAAGTGAGATCTGGACACAGAGAGCTTTAGCCGCTGCACCAGTTTCACGTGCGACAAGACCTGCATAGGACACCACCTCAGTATAGCAGTGCTCACTGTACCTGAGGGCAGGGAGCAGCTATATAACCACTGACACAACAGTAGCCGTATCAGAATTCGTAGGAGGTAAAAGGAACTTTGCGTTATCATTTCGGAACGGTTTAAGCCTGGCTACAGAGTGCAACAAAAGTTACATAAGAACGTAGCTACATTTTGGTTGGCGTTAAGATTCTGGTAGGGGGAGTAGACATCCAGTTATAGGCCAGACAGTCTGTTTATTCAGCTCCAGTCCTTTGCCTGAAAAGACATTTATTTCTTATTTTTCTAGAGTGAACCCCACTGTGCTGGGTCACCCCCATGCCAATGCACATACCTTGTCAGATCACCCGTTGTTCTTCACCTACTGCCTAAAAGCAGAATGTCTGCTGTTAAATGCAGCTGTGCTGTAAAGTCAGTTAGGATGTGTGTGATGCTGTGAGAATAGGAAAGGGTGTAATGCATTCTATAGACTTCTATAGGCTTTTATAGACTTCTATAGGACATGCAAGACTTAATTCTGCAAGGAGATGTCAACTCTGTTGAGTAAAATATTTATATTACAGACTTCCAGATAAAATAGGTGAGGTTTTTGTTGTTTTAATTTTGGAAGTTGTATTGTCCTTTTGGGGATGTGACATCCTACATTAAGGGTTATTAAAGTCTGCATAGATGCTGATGTTTTCTATAGGCCTTTTCTATATTCTATGTATAAATAACTTGATTATACTGAGTATCCTGATTAATGAAATGGTCTAAATGATGGAGATAAGTTAAGACTGAATGTTTGTGTTCATTTAATGGAAGCTTAAATGAGATTTTACACGTCACGTTTAGCAAAATTATAAATGCTCAGTCTCTTTGACAGCTAGTATCAGGCTAAGATAAACATCAAAACTCAAAAGGAATGAAGAAAAGGATGAAAATGTACAATTCTTCGATGGCTCTCCAAAGACGTATCCTACATGTTTTGCACTGCTAGAATACTGTTCCAACAACCGCTGGCCAAAAACTTTTGTTAAATTGTTGTTGTATGTTCTTTCAATCCTAACATTTGGTTATAGACGGTGTCTTGAAACAAATCAGAGTCTATGACTCTAAGCCTCCATCTTTCTCCAAAAGACTGGGAAATGGATATACTAAGGTAACTAAAATATACTAGTTTTGTTAAGAAAGCAATTATAGACAGGGGTTTCAGGAGACCTGGAACCTTGCTGAATGGAGCATACAGTATCCACAACAGTGGCTCCAAAGAGATTGCCAAAACTGTGGTGTTTTCATATGCACAGTAAGTAAACAAGTGTTGCTTTTTCTCCCCCTCTATACCTTAGAGTATTCTTTATTCCTCCATGTTTTCTGCATAGATGGCTGAAATGGAGGTGCAGGGATAAAACTTAGAGAAGGTATTGTAGTTGGGCCTATGGCTAATGCCCTCACAGGTAATCAGTAATCTTTAACCAAATACATTTACCATCCCAACCTCGTTACATTTTAATGGTTTAAACCTCACTCCGTTTTCATTAGCTGTGACATCCATCATATAGGTCCTAAAATAATATTTGGAGTGCTTTTAGAGCAAGACATGTAGTAGCCCAATTGTGTCCAAATACATTTTAGCATTGAAAATGCCCAAGTCTTTAAAAGCAGATGTCTTTTATACCAACTCCTCCAAACATGTTTTGGTACATAATACACACCTAAAAGGGTTAGAAATAGGCTACATTTGAACATAACATGTAAGAAGTCAGCACTTAGTGCAGATAAAAACTGCAAGAGAACATGGACCCTTATTACAAACCCTCTTCAATTTTTAAGTGTAGCAGATAACTTGAATCTGATAACCATGAATTGTTCTCCTGGTGCCAGTTATGGAACACAGAGGGCTCAAATTTACACTGCCATGTGAACCCTGACGGCTATGACCTACACACAATCTCAGGGTCTAAAAATGTACCACCTTGAATTCTACTCCAGAGCAGAATAAGGAAGTAGCTAGGGGCCATCTTACAGAACCATTAGTGGACTAGCTTTGTCTTTGAAAGAAGGCAAGTTGAGCAGCAAGTTCTCAAAAGCATTTATTCACAAACCACAGGCAGAGCAGATTTGAAGTTGCTGGAGCCTTTGATCATGCACAGGTCTGTATCCAAGTACACAGAAGGTTGTGGTCTGGAGTGCTGCAGGACGTTCAGGGCACAGCAAAGAATGCCAGAGGTCCCAACCCCATAGAGATGGTCCCACTACATCTGCTTTATTAATGCCTGGGAGGAACATGGGGGAAGTCGGTGAAAAGGAAGTCAGCTAAACAAGGTGAAGGCCAGGAACCATGCAAGGTCTCCAAAATGGGGAAAGCACAACAGTAGTAAAACTTTACCTTCCAGGTCATTCTTTCACTGGCTCAGGATTTGGACCAATCCCCGACCCTTCCACAAGCAGCAGTTTCTTGAGCTGGCCTGGTTCACCACGAGCATCTATAAACAGAGATTGCACCCATAATGCAGATAGCTGTAAGGTTTAGGTCAAGCCACAAAAAACGCCACACTAACCAAATTAAACTAGCAGCCATGAATACAGTGCATCCAAGACCTGATAGTTGTGTCCCAGTAACTGTTGGGAGACAGCGCAATACAGACAACACTCAAACCTTTGTAGTCTCTGATCACTCGTGATAGCAGCAGGCCAGTTTCACGTCGTTGTTCTCGCTCTCCCGTCGAACCGAACGCTGCAACACGAGAGGACGACAAACTCAGAAACCCAATAACTGAACCAATACAAATACAACAACCACACAGATAAACTTACCGAGACTAACGACAGTGATCAGAGTCATAAAAATGAAGACTCGCTGAAGACCCATTACGACTACACACTAAAATATCAAACTCGTTTTGAAACACATCTTTGCTGCTTGGATCGGACATTAAATAGCCGAGTACAAGTCGTGATCAGGTGTCCATCTCGCCTGGCCTTCATTAACAATTACCGTTTATTTATCTTTGGGAACTAAACAGTTAATCCGCGCAGTTTGTTATGAGCTCGTTTGAAGTGACGAATAAACGCGGTCTAACAAGAGGATGATGCGTAGATATTACATGGTTAATCGTTATAGGTCTAGTGATGGGAATTCTAAGCTTTCTATCCAATTGTACTGAAAATAGGTTCACTTCATGAAGCCTCATGAACCAGTGGACAATACCGCCATCTGGTGGACAGAGAAAGCAGCGTATTTTATTAATTCATTTTTAGCGTTTAATTAAAGACTTCTGAGATGGGATGTTGTAAGTAGGATATAAAATTCTTACAAATTCCCTAAATTCTGCGTCGTCAACAATACTAAAGGGCTGTGAGTCTTTCAAAATCATATTTAGCAATGCCTTGTCAATAATTTGTCTTGTTCCTAAGAATTAATGTGACTCATTTTGTATCTAATATACTATTCATAAAAATATATAACATTTCCTATGCACATGAATACCGATTGGAAAACGTACACATTTAAATGTATTAGTGTTAACAGCATTAACAAAAAATGTATAAATAAAGCTTGAATATGTAAATGTAAAACAATATAGGCTCTTCATACCTACATGACAATGTGGCTTTGAGGATGTATGGTTTCATGTTTTGCCCAAAAATGTCTTAGCACTGATGATGTATTGTTGTTGTAAGCCAACTGCTGTGAGCATACTAGACACTTCACCTGAACTAAAACAGTATTCCTGCAGTATTTTAAATGTAAAATAAATGTAGGGATTGTTACCGGTTAAATATACTAAAGCTTATTAAACAGTTCTCAACCTTATTAGATGGCATAAGCTCAGTGATCCCAAACTTCAGAACGTCCTCTTTTTCTGGCAGGTTCCATCTTTGCTATTAGATATGACAGTGCTTGTATGTGTATGTTTGTAGGCAGTGGCGGACTTAGCAATTTGGGGGCTCAAGGCGAATTTAGCTAGGGGGCCCATCAACATTAATATGCGAGAAATAAGTTAGCTAGACAAGGGGGCCCTACAGTGGGAGGGGCCCAAGGCAATTGCCTAGCAACGCCTCTATGCAAAGACCGCCTCTGTTTGTAGGTGTCTAGTCTATTTGTATTTCTCTCTCCCTCGCTCAACCATCGATGCACGAGCGAAGATTTGCTCCTTTTGAACCAGCCTCTGAAACAGTCAAGTGAACGTGAGCCAAAATGAAGCTTCGGACATCATAGTCACGTGATCACTTCAGAATGAATCAAGCTCCAACTCAGTGGTTTGAGGAATTATCGTTTTTTGAGACATGCTGTGACCCAGGGTTGCAACTACATACTTTCTGAGGTGTATGCAAACATACTAGACACCCCCCGCACTCCACTCCCCACCCCCGATCAACTCGGGAAATAATTTTCTGGCATCGATTTGGCGCCCCCTCTAGTGCAGCGCCCCTATGCGTTGCATACGCTGCATACCCCCTTTTTGCACCACTGCTGTGACCTCACTAATTATTAGTATGTGGTTAAAATAAAGTTCATGAATTTGGTACATACACTGAGGGCTCAACAAATTAACATTGCCATGTATCATGGTCAGTAGGGTTCATATCTAGAAATCACTTCAAAATCCTGCTTGGATTCTACACCAGAGCAGAATAAGGAAGTAGCTAGGGACCATCTTACAAAGCCATTAGTGGACTAGCTTTGTCTTTGAAAGAAGGCAAGTTGAGCAGCAAGTTCTCAAAAACATTTATTCACAAACCACAGGCAGAGCAGATTTGAAGTTGCTGGAGCCTTTGATCATGCACAGGTCTGTATCCAAGTACACAGAAGGTTGTGTTTACAAGTCAGTTGTGCTCCGCTAATTATGAGAGGCCGGTCTAAACCAAAAATGCCAGCCCTGATCATACACGACCCATTACTTGTCTGTATTCTGCATAACAGGATTGCAGCGTGAGTTTTTATGTTTTCTTAGGTTTTTGGGTACTGTAGCACCCTCGACAGGCCAAGTTGAGGCACTAAAGACCCACTAAAGGTTTAAAATAAATTGTACTGGCAAAATGATTTAGATCATAGAACTAAATCACATGCTGAGATCAGCTTTGTGTGAGTTTGCGTGGTATTTCTTGTGAGAAATAGTTTTCAGTAAGTTCCAAAATTTGGCCACTAGATGGAGCCCAAGTACTACCATACAGATATTTATAGTGACAAAAAAGACATTTTAGTGAATTAAAAGGTTTATTTCTGGTCAGGCAGTGCACTTTTTGTTATGAGATGTCATTTCAAAGTTAATTATCTCATTGTTCTGAGTCATACTAAGTAGATAAGTTTAACATCTAGTTTACTGAGGGGAGGGACCATTACTGTCATCATAAACAGTGCTCAAAACAAAGGCATGTAGCAACATCAAGGGCATGCACTCAAATCACAAACTTCCAAAGCCAGGTTAGAGAAAAATATTTACAGTGTGAAAGGGATTAGCTGATAAAGTATGTAAATACAAAGGCAAACTGAAAACTTCACATCAAAATTACACACATCAGAATGTTGACACATTTAAGATTACATAACAGCATGTTATTGCATTGTGGGCATGTTAACAGGACATTCTGAAAAATCGACAACATGAGTGTATGGCAGCTGATATGAACGTCTGTGTCTTCCAAAAGCTGGGGACAGGAAGGTTGGTACTTTATAAAACATTCTTCTCTATAGGAATACTTGCAGTAGATTTTGGGCTTTTATAATATGTTTTCTCCACATCCAGGTCACTCTACCCTGAGGTAACACATCTCAAATGGGTGCAGTGTGAATCCTGCAAGGAATGGCTACACACAGATTGTGCTGGCGTGAGTGACGAGGCCATGGACGTCATTTTGATTTCAAAAGTGGGGGGGACATGGATTCGTTGCTATTTAAATATTTGGTTTTAACCGTAAAAACTGGGGGGGACCAAAACCGGCTTTTGAAAAAGTGGGGGGGACATGTCCCCCCTGTCCCCCCCCCAAAATTACGTCCGTGGACGAGGCTACCAAGGATCCTTTCATTCTCTTCCTGAAGAGCTCAGAGGCATTTCATCCCTGCATAGTTTTAAGAGCAGTCTCAAAACATTCCTGTTTAGATCCGCTTTTAGTTAAGAAACTCTGTCTTAATAGTTTTATCTTATTTACTTTACTTTTTATTATCTTACTTCACTTTTTACTTTTTATGTTATTTTAATATTTTTATCTTTAATTTCTTTTAACATTTTCTTTTTGTCTTTTTGTCTTTGTCTTATCTCCTTTTAATGTTTATTTTATTTATACTGTAAAGCACTTTGAGTTACATGTATGTATGAAAGGTGCTATACAAATAAAGATTATTATTATTATTATTATTATTTCATGTGTGGCTGCAGAAAAAAAATGCCACTAAATGTTGATAGGTATGTGGTTACTTTGGTTTGGTTTTCTCTTGTTTCCAGTTTAAATGTCTCAGTCTCCTATTCATTTTAGGCTTTTATGAATGTTTGACTGACGACTCTTATTGTTTGTAGGACTCTTATGATACTGCATGAAGATGGAATGGAGGGTCCCACTGGCACTGAGGAAATAAAGGCAAGTCTAGCTCACTAAGCAAATATGGAAAATACACACCATCAAAACTGTTTTGTATGTCTAATACTCTGCATACAACCTCTCGGCAGAAAGTCCATCGTGAACTCCATTCAGATGAGCTAAAGTCAAGTCGGATGTATCTTTGGAAACATCCTGCAACATCATTACGACTCAAGCAGCTTTTAAAGCCAAAGTTCTGCCATTTCAGTGAAGAGAATGTATGTTTACATACACTTAATTAGTTAAGATATACTGCCCACAAGCACCCTGAATGATTTCTGCTTTCATATGTTCATTGCATTTCTGCATACAAAACATGCATGCATGTCTATACATTTAATGTGCATCTTGTCAAACATATGGCCAAATAATGAATGTGGGAAAACAGAATTGGTAATGTTATTTCATGTGAAACATTGCACCTTTATTTGGTGCTGGTAGTCACCGACAATGGTCAGTACCACATTTTTGAGAGTTCATTTAGTCTCTTATCCACTTTGGTGTGTCACACATACAAATATATGTGCAAAATAATTACTATGCAAGATTCCTTGTATATGCCCCATTAGGCCATCAAACTGACTGAAATGATCAGGGCAGCTTTGAAAATGGGAAATGACCTTCAGGAACTGGATTTATTCTTTGATGTCGTGATGCCTGAAGTAAGGAAAAATCAACCCAAGTTACATCACAACATTACATTCCTTTATTAATCACAACTATTTCCTGTATTTGGTTTTGACATCTCTGATGCTATTATGTTTGATGTAATCTATAAATCTATAAAGTTTTCATTATTGTTTTTCATAAGGTGACCATCAACATCCTCATGAAACATGAAAGGTTCTCAAGGGACATGGCTGAGTTATTTATTGCATCAGGTTCTACACTTGAATAATGACTAGAAATGTAAGTATTCCGCATCAAACTAAATTCTGGTGATTCTTTAAAAATCTCTTTTGAATCTCTTATCTAAGTTTTTTAACCTTTTTTTGAACCGTATATATTTATTTATTTATTTATTATCTAATTTTATTTATATTTAATAAGAGAAATAACATTCTATTTTATTTTTAACAATATTTTGTCACTGTAAAATAATTTTATTTTATTTTTTGTTTAGTTTGGGGGGGGGCGGGCGACATACGAGAGCAGCGTGATACGCGCACGGACGGGGATAACCGGGCTGCACGATTGTACTGGGCTCGAACAGGAAGCTGCTGTCATTCCGCCAGCCTTGGGTAAGGGCATCGAGGGGCTGCATGACGGCAGTCTCAGCACCGCCACGAGAGAGTCACGCAGACCGAGAGGCCGAGGATGCTAGGATCCGAAGCAGACGCTGCTAATCCAACCAGGCTTGAATCGCTTACCCTGGGAGTTGGTGGTATCTGCTCCCGGGTCAATTGTGAGTATTGTTCATTGATTTGGGGTGGAAGCTAGACATCTAAGCTTTGAATCAAACGGCGAGTTGTGTTGGTCGGAGTACTGCTCTTGGTGTTTGTCATCACAGTGGGCGGTTGCTGGGTCGGACGAAGTGGAGATCGCGCTGGCCGAAGAATCGCCCTGTACTACGGTTACCCCTCCGTCCGCTCGGATTGACTGTGTTCTGGTGACGGCCGTTCTTGTCCTCGTGATGTTTTTATTATTGTGTTTGAGTCATAACTACTGCATCTTAGTCGTACATTAAGCTGTCTGCCGTGTAGCCTGACGTTGGGTAAAGTTGTTCTTTTTATGATTTAAGTTAATGGGTTGCTGCAGCATTTCCAGTTTCTGATTTTTGAGTTTCCATTTGTTATTGTGTCTTTTAAATAAATTGTTATTTCTTACATAATTTATGTTGGTGTCTGGAATTGCTCACCCCCAGATTTAAAGAACCTGCGAGTGGTAAACTTGAACACCTTGACGGTTTAAACTTAATTTAGAGTTCCTAGGCTCTTAAAACCCTAGGTGGCGTAGTTGGCTACATTGATTTATTGTAGTGACCCAGCGTGCGGCCCTACATATGCTGTATTTTCATTTGAAAACATTCAAGAAATGTATAACATGCAGGCGTGTACCCTAACGATATCCCACGGAATTGTTCGATCGAATATTTGTAGTTCCCATATTTTATCTACCGAAAATTACTACCAAAAGTATTTTCTGCTTTTTTGTTTACAAAAAGTGCGGGGCGCATGCGCAGCAAATACACTTGTTTAGAGGACACCGAACGCAAGCCAACAGAACTTTCGCGAGCCACTGCTCCATAACTGACGCGAGACAACGCTGTGAGCCACCAGGCAACTGTTGCGCGGCACTGAGCAATACCTGTTCGCGGCACAGGTATTGCTCTTGGTTAGTGGTGCGCGACAGCAGCAACAGTACAGTACAGTTTTTGCACTAACCGGTTCTCCAAATTTGGCGGCCTTAGTCCACCATTGGTCCACCATGACCAGTATGGCAGTATTATCACGAAAAAAAAATCCACGGACACAAATGGGTCCGCATGGGTCACATGGGCACACAAGACACACGACCCTACAAAATCCCTGACCTCCTGATCCATACTAGGCCACCAAAACCATCTCTGAAGGAGCTCGAGGGTGTACCGGGAGCCAGGATGGGCAGCAAAGGGCGAGTCATGTCCCCATTCCATGACTCGCTTACGTAGGTGTGGGTGGACAAACAATCACCCTGCAGGTTCACCACCCGGGCTAGGAGTAATGGCTAGGGACTGCTTAACAGCAGCCTCAACATCCCACTGGATAGGAGCGGCAATCTTGGCCACACGGATGACGGTGCTGGGGCCTGACTGTTCCGGAGATGATGCGAATTGATGGGAGAGTGTATCTGGTTTAGCGTTCTTAGTCCAAGGGCGATAGGAGAGGATAAAATTAAATCGCCCAAAAAACATGGACCATCTAGCCTGCCTAGGGTTCAGGCATTTGGCTTGTTGGAGGTAAGCCAGATTTTTATGGTCAGTCCAGGCCATGAACTGGTGTTTGGCCCCCTCCAACCAGTGCCTCCATTCCTCAAGAGCCAACTTAACGGCTAGTAGCTCTATCTCCCACGTCATAGTTGTGCTCAGCAGGTGTAAGACGGTGGGAGTAATAGGCGCAAGGGTGTAACATAGGAGGGGTGCCCAAACGTTGGGACAAAATAGCCCCGACACCCTGGTCAGAGGCGTCAACCTCAACAACAAAGGGGAGATCCAGATCAGGCAAACATAACACTGGGGCAGAAGTAAAGTGCTCACTGAGGGCATCGAAAGCCCATTGAACCTCCTCAGTCCATCTGAACGGACCCGGCGTCTTCCTAGTAAGAGCTATGAGAGGCCCAGCCACATCACTGTAACCTTTAATAAACTGCTGGTAGAAGTTGGCAAAACCCAGAAACCTCTGAATCAGATGGAGTGACTTGAGGACTGGCCACTGAGTGACGGCCTTAACTTTAGCAGGATCCATGGCTACGGTGTTCCTAGCCACAGTAAAACCCAAGAAATGTACTACTTGGGTATGGAACAGGGACTTCTCCAGCTTAACAAAGAGGTGATGTTCCATGAGGACCTGGAGAACCCTATGTACATGCTTAACATGTTCCTCTTTGGTTTTACTATAGATCGGGCCCGGTACAGCGACAGCGCAGCCAGAGCTGACCTGAGAAGAGGTATCAGCGAGGCCAAGACGGTGTACAAAAGGAAGATAGAGGACCACTTCGCTGGAAATGACCATAGAATGATATGGCAGGGCAGAAATCACATCACTAACTACAGATGCAGGAAACCGGACAATGCTAGTACCGACTCCTCGCTGACAGAGGAGATGAACCACTTCTTTGCCTGCTTCAATACAGTCAGACCAGCGACAACAACTACCCATTCACCACTCTCAATTAGCACTAGCATGTTAACTCTTCAGGAACATGAAGTGAGACGAGTACTGAAGGCGGTGAATCCCAGGAAGGCGGCTGGCCCCGACGGCGTACCTGGAAAGGTGCTAAAAGCGTGTGCCGACCAACTGGCGGGGGTTTTCACCTGCATATTCAACATGTCCCTGTCACAAGCCAACATTCCACCTTGCCTCAAGTCCTCCATCATCATACCAGTTCCGAAAAAAGTCCGTGGTGGAGAGCATAAATGACTACAGGCCTGTTGCACTTACACCAGTAGTCATGAATTGCTTTGAAAGACTGGTCTCTAAACACCTCAGAGTCTGTCTATCTCCCAACCTGGACCCCCATCAGTTCGCCTACTACACCGTAGGCATGCACCGACTACACCTCCAGATGAGGGGTGATAAAAGGCATTTCGCATAGCCTTGGAGAACTGTTCACAGGTAGTGACAGTCTCTGATTGTTGTTCCCATACTGGCGTTGCCCAGTTTAACGCCTTCCCTGAGAGCAGAGTCATGACATAGGCTATCTTAGCCTTTTCTGTGGGAAACCGAGATGGTTGTTAAAAAATGAATGAACATTGTAGCAAGAATCCTCATTCTATAATGCAGTGACTCACTGAAACAGTAAGCACTGAAATTAAGTGGACGCGCTAAAGAGAAAATCACCTAAAGACGCCAGGGGAAGTATCCGGCTGGCAGGCGAACGCCACAACAAACAAAAAACCCTTCCTAAACTAAAGCAAAAACACACAGGAAGAGAAACAGCAGGGGAAAAACTTAAGAAAGGCCAGGGAGCGTCGCAGGAGGTAAGTACTCGAGCAGGAGACAGAACAACAAACATGAGATAAACTGGTGACAAAACACCAACGACCACAACCGGGAACCAAACTACATAAAAGGGCTGAGTGACGTGAGACATAGAGAACAAAACAAATCAGCAGCACTACTGATTGCGGAGACCCCGCCTGGAACTGGCTTGTGGACTCCTCCTAGTGGTGGTCCGGGGAGTCGCATCCGAGCCAGCCCTGACACTCAGATAGAGAAGCCCATCTCTGCAGCTACATCCAGAATGTTCGGAATCCCCTCCAGCAGGTCTAGGATGTGCTCGGAGAAGATCACTTCTCCTTCCTTTGTAATGATGGCATCAAATATGTCCCGCTCCTCACTGAGAAGGTTTACGTGAGGTCTCTTGCTGGGTCTCTTGCTGGGAAAGGTCTCCCTCTTTCTCTTCCTCCTCATAGGTGGTTGAGTTGTCCTCTTTTGCCTGACAGCTTTCTCCATGCGGATTTGGTGGAAGGCCGCACGATATTTCTCCATGTAGGACAGGTAAGAGGTGTGGCTGTGTTCATGCCAGTCCCTGTAGAGAGGCAGACACTGAGGATGCTGCTGGCAGAGCTGCTGCCAGTAGAGCTGCAGTCTGTAGTACTCTTTCAAGTACGGGTCCTGCAAGTAGAGCTGCTGCAGGTACAGCTCCTGGTCTGCATGAGGATCTTCTAGGCTGCCAGGCATCTGAGGACACTCGGTGACATAACCACCATCCCCAGTAAAGACAGGCACGGGGTGAGCTGAGAGCCAGGGTTTTGCACCTGTTATGGACACACATGGCATGATTCCAAAGACTGGTTGCTTTCATTACAGTACACAATGAATGACAATGTTTTGATTTTTGAGAATTTCAGTAAGTCAGTTCTAGCCCATTTGTACAGAATTAACAATATCTTATCAATGTTGATGATGTCATATTTTCTTTTCCATTTTTAAATTGTACACCATTGGATGATAATGTTTTGATTACAATGTTCCCAGCTACAAAGATTGTGAAAAACCTGAAAGCATTTCTTACCTACTGATGTTTTCCTGGTCAGGTCATGTGCAGGAAGCTGGTGGTTCTGCACCTCTGCCAGACCTTACAAACAAATGTAATAAATGTTTTTGTTTTTTACTTTATCATGGATGGTTATTTGGTTTGTTGAATATGCATGTAATCTTCAGTGTTACACAGTACCAGTGTGGAGTGGACCTGTGGGAGGGTGGATGACCCATACAGACGGTCCTTCTTCAGGTGCCAGTCTGGGGTCTAATCAAGGCAAGATCAGGCAGGTGCGTCAAACTTACTATTACATATTACAAGTTTTGTAAAGTTTATTATGTCCCAGTACATATCACCTAAGGATTGTTTTTGCCAAAAGTTACAGATAAAAGCTAACAAAAATAATTCAAGTTAAATACAATTGATTTAAATAGAACAAAAATTAAATAACGAAATGTTAGAAACAAGGAAAATATATGATTAAAATAAAAATAAAATGAAGACATTTAAAAAACAAATTTGACATAAAAGATATAAAGTGCATCAAATCAAAGCTACAGAATAGCTATGCAAAACTTCACCTGAGAGCTAAAACAGCCGAATTAATCTGTAAGGCATGGGAGCACATGTTTTCAGTTTCTGAAAGTGGCTATAGTCTGTCCACATCTCATGACTTCAGGAAGCTTATTCCTCCTGACTGCAATGTAATGTAGGAGCAGTCATGGGCTGGTGTTAGGGAACTGGTCTTGTGACCGGAGGGTCATGGGTTCGATTCCCAGACCTGAGGCCATGATTGAGGTACCTTTGAGCAAGGCACCTAACCCAAACTGCTCCCCAGGTGCCGGGCTAGGGATGCCCAACGCTCTGGGCATGTGTGTGCCACAGCCCCCTAGTAATCACTAGTGTGTGTGTGTGTGTGTGTGTGTGTGTGTTCTAACTGCAAAGATGGGTAAGAAGTAGAGGACAAATTTCGATTGCGGTGAAAAAAATCACAGTTAAAAAAATATATAAATATTTCTAAAAATAATAATAATGGCCGAAGGCCACGTCACCATATGTAGTCCTTATTTAGGGTCCGTTAATAAGTCAGACTCCACTGAGCCGAGGTGTGTGCATCGTTCCAGCATATCAGTAATGTAAGTCAGTTCTAGCCCATTTGTACAGAAGTAACAAAATATTATCAATGTTTATATGAAAGAAGACAGTTATCAATGAAGATCCCACCTGCAGGCTGGAGGTAGACTGGCTGCATCTGCCTCAGAACCTCCCCTTGAACATGGGGTTGAGGAAGGTGTCTCTGCCTCTCCATGTCAGGGTCTAAATGCAAAACACCAACGCAGGGCACAGAGAAAGTATGAGTGTGTACTGTTAAGATCTTCAGGTCTATAAGAAGGGCTACAGTGCGATGTGTATGCATGGGTCTGCACCTCTGATGGTTCTGCACCTCTGCCAGACCTTACAAATAAATGTAATAAATGTTTTTTTTTTTTTACTTTATCATGGACGGTTATTTGGTTTGTTGAATACGCATGTAATCTTCAGTGTTACACAGTACCAGTGTGGAGTGGACCTGTGGGCTGGTGGATGACCCATACAGACGGTCCTTCAGGCATGTTAATATGGCCGACATTTGATGGTCCCGCCGTACTTCTGTGAGGGAAGGGTGCCGGTCCACCTTGGGAGTTGTAGGGCACACCTGAAAATCCCACAGCAGGTAAAGTAAAACCCAGCACAACGCACAGTGAGGCTCATATGCCTTGTAAGTGTTTCCCAATGAACAAGTGATTATAAGAAGGGCCATGGTGCCAAGTGATGTCATTAGAATGTGGGGAGAATGCTCTAGAATTTGTGATGTCATGTTTCCTAGAAACCTGTTTCTTTTTAAAAATGTTTATTTTTATTTGCTTTTTCCATGGCTGTGGGATTTATGAAAATTGTGCTGAGTCAAAGAAATAACCCATGATCCATTAATTATATTGTGCTGTACACAGGAAATAAATAGCTTGACAGTCATTAGTAGAATAAATAGACATAGGTTATTTTTCTAAACCTTAGAAACCTACTACATATATTCAATTTTTATTATGAATAAGGAAATCCATACTCATAAGAACTAAATCTACTGTCTTATATAGAAATATAATATTATGTACAGTATATGAAAATATATTTTTCTCACCATGAGTGGTAAACCCTGGTGTGTCTGTGAAGTAGTTCTGTTCTTCTCCAGGCCTTGGCAGGTGAGTTCTCTGGGGGTAAAAACTCATTCTCAAAATTAAAAGTAGAAAGAATAGAAAGATAGAAAGATTCAGAAAAAATAGAAAGATCTGGGATTGTAAATCAAAACTTATTTGTAAGATTTGTAAGATTTGTAAAGCTTGTAAATCACAGAGCAAATTCTCATATGACCGGTTCTGAGCTTTTCAGCATCAAAACTGAAATCCAAACATTCCACCTTCCCAACCAAACATTCTAAACCAAACATTCCAAAGTTGCTCGTGATATCACAGTTTCCAAATTTTTAAAGGGAACCCCGGCTGATAACATATGTAAGCCTTAATATCGTGTGATTACTCTAAATTATTAAGACACGTTGTAAAAAATCACAAAAAGTAGCAGATTTATTAGATTTTCTGTAAATTCCCGCTGCACGTAGGTCGCCATTTTTATAACTGCTGACGGGCGCAGCAGGTAGTGACGTCAAATGGTTGCAGTGACTGGCCGTAACTTTTGTCTTACCGGTTTTCTATGCTGATAACGTGTAATAGCGAGCTCTTATTGAAGATTGACGTCGCATATAAGGTCAAAGGGCTTTCTTTTATACATGTCTAGTAGTGACTAAATTCCAATAGTAAGACTGAGTGACAGGCTAATATGTTGTGATTCACATTTAATTAACCCTAATCTTTTTGGCCGCTGCATCTGATGAAAACATCATGTCCGAGTTGCGTTATCCGTCTTGGATGGAGAACACTACACCTACGGACTCCTCGACTATCTGTAATTGATTCGTATCTAGCAGATCGTCAGATTTATCAATGACCGCTAATTATATTAAACTATATTAAATTTTGAAAGGTTTAAACGTTAGCGGTAAACGTTGTTGCCGGGACGCCAGTAGAGAATCCAGCGCATGTTTATGTTCACGTTTCTTCGTGCGGCTCTCACTCCACATTCTGGGGCTTTTGGACTTTCTGTGTAGGAAAACTGTGGGCACTGCATTGTGTTTTAGTCTACGTTTAAAACCAACAGCACCCGTCAACTCTCTCACCAGTCGAGCTCTACTGAATGACTCAAACGCATCGGGACTGATGTGAGCAGAGCCGCGGGTCTTTTGCCCAGACAGCACAAGTACGTCTCAGAGACGTCGTATTTACATCAGTATATCGTAGAAACATCGCGTTCCATTTTCGAACGTCGCATATACATCATATGCACATCTAATTTACGATTTAAAGCGGGAGCGTCATATTCATCGCCATTGCATCGCTGCGACGTCAAAACAACGTTTCCCATCCTGATGTGGCAGAGTGAGATTTTTGGGGCAACCCCACTCCCTCCCTAATTGTAAATTGCGGTGGAGCCGTGTGAGTCGCGGGGTAGGTTAATCCTGGCATTATAAATAGCGGGGGTGTGGTTACGGGTGCGGATTCCCTTCTGTCATCCGGTTTTCCCAGCACCTCTAACGGTGGCAAGTTATCGTGGTTGGGCCTGGCTTCCTTTGGTGGACCAGCTTAATACCGTCGGGGTATGGCGCTTATTTTGGCGTCTGATTATCGGTGCGTGCGGTGCGCTGAGAACTAACATGCTCTGCTGTTTCGTCGCAGTTCGGTGGGCGCGTCATTGGAATTACTGTGCTGATCTATCTACCACGGGTGGGCAGTTACTATTTGCCCTTGATTTTACAAAACGTTGGCATATTAAAGAGTTTGCTAAGTAATGTTTTGATTGATTGATAGCATCAACAACAGCTGCAATGAAGGCATGGATAGTTATGTCCTGTGTTCGACACATACTGTGTTGTATGTGAGTGCTGTGTTTGTTTCAGTCTGTTAGAAAAATCATGTACTGACGAGGCCTGACAGCAGTGCATCCTGTTATATTTAATACTGAGATATAATTATAACATTATTTTTCTGTATATTCTAACTGACATGCATATACATTTTAAATTAAAGTTATGGTGTTGCATCTGTAAAGATGGTTGGTTGTGTCTATATGGCTACAATGATTTTGAGCTAGAATAAACAACATTCAAACAAAAAGTGAGAGCTACTGCACATTTATAGAAATAATAGAAATAATTGGTAATAATTTTTTATTTTACAGTTAAATAAATAACAGCAGAACCTAAAGCAAGAAGTTTACAAAAGAAAAAAAAACACCAACAGTGCAAGGTTAGGCCAAGTATTTACAACAATAATAACAGCAACAACAGTAATTTAACAAAAACAATAATTTAAAATCACAAACAATAAACATCACCAATAATAATACATAATAATAACCAGCCATTAATGCATTTTATTTGCAAGCTGGACATGTATAATCTTTATCAACTGGAGGCTTCTGGATGCAGTCATGGTGGTACCATCTCTCACAGTTGTCACAGCATATCTGGAACAAATGAAAAGCAGGTCTGAAAACTGAAATTACTATCATGCTTTACATTTTTAGTCCAAAGATTTGATGCAGTGCTCTATTGATAAGTTAAGTGCAAAGATGTTACAAAATAAATGATTGAGAATTTACTGCACTCATTTGCATGTCAGAGTTAGCATATTAAACTGCCTAAAAGGTGAGTGTAACATTCTGCTTGACGCAGAGCAGGGAGGCGGACACAAACGCTGAGAAGAGCGAGATTTATTCAAGGGGATTCCATAAACAGAGTCGTAGTCACGGGCACGGGTCATAACGGGAGGGCAATCAGGAATAAGAGTGTGTATTACAAGGGCCCAGAGGTAGAAGCCTGGATGCAAAGCAGTGAAAGGATGAGCCTTTTGAAAATGAAAATGTGAGAATTAGACCTTCCTTACTTGAACAGGAAGCCAGCATGGTGTTTTCAACAAGAATCACATGTTGACAAACAATATGAGCTGCAGTATTTTGAATGCTTTCTAGAAGCCAGCAAAATGTGAGTTACAGTAGTCAAGTGTAAAGATGACTAGAGCTTACTGATGTTGCTCGTATTGATTTAGCATTTCAAGAGAAAAGATCAAACTCATGAGGAGCTCCAGCAATGACACTTGAAGGTGAGGTTGTGTGTGAGCCATCCCAGGCTACATGACCAGATAAACCCTGAAGATAGGATGAGAACCAAGCATCACAAGAAAGTGATGAAATTCACATGTAGTAGTTCACAGTATCAAAAACAGTAGACCAATCTAGTAGGATGTGAACAGAAGACAACCTTTTCCTGGCTTTGTGGGGAGGTTTTGTTATTGACAATACAGCAATATCTGGTGAATACCCTGGTCTGTACCACAGATGGTTGACTTAAAGAAATTTGTTCCTCTCAAGATACTAATAAAACTGAGAAAAGACAGCCTGTTTCAAGGTCTCTGACAGAAATTTGAGAAAATGGGTCTAATTCACAGTATAACTGAGCATAATTATAAATGAGTATAATTCGTAGTTTGTAGGATTTAAAGGATCCCTGAGAAAATGCTATATTATGACATTATGTACGACTAATAGCCTAATATCTCATATTTGTAGTACTAATATCTCAACAATAGTACATGCAGATCAATGTATTTAGATGTGTTGCTGCGCTTACCCAGTTTGTTTGATCATGATCCTCCATTCCACAGTAATGGCACAGGTTGCTCAGATTGTCTGAGATGAAAGTATTAATACATTTCCTCATTTTTACATGTCAAACATATGTCCATACAGGATGTGGTACTAATTAACTAGCATAAAACGTATATTATTTTAATAAAGAACATGCATTTCAGAGGACATAAATTTTATGCCATTTACAGTGACCAACCACAAAGACAACACGCCAGATTCCTGGAGGAGAGTCATGGCAATGCCCAGCCTCAGCTCATTGACTGCCTCTTGAGTGGTTTGGGTGTTGACAGCCATTTCCTTTAATATGCACTCCCCAAACTAAGGACAGTTTAGATCGATCAAAATGATAAGCCTGCATTGCTAAATAATAAGGTTGACTGTTAGACAACAAAATCTTTAATACAAGTAACTAAAAGATCTTGACAAATGCCACTTGACCTTCATCATCATAATTTGGGTTCAAATGTAAAAACGGATAAAGTTCTTGTGAACTTTTAAATTAAAATTATAATGTTACAACAACTGCTGTAGTCTACTGTACACTCACGTTCAAAGCCAAGACACCACCACGATCCTGCTGACGTGCATGACGGAGAGTGCTGCACGTTACAGCCTGTCTTTCGCAGGAACGCCCTTTAGTGTAATTATGACAATACACACTCTTATTCTCAAAAATGCATTTGGGATGATTTCTAGTATGTGTATGATTTATTGTGATTTATAATACCACTGTATATTTACCTTGTTGCTTCCAAGCACCTGCCGTAAAATGCACCCCCTTGTAACTCAGTCTCTGTTGATGGTAGGTCAAATTCACTTTAGAATTACACAGCTGAGACCATTTCATGTTGATTGAGTTTCATTAATATAGGACAATACAGTTAAGCAATGTATAATCATCCTTCTCTAATACATTTGTCCTGGCAAATTACTGGGGATCAATACACTCGCCATGACGTTCTAGAATGTTGACGTATAATGGAAAGGACCAATGAGCGTCCAGCAGTCCTGTACCTGTGGGTGAGCAACAGACGGACTTCTTCAGGGAAACCCAGGTAGGTTATGTAGTTATAACTCTACTGATGTAAAATAAATAATGAAGTAATGTTTAATAACTGGTTGTTTCCAAGAATCTAACTATCTCTGAAAGTTAAATCTTAGCTATCCATTTTACTACAACGGCCTACGGTTAAAGTGTTAGCATCTAAGCTAACCATCATTTTACTACAACGGCCCTGACGGCAATCGCGCGAGACAACACCGCGAGTTCAAACCAGCTTGTCCGTTAGCTGTAGCCTAGGTTAGCTAGCTAGTTCGCCTTAGCTTAGCTTCTTTGTAACTAAAAGACAAATCGGTATGACAAAAAAGGGAAAGGGAGTGTAATCGCTAGTGTTGTTGGCTAACTTATTTCCTTACTTTTTAGATACACTACACCAGGGGTCGGCAACTGGCGGACCGCGGTCCGTATCCGGACCCGAACGCAGTCCTGTCCGGACCCAATCTCATTCCTGATTAACTGGATACGGACCCAAAAAAAAAACATATTTATTCATTTTGACGGGAGAATTAATTTTAAACCGGAGTATTTATTTCAGGGCTATTGAAAAAAACACTCCGTCACGAGTGTTACGTTCACCACCCCAGCTCAACAACTTGCGTTCGCCACCCCCCAGACCTCAGGTGACAGCTATCTGCCAAAATTGGACCGCGGACAAATTTAGTTGAGTACCCCTGCACTAGACAATGTCAACAGGAAATGGAAGACATCATGTGACACATCCGACCTTATTTCCGATGGAGAAAACGGACCTAAATCAAGGTACATTCATCTTCCACTGAGGTAATCTAGACATAAGTATATATTGTGATTTAGATGACTTCAACTATAACTTACTTGCAGATCAAAAAAGAGACCATGTTGGTGGTCAGATGAAGAGTCTCAACCAAAGCAAAGAGGCCCAAGAGCAAATTACCTCGGCCACCACCACCACCACAAGTACACAGTAAGCACAAAAACACCCAAATATTGTGTAGGAGCAGGATTGAGAAACCCTGATGTACAGAATGTTCTCTACAAATATTTTAAACTCCAAATAATATATACATACATAATTAAAATGCACTGTCCCTTACTAAATCAAATCAAATATATTTGTATAGCACTTTTCACAACACAAGTTGTCACAAAGCGCTTTACAGGATTTACAAGGTTAACAATACTATGGGTCCAAATCCCTAATGAGCAAGCCAAAGGCGACAATGGCAAGGAAAAACTCCCTAGATGGTGGGGAATAGGAAGAAACCTTGGGAAGACCAAGACTCAAAAGGGAACCCATCCTCCATTGGGCGGCCCGTTAACACACAAATTACACAAAAACAAATTATACAGACGAATACACAAGTCACAAACAAATCACATAATCAGGCTAAGTATAAGGTAACTAGAATAAAAGTTCTGGGTGTTGATATTGTCAATGTAAATGTCTTTACACATTTCAACCCATTTAGAAACATAAATAGATCACTTTATTAATCCCAGAGGGAGTCACGTATTGCAGCATTGTTATA
The DNA here is from genome assembly GCF_052324685.1 of Brachyhypopomus gauderio. NCBI lineage: Eukaryota > Metazoa > Chordata > Actinopteri > Gymnotiformes > Hypopomidae > Brachyhypopomus > Brachyhypopomus gauderio. The sequence goes on from NC_135215.1 coordinate 4,408,565, forward strand.
ATAGTATTCATGATGCTAAAAACACACTTATTGTGAACATTACACTTTGCTCTGCTGACACCACTCAGTGGTCATATTCTAATGGATACTTTTCAAAGTAAGAAAGCACTGCTGATCTAAACTGTCATTAAAATCTGATCAATTAAGTCTGATTAAACCTATTGTGTCAATGTTTCCCCCCCAGCATCAAACCCGCCACTACACAGTCAGAATGTGGATTTTAGAACAATGTCCTCCTATCACAGTAAGGTTATAGGGTACAGTAAAACAGATACTCCATGTAAACTTAGCTTGTTCCCTAAAATGCAGACAGTATCTGCAGTGTACCTTTATAAAGAAATTACAAACACATATGAACACACATGTACTTACCAGACATATTCTTTCCACAGCGCCACAGCCACAATAGGAGTCCTCCGATTGGTCTCACATCTCCACCTCATGGTAGGACACATACTGAAAGTTTAAAATGTTTACTCTAAGCAGTGCAATATTACACATACACTGGGTCTTCATATTAAATATTTGTTGTTGGGCACAGCAGTTTAAGGCAATGTCCTTATTTTATCCTTATTTTTGTCCATTGCATTGACTCTAATTACTGCATGTTTTTACTACTTTTTTAGCATCAAGAGCTCGCGCCTCAGGACGTTTAATACCCTCCCAGTGCACTCGTATGTTTTCAAAAATTTAATTCCAAACAAACTCAATTTCACTAAACATCCTTGCTCAAATTAAATATATCCATGTATATAATAATGTGAATGCAAACCTTTTTGAATATTCATTTAAATTTTATTGTTGTGTATGTTATATATGTCACAGCCACTGATTGATGCATCCTTGAGGCTATTGGTGAGGTGCAGCTGCAACTGCAGCATTTAACTGCAGTTGTTCAGGCAATGGCAGGAGAGAGGAGCAGAAATCTTCCAACACCACTGGAAGAAGATCTGGAAGAAAACATACTCCCCCTCCAGTGTGCAGAGGATTTCGTGCGTCTAGAACATGATTTGACCAACAGTGACACAAAAAAAAAAGGTCAGTACTGAAATATACCATTTTAACAAACTCGCACAGAGTACACATTTTGTAAACATCTTGTAAAAGATAAACATTTATTTAGGAACAAAGTAATTATCTTTTCTTTCGAGTACAAAATTAAGAACGATATATCCATCCATCCTGAGGGTTGATTTAAGGAACATTATTATGAACTCCTTAATGTTTGTACTCATACCTTTGTAAATTTTAAAAACCTTTTATGAATTCGGTCCCTGGTTTTTATTTATCTGTCTGTCTGTCTACAGATGTCAAAGCTGTCATTAGATGGGGGCAGTCAGGGCCTGGTGGTTAGGGAACTGGTGTGGCAGAGGAGAAAAAAAGGAATTGGGCACACTCGCATCAAGGAACTTGTAGTATATAAGTATGAAAATAAGACCATAGTATACCAAACATGACAAATATAGTACCATAAAAAACAAATCACAAATAGCTTTGTTTTATAATTGACATTTATCATCTTGGTTGGTGATCCTTAGTTTTGATGTGTATAGTCACAACAGGGCTGAATTATCTTATCCACAAAGGCTTCATGTTGGTATCAGTTTTTAAAAAATTATCATGTGTGCTTCTGCAGCCAAAGTGCCCCTTTCTGGATAGAACTGGACACCACTGAGTAAAATAACTGACTTTTTAAGAAATTTTAAGATGGCATATCTCAGAAATGATTTGCAATGCATATTACATGAAACAATTCAGTGTCACTCTTAAATCTTAAGACGCACATACATTTAATTAGAAATGCTTGCCTTCTAATATGAAAAGAAATTAGTGCCAAATTGAAAAGCAGTCATTGGAAAAATGTATTCAAAGTATAATATCCATAGTGCCGTATTGCTCTAAATCACAGGCATACTAATTAGTACCTGCACTCATCTGTTGTGTTTTCATCCCTCTTTCCATCCCATTCATTTTTCCACACCCACAAGCCATAGAGTTTCTGTATCTGAACAGCCACTAAACTTCATGTACACAGCTTTTCATTAGCACTTCTTAGCAATAGTGCCTAAATGGCTTATTAGCAACAGGCTCATCCTTAGGCTCAAAATTATCTTAGAAACTAAAACATACAAGTAATTTTCTAATTAAACAATGTTGTACTTACAGCATCTGCGATGAGAAATCCTCAGCTGTCCCACCCATGTGAAGCTGATGCAGAAAAGTCGATGAAAGACTGGCTTCGTCTGGCGCCTGACAGACTTCATCGCGGAAGACCACGCTGAATCAACGTGATCAAGTCGATTTAAGCCCTTCGTGTTCATACATGGACAGTTCCGTTTTTGTTACAGCACTGAGAAAATGATTTACAATATCATAGTTAAACAACTACAACACTTTTATTATTATATGGTGTTAAAGAAAGGAATACGGAAGGACAAGTGGTGGTAGATTTTGCTAAGAGGATAAAGATAAAGATGGCTGTAGTTAACACTTACTTTAAGAAAAAGGAAGAGCACAGGGTAACATATAAGAGTGGGGGAAGATGCACACAGGTCGACTATATCCTCTGTAGGAGACAAAACCTGAGAGAGGTTAGTGATTGCAAGGTGTTACCAGGGGAGAGTGTAGCTAAACAGCATAGGATGGTGATATGTAGGATGGTTTTAGAGGTGAAGAAGAGGAGAGTGAGAGCGCCACCTAAGATCAGGTGGTGGAAGTTAAAGGATGAGGACTGTTCGCAATTGTCATGGACAGACTGACACGCAATTCCCGAAAGATGATTATTTTGAATAATAATAATAATGTGATTTACATTTTATCATTTTTTAGTAATTGTTTGTTTATGCATGTGAATTGGTTCTAAAATACAACTTTTCAAAATAATATTTTATGTACACTTTAGAATTTGTTAAGTTTTTGTTTGTGCATGTGAATTAGTTAATACAACTTTTCAAAATTGTAAACTGGCTGTCTCTTTACATCTTTTAAACTGGTTGTCTCTTTAAATCTTTTAAAGGCAAAATCTGAATAACAGGAAATAGGAATTAAACTCCACAAACAACTATTTCGTTATCTAGCTAGTTGTCTACCTGGGATTATATGCAGGACAAGAATAAATAGGCTACTGCTGCTCGCGTGAAGATCTTTAAAAGAACAAAACATGCAAACTCTGCGAAAACGCTCGACGGAATAACGGACTCGCATGGCTTGATCTAAAAACGACGTTGGTAAGACGATGTATAGACGCTTTAACGATGAAGCTGTAAGCGTCGTATAAACATCGTAAATACAGCTTAAAAGCATCAGATGATGAACGTCGTTCGGAGATCAGATGGACGTCGTTTAAACATCAGGTAACGACGTCTATGCGACGTCGTGCCAGTGAGCAAACGACCGACCGCAGATGCTTTAACGACGTAACTGTGAACGTCGTATAAACGTCTTGCCGACGTATCTGTGCTGTCTGGGTGGTAGCTGTATTCTAGTGATGTGTCGGTCGCGGACGAACCGGTTCAAAGAGCCGGCTCTTTTAAGTGAACGACGAGAGCGGGTTCCCCTCTAAGACTGAGCCGGTTCCCCTCTACATTCAGCAGCAAAATTAATTTTTCCAATACTCACTTTATTGGAAGTGCATTTTTAACAGTAACAATGTATTGAAGCAGGTTCGGTAACCGAGGCAGAAACTGCTTAATCCAAAAATCCAGAGGAGGAAAACTTTATTGATAACGCAACCCTGGCGCACGCAGGCTCCGCCCCCCCAGTGTCACTTAAAGGGCCAGACTCCTTGAGTGGCCAAGTGTCCGTTAGTGAACTCGCCGTGAGCAGTAGTAGTCGCTACAGTATCTCCTGACATTACGTTTGTGTAGCTGCGCGGTATTATTAGTACATTTATTTGTAAACGTAATACAAGCGAACTGTTCAAGTCAGACAGCTATTTGTTGTGAAACGAAATACCATTACAATTTCAAGCATTTTAAAGTAGGCTACGTTAGTCAAAATTCCAGCACTTGCAACACAAAGCAACATTAAAGTTCGTCAGGTAAATGTTCCTTCCACTGTTTTGAGAGGTGTTTCTTTATACTACCACATATCGTTACGGGAGGACACTGCAAAGAATGTCTTGTAAAACGTGCTTGCGCTCTCACAGGGTCACGCGCAACGTGCGGAGTCGAGCGCTACGGTCAGACGCAAAAGTAGAATTGAGACAAGAAGAAAGCAAAATATATATATTTACTAGGGAAAATAAAAATAGTAACGCACAGTTACTTGGGTAAGTAACTTTAATCTGATTACTGCACTGGAAATAGTAGCCCAACCCCCCCCCCCCCCTCAACAAAGTACGTTCGCCACCCCCCCCCCTAATAAGGAGCCATTTGGGAGCCGAAAGAGCCGACTCTTTATGAGGAGCTGAGCCAAAAGAACCGGCTCCCTAAAAAGAGCCGAAATTCCCATCACTACTGTATTCGTCCAGTCAAGTTTAGCGTGCTGCAACCCGTTTGACGTCATCTACCCAGCAGGCATTGCGCGTCAGAAAACATGACTGCGCCCATATGTCAAATATTTCGAATTGATTTGTAAATAAATCTGCTGCTTTTGTCATTTTTTTACAACATGTCTTAATAATTTAGATTAATTACAGCATATTAAGGCTTACAAGTGTTACCAGCCGGGGTTCCCTTTAAACCAAAACACCAAATCAGCCAGACTGCTACAATAACCTGGTTGTTGGTTCATACACATGGTTCATACACCTTTTCCCTGGTCAAATTCAAGCACTTTCAATATTTTCCAGTACCTTCCAGCTTTAGTGAATTACAAATCAGTGATTCTTGAGACAAGGGACAAAACAAGTCTGCCAGATGAAACTCAGATTTGGGGTTACAAATATGCATAAAATTGTTTTTACATTCAACCAAAGGACAGACCAGGGCAATGTTGGCACAACTTATGATTTTATGTAGTTGTATAAATATTTTTTTCATTTTACAGTTTTTCTCAGTCGATTTGGATCATTTCTGAGATCAGAATTGAAATTCTCAAAACTGTTAATTCAATCTCCACATCTCCTTGTCACTTGTGCACATCGTAATTGCATTTCTCATTGTGTTTCACATTTTGCAAATGCTTTTGTACATTTTGCAAATGAACATGGACAATTTCCTGTTGTTTTTTACATTATCAATTTCTTATATCATGTTTATCAAAATGTGTTGTACGGAATGTTTGTTGAATTGTCTTACCCTCCAAAACATTTAGTCTTTAGGTCACCGCCTGGGTCATTGTATGCAAAAGTGCTGAACATGTCGTCATAATCTCTAAGTCATCATTTTACATTTAGTTATTTAGTTTATTTATTTGTTATATTTTGGTCATTTATCATAATTTGATTAAATTGTTTGCAGGTGAACATTCAGTTACAGTAAGAAAGGGAATTGGTGAAGGTTTAGATCAACCAATGGTTTCAACCACAGGTCAGAGGTGCATCTCACCCTGGTTTAGCATTTTCCTCTTGGGTTGATTACTGCCAGTTGGGTTGATTATAAACCAGTTTGTGATGACATGAGAATGACAGAACGCTACATTGTCCCATCACAAATGTCCTAGTGTTTCCTCCCACCTGTTGACCAGTTGTTGGTAGAGTTCATTCAAAAACGAAAGAAGGAGGTCACTGTTATAGGGACCAATCTGGCATTTGTGAAGGACCAAACCAGCACTTGAGATTGCAGAACAAATAGTTATATTTGCTCCTCTCTTGACCAGGTACATTACTGTACTTCATTTTATTTAATTGTGTAATTGATCTATATGTACAAAAAATATGTATTACAGTAATAGCTTTTCAGCTGCCTTTGTTTTTGGAGAACTTTGCATTTTATACAATATTTAAGGTTTTGAACCTTAGGTTTTCATTTTTGACATGCTGTGTGCAAGCATTTGTAAATAAGACAAAAATGATCCAGAATTTTGTTATTGGATATTGTGTGTATAGAAAATGTAAGCATTATAGAAACATGTAAAATGACTGGATTTTGTGCAAAAACAACATGAATTGTACTAATTGCATAGCCACTGAAGACTGATGTTGTGTTCACTGTGTTTAGAGTTTTGAAAATGTGACTACAGATTGGACAAACGCATGTTAGCAGTCATAAAAAACTGTAACAATATTAAAACATTTGTCAGTGCTCACTGATAAAGTAATGCATAACAAACCATATAGCTAAAAAAAAACAGCAAATGTTTTCTTCCCTTTGACAATAATGTATGTTGCACTGTTATGTTGCACTGCATTTACTTGACTTCTTGTTAATCACTGAGGACCAATCACTGGTTTTCCGTGTTTCCCTGCGTACACCAGCCTGTGGAGAATCTTCCTTTCCAGCGCCGTGGCCTCCTGTCCTTGACCCAGCCTCCAGAGGTCAGGGGAGCCTGGGGTGCTGATGTCTCAGTAACCCCCAATGCCCTGCCTGACAATTACAATTACCCACTATCAACTTTTATTGTGGACTTAAGATGTCCAGTGAAATGTACCTGACACTTGACAACAGGTTTTAGGTGTTTTCTTGTTTTAAAAAATTCCCCCAGAGTTTACTTTTTTAAAATCATTTTTTTAAATTGTTTGATGGTTTTAGAGTAGAGAGCAATATGACTCAGCTGACAAAGAGTTATCCCATCTATAAACACGTCACATGCAAAATTCAGAAAATGCTGTTGCTACCCCAAAACCGCTTCACCAGAATACAACCATGCTTCTGTTCATTCTTCACAGCAACCAAGAAGAAGATTTCTGCATGATATTTCTGCATGATATAACACAGTACACTGAGTGAAAACATTAGTGAAAGTGGTAAGCAATTCAGTAACAGTTTGTACAGCCACAGAATACATTAACAGACAAACAAGAATGTAGAACAGTTTAATTTGCTAGATTTCATGCAAGTTCGGACAGTGTCAGGTTACAGAAACATTTGCTGGATGTTAGGGTAATGTCATCAGGCAATAGTGATATTTGAAGCAAAACAGGAGACTAAAGCTGTTCTGAAACACCTGGCTGCAGTTTTGTGGCGTGAGGGCAGAGCTGAAAAACAGCAATGCAGTGGTTACAGCAGACAAGAACACAATCAGTTAGATACCAGAATAATGCCTTCCCTTTACTGTATGCATGTGGAAGCGTAATTCATCTGGAAGAGAACAGACCAGGAGCAGAGCAGGAGCTAGCTTAATCCACCTGCTGAGCAATGCAAGATACACTCATGTGTATTTTTGAAAATCCGGCAGCAGTTTTTTTTTTTTATGAGAAAGGATCCTTTTTTGCCAGTGATGCCTCATATACTAAAAGGGATTGTCTTCATTGGTTACTAAAGTGGATGTTCTTTGCGTGCCCATACACTCCAGTGACACTCTTGCATGCACCCACCAGGGTGTGCTGTTGGAACACAACGGTGGTTGGAGGCTGCCGGTATCCTCTCTCTATTAGACATCTGTCTCGTTAAACCTTCCAGACAGTGGGTTTTCTCTGCTGTTAAATATCATGCTCCATTCTTACTGTCATGTCATGTCCCTTGAAGTGTTGTTTTACCTTTTAAAACGTGTTATTGGCTTGTGTGCTTCACGAGTTCAAATCGTGTGTTTATACACGTGTGTTTATACACGTGTTGACACATTCGTTGTTTTCTTGCTGTCCTCTTTGTGACAATTTGTCATTCCCTATTTTTATCCTAAACACAACCTTTTCGAAGAGCCTAAATGGTTTTAACACACAGGAATTTACAAACGTCCCCAGAACTATTCACACTTGAAGTAACTCCCAGTCAGAGTTTCTAAGGTAAAACAGGACAGGCCTCCACAGTCTCCTCCATTTTACTCCAGTCTTGACATCGCAAGGGAAACTAAATCTGTCATCCACATTGACAGCAGTTGATATTTTGACTACTTAAAATGGAATCTATGAAAACTCTGTAAATACTGTAAAATGTCATGAAATCAGGGAGAGACAAACACAGATCATAGTTGAAATGTGTGGAAGAGTCCACCCAGCACTCTACAGTCATGGCCAAAAGTTTTGAGGCCTCAGGTTTTTATGGTGGCAATTTGTATTAACTCTAGATTGTGAAGAGTGATTAGATGAATTACAATTAATAGCAAAGTCATTCCCTGTCATGAAAATGACCGTATCACAAAAAATACTGCATTCCAGCCACAGCATTCAGCAGACTGGTTGCTTTTAAAGAGAGTAAGTTACAGGGTGATCTGTGTAAAGTTAGAGATAGATGGGGTGATGATGAATGTCATCAGTGCTTATGCTCCTCAGGTAGGTTGTGACTTGGAGGAGAAAGAGGAATTCTGGAGAGAGTTAGATGAAGTTGTTTTGAAGGTTCCTAAAGAAGAGAGAGTGGTTATTGGAGCAGATTTAATGGGCATGTTGGTGAAGGAAACAGTGGTGATGAGGAGGTGTTGGGTAAATATGGTGTTAATGAAAGGAATACAGAAGGACAAATGGTGGTAGATTTTGCTAAAAGGATAAAGATGGCTATAGTTAACACTTAATTTACGAAAAAGGAAGAGCACATGGGCACATGGGCAACACGGTGGCTTGGTGGTTAGCACGTTTGCCTCTCAGCACTGGGGTCTTGGGTTCAAGTCCCTATCTGAGTGGAGTTTCCATGTTCTCCCTGTGTTTGCGTGGGTTTCCTCTGGGATCTCCGGTTTCCTCCCACAGTCCAAAAACATGGAGGTTAGGTAAATTGGCAGTCAACAAAAAAAAAATTCTCCCTGAGTGTGTGTCTGTGTCTCTATGTTCAATAAAAAAAAAGTAGTGTCTGTGTCTGTGTGTGTGCTTGTATGCCCAGTGGTGGATGGTGCTCTGCCACTAGGGTCTGTCCTCTCTCCCCTTCCTGCACCCCATTCAGTCCCCCAGGGGACTGTGGCTTCTGGTGGAGAGTACGCTGTGCGCAATTGGCTGCCGCTTCTCGCCTGTGTGTGATTGGTTGTCTGTGACTTGTACCTGTGTTAAATTGTAAAGCGCCTTGGGAATTTGGAAAGGCGCTATATAAATCGAACATTCATTCATTCATTCATTCATTCATTCAGATCCTTTCCCTTTCTTAGTGTCCAACTTCTCATAGAGATTGCTACATAGATGTGGCTAGGAAGGTACTTGGTGTGACCTCAGGACAGAGGAAGATAGACAAGGCGTCGTGGTGGTGGAATGAGGAAGTTCAGGAAAGTTTGAGAGGAAAGCGGTTGGCTAAAAAGAATTGGGATTTTCAGTGAGATGAAGAAAGTAGACAGAGGTACAAGGAGATGTGTCGTAAGGCAAAGAGAGCAGTGGCAGAAGCTAAAGAGAAGGCATATAGCAATCTCTATGAGAGAAGCCACAGTCCCCTGGACACACACACACACACACACACACTCAGACACTACTTTTTATTGAACATAGAGACACAGACACACACTCAGGGAGAATTTGTTGACTGCCAATTTACCCAATTTAGGATCTGTACAGATTGGCCAGACAGAGAAACCGTGATGGGCAGAATGTGCAGCAGGTTAGGATGATAAAGGATAAAGGTGGTAATGTGTTGTCTGATGAGGAGAGTGTCTTGGTGGAAGGAGGTGGAAGGAGTATTTTGAGGAACTGTTGAATCAAGAGAATGAAAGAGAAAGAAGGTTAGAAGAGGTAGAGGTTGTGAATCAGGAAGTGCCCCAGGTGAGTAAGGAGGAAGTAAGGGCTGCAATTCAGAGAATGAAGTGTGGTAAGGTAGTTGGACCGGATGATATTCCAGTGGAGGCATGGAAATGTTTGGGAGAGACAGCAGTGGAGTTTTTGACTGTCCTCCTGACTGTGGCAACCTCTAAACGGGAATATCCCAAAGAAGAAGTCTTGTATTTTATAAGTGCATGAATAAGTGAGATCTGGACACAGAGAGCTTTAGCCGCTGCACCAGTTTCACGTGCGACAAGACCTGCATAGGACACCACCTCAGAATAGCAGTGCTCACTACCTGAGGGCAGGAGCAGCTATATAACCACTGACACAACAGTAGCCGTATCAGAATTCGTAGGAGGTAAAAGGAACTTTGCGTTATCATTTCGGAACGGTTTAAGCCTGGCTACAGAGTGCAACAAAAGTTACATAAGAACGTAGCTACATTTTGGTTGGCGTTAAGATTCTGGTAGGGGGAGTAGACATCCAGTTATAGGCCAGACAGTCTGTTTATTCAGCTCCAGTCCTTTGCCTGAAAAGACATTTATTTCTTATTTTTCTAGAGTGAACCCCACTGTGCTGGGTCACCCCCATGCCAATGCACATACCTTGTCAGGTCACCCCTTGTACTTCACCTACTGCCTAAAAGCAGAATGTCTGCTGTAAATGCAGCTGTGCTGTAAAGTCATTTAGGATGTGTGTGATGCTGTGAGAATCCCCAAAGCAAAAAGGAGTTCAGTTCTCAGAGGCCAAAATAGGAAAGGGTGTAATGCATTCTATAGACTTCTATAGGCTTTTATAGACTTCTATAGGACATGCAAGACTTAATTCTGAAAGGAGATGTCAACTCTGTTGAGTAAAATATTTATATTACAGACTTCCAGATAAAATAGGTGAGGTTTTTGTTGTTTTAATTTTGGAAGTTGTATTGTCCTTTTGGGGATGTGACATCCTACATTAAGGGTTATTAAAGTCTGCATAGATGCTGATGTTTTCTATGGGGCATTTTGGCAGAAGACTATAGGCCTTTTCTATATTCTATGTATAAATAACTTGATTATACTGAGTATCCTGATTAATGAAATGGTCTAAATGATGGAGATAAGTTAAGACTGAATGTTTGTGTTCATTTAATGGAAGCTTAAATGAGATTTTACACGTCACGTTTAGCAAAATTATAAATGCTCAGTCTCTTTGACAGCTAGTATCAGGCTAAGATAAACATCAAAACTCAAAAGGAATGAAGAAAAGGATGAAAATGTACAATTCTTCGATGGCTCTCCAAAGACGTATCCTACATGTTTTGCACTGCTAGAATACTGTTCCAACAACCGCTGGCCAAAAAATTGTTAAATTGTTGTTGTATGTTCATTCAATCCTAACATTTGGTTATAGACGGTGTCTTGAAACAAATCAAGAGTCTATGACTCTAAGCCTCTATCTTTCTCCAAATGACTGGGAAATGGATATACTAAGGTAACTAAAATATACTAGTTTTGTTAAGAAAGCAATTATAGACAGGGGTTTCAGGAGACCTGGAACCTTGCTGAATGGAGCATACAGTATCCACAACAGTGGCTCCAAAGAGATTGCCAAAACTGTGGTGTTTTCGTATGCACAGTAAGTAAACAAGTGTTGCTTTTTCTCCCCCTCTATACCTTAGAGTATTCTTTATTCCTCCATGTTTTCTGCATAGATGGCTGAAATGGAGGTGCGGGGATAAAACTTAGAGAAGGTATTGTAGTTGGGCCTATGGCTAATGCCCTCACAGGTAATCAGTAATCTTTAACCAAATACATTTACCATCCCAACCTCGTTACATTTTAATGGTTTAAACCTCACTCCGTTTTCATTAGCTGTGACATCCATCATATAGGTCCTAAAATAATATTTGGAGTGCTTTTAGAGCAAGACATGTAGTAGCCCAATTGTGTCCAAATACATTTTAGCATTGAAAATGCCCAAGTCTTTAAAAGCAGATGTCTTTTATACCAACTCCTCCAAACATGTTTTGGTACATAATACACACCTAAAAGGGTTAGAAATAGGCTACATTTGAACATAACATGTAAGAAGTCAGCACTTAGTGCAGATAAAAACTGCAAGAGAACATGGACCCTTATTACAAACCCTCTTCAATTTTTAAGTGTAGCAGATAACTTGAATCTGATAACCATGAATTGTTCTCCTGGTGCCAGTTATGGAACACAGAGGGCTCAAATTTACACTGCCATGTGAACCCTGACGGCTATGACCTACACACAATCTCAGGGTCTAAAAATGTACCACCTTGAATTCTACTCCAGAGCAGAATAAGGAAGTAGCTAGGGGCCATCTTACAGAACCATTAGTGGACTAGCTTTGTCTTTGAAAGAAGGCAAGTTGAGCAGCAAGTTCTCAAAAGCATTTATTCACAAACCACAGGCAGAGCAGATTTGAAGTTGCTGGAGCCTTTGATCATGCACAGGTCTGTATCCAAGTACACAGAAGGTTGTGGTCTGGAGTGCTGCAGGACGTTCAGGGCACAGCAAAGAATGCCAGAGGTCCCAACCCCATAGAGATGGTCCCACTACAGCTGCTTTATTAATGCCTGGGAGGAACACGGGGGAAGTCGGTGAAAAGGAAGTCAGCTAAACAAGGTGAAGGCCAGGAACCATGCAAGGTCTCCAAAATGGGGAAAGCACAACAGTAGTAAAACTTTACCTTCCAGGTCATTCTTTCACTGGCTCAGGATTTGGACCAATCCCCGACCCTTCCACAAGCAGCAGTTTCTTGAGCTGGCCTGGTTCACCACGAGCATCTATAAACAGAGATTGCACCCATAATGCAGATAGCTGTAAGGTTTAGGTCAAGCCACAAAAAACGCCACACTAACCAAATTAAACTAGCAGCCATGAATACAGTGCATCCAAGACCTGATAGTTGTGTCCCAGTAACTGTTGGGAGACAGCGCAATACAGACAACACTCAAACCTTTGTAGTCTCTGATCACTCGTGATAGCAGCAGGCCAGTTTCACGTCGTTGTTCTCGCTCTCCCGTCGAACCGAACGCTGCAACACGAGAGGACGACAAACTCAGAAACCCAATAACTGAACCAATACAAATACAACAACCACACAGATAAACTTACCGAGACTAACGACAGCGATCAGAGTCATAAAAATGAAGACTCGCTGAAGACCCATTACGACTACACACTAAAATATCAAACTCGTATTGAAACACATCTTTGCTGCTTGGATCGGACATTAAATAGCCGAGTACAAGTCGTGATCAGGTGTCCATCTCGCCTGGCCTTCATTAACAATTACCGTTTATTTATCTTTGGGAACTAAACAGTTAATCCGCGCAGTTTGTTATGAGCTCGTTTGAAGTGACGAATAAACGCGGTCTAACAAGAGGATGATGCGTAGATATTACATGGTTAATCGTTATAGGTCTAGTGATGGGAATTCTAAGCTTTCTATCCAATTGTACTGAAAATAGGTTCACTTCATGAAGCCTCATGAACCAGTGGACAATACCGCCATCTGGTGGACAGAGAAAGCAGCGTATTTTATTAATTCATTTTTAGCGTTTAATTAAAGACTTCTGAGATGGGATGTTGTAAGTAGGATATAAAATTCTTACAAATTCCCTAAATTCTGCGTCGTCAACAATACTAAAGGGCTGTGAGTCTTTCAAAATCATATTTAGCAATGCCTTGTCAATAATTTGTCTTGTTCCTAAGAATTAATGTGACTCATTTTGTATCTAATATACTATTCATAAAAATATATAACATTTCCTATGCACATGAATACCGATTGGAAAACGTACACATTTAAATGTATTAGTGTTAACAGCATTAACAAAAAATGTATAAATAAAGCTTGAATATGTAAATGTAAAACAATATAGGCTCTTCATACCTACATGACAATGTGGCTTTGAGGATGTATGGTTTCATGTTTTGCCCAAAAATGTCTGAGCACTGATGATGTATTGTTGTTGTAAGCCAACTGCTGTGAGCATACTAGACACTTCACCTGAACTAAAACAGTATTCCTGCAGTATTTTAAATGTTAAATAAATGTAGGGATTGTTACCGGTTAAATATACTAAAGCTTATTAAACAGTTCTCAACCTTATTAGATGGCATAAGCTCAGTGATCCCAAACTTCAGAACGTCCTCTTTTTCTGGCAGGTTCCATCTTTGCTATTAGATATGACAGTGCTTGTATGTGTATGTTTGTAGGCAGTGGCGGACTTAGCAATTTGGGGGCTCAAGGCGAATTTAGCTAGGGGGCCCATCAACATTAATATGCGAGAAATAAGTTAGCTAGACAAGGGGGCCCTACAGTGGGAGGGGCCCAAGGCAATTGCCTAGCAACGCCTCTATGCAAAGACCGCCTCTGTTTGTAGGTGTCTAGTCTATTTGTATTTCTCTCTCCCTCGCTCAACCATCGATGCACGAGCGAAGATTTGCTCCTTTTGAACCAGCCTCTGAAACAGTCAAGTGAACGTGAGCCAAAATGAAGCTTCGGACATCATAGTCACGTGATCACTTCAGAATGAATCAAGCTCCAACTCAGTGGTTTGAGGAATTATCGTTTTTTGAGACATGCTGTGACCCAGGGTTGCAACTACATACTTTCTGAGGTGTATGCAAACATACTAGACACCCCCCGCACTCCACTCCCCACCCCCGATCAACTCGGCAAATAATTTTCTGGCATCGATTTGGCGCCCCCTCTAGTGCAGCGCCCCTATGCGTTGCATACGCTGCATACCCCCTTTTTGCACCACTGCTGTGACCTCACTAATTATTAGTATGTGGTTAAAATAAAGTTCATGAATTTGGTACATACACTGAGGGCTCAACAAATTAACATTGCCATGTATCATGGTCAGTAGGGTTCATATCTAGAAATCACTTCAAAATCCTGCTTGGATTCTACACCAGAGCAGAATAAGGAAGTAGCTAGGGACCATCTTACAAAGCCATTAGTGGACTAGCTTTGTCTTTGAAAGAAGGCAAGTTGAGCAGCAAGTTCTCAACAGGCACCCTCGACAGGCCAAGTTGAGGCACTAAAGACCCACTAAAGGTTTAAAATAAATTGTACTGGCAAAATGATTTAGATCATAGAACTAAATCACATGCTGAGATCAGCTTTGTGTGAGTTTGCGTGGTATTTCTTGTGAGAAATAGTTTTCAGTAAGTTCCAAAATTTGGCCACTAGATGGAGCCCAAGTACTACCATACAGATATTATAGTGACAAAAAAGACATTTTAGTGAATTAAAAGGTTTATTTCTGGTCAGGCAGTGCACTTTTTGTTATGAGATGTCATTTCAAAGTTAATTATCTCATTGTTCTGAGTCATACTAAGTAGATAAGTTTAACATCTAGTTTACTGAGGGGAGGGACCATTACTGTCATCATAAACAGTGCTCAAAACAAAGGCATGTAGCAACATCAAGGGCATGCACTCAAATCACAAACTTCCAAAGCCAGGTTAGAGAAAAATATTTACAGTGTGAAAGGGATTAGCTGATAAAGTATGTAAATACAAACGCAAACTGAAAACTTCACATCAAAATTACACACATCAGAATGTTGACACATTTAAGATTACATAACAGCATGTTATTGCATTGTGGGCATGTTAACAGGACATTCTGAAAAATCGACAACATGAGTGTATGGCAGCTGATATGAACGTCTGTGTCTTCCAAAAGCTGGGGACAGGAAGGTTGGTACTTTATAAAACATTCTTCTCTATAGGAATACTTGCAGTAGATTTTGGGCTTTTATAATATGTTTTCTCCACATCCAGGTCACTCTACCCTGAGGTAACACATCTCAAATGGGTGCAGTGTGAATCCTGCAAGGAATGGCTACACACAGATTGTGCTGGCGTGAGTGACGAGGCCATGGACGTAATTTTGATTTCAAAAGTGGGGGGGACATGGATTCGTTGCTATTTAAATATTTGGTTTTAACCGTAAAAACTGGGGGGGACCAAAACCGGCTTTTGAAAAAGTGGGGGGGACATGTCCCCCCTGTCCCCCCCCAAAATTACGTCCGTGGACGAGGCTACCAAGGATCCTTTCATGTGTGGCTGCAGAAAAAAAATGCCACTAAATGTTGATAGGTATGTGGTTACTTTGGTTTGGTTTTCTCTTGTTTCCAGTTTAAATGTCTCAGTCTCCTATTCATTTTAGGCTTTTATGAATGTTTGACTGACGACTCTTATTGTTTGTAGGACTCTTATGATACTGCATGAAGATGGAATGGAGGGTCCCACTGGCACTGAGGAAATAAAGGCAAGTCTAGCTCACTAAGCAAATATGGAAAATACACACCATCAAAACTGTTTTGTATGTCTAATACTCTGCATACAACCTCTCGGCAGAAAGTCCATCGAGAACTCCATTCAGATGAGCTAAAGTCAAGTCGGATGTATCTTTGGAAACATCCTGCAACATCATTACGACTCAAGCAGCTTTTAAAGCCAAAGTTCTGCCATTTCAGTGAAGAGAATGTATGTTTACATACACTTAATTAGTTAAGATATACTGCCCACAAGCACCCTGAATGATTTCTGCTTTCATATGTTCATTGCATTTCTGCATACAAAACATGCATGCATGTCTATACATTTAATGTGCATCTTGTCAAACATATGGCCAAATAATGAATGTGGGAAAACAGAATTGGTAATGTTATTTCATGTGAAACATTGCACCTTTATTTGGTGCTGGTAGTCACCAACAATGGTCAGTACCACATTTTTGAGAGTTCATTTAGTCTCTTATCCACTTTGGTGTGTCACACATACAAATATATGTGCAAAATAATTACTATGCAAGATTCCTTGTATATGCACCATTAGGCCATCAAACTGACTGAAATGATCAGGGCAGCTTTGAAAATGGGAAATGACCTTCAGGAACTGGATTTATTCTTTGATGTCGTGATGCCTGAAGTAAGGAAAAATCAACCCAAGGTACATCACAACATTACATTCCTTTATTAATCACAACTATTTCCTGTATTTGGTTTTGACATCTCTGATGCTATTATGTTTGATGTAATCTATAAATCAAGTTTTCATTATTGTTTTTCATAAGATGACCATCAACATCCTCATGAAACATGAAGGGTTCTCAAGGTACATGGCTGAGTTATTTATTGCATCAGGTTCTACACTTGAATAATGACTAGAAATGTAAGTATTCCGCATCAAACTAAATTCTGGTGATTCTTTAAAAATCTCTTTTGAATCTCTTATCTAAGTTTTTTAACCTTTTTTTGAACCGTATATATTTATTTATTTATTTATTATCTATTTTTTTATTTATATTTAATAAGAGAAATAACATTCTATTTTATTTTTAACAATAGTTTGTCACTGTAAAATAATTTTATTTTTTTTTGTTTAGTTTGTTTCCTCTTTGGTTATGTGAAATAAAGACTGTGGTATCCAACACTGGACAATTCAGTCTCAGTCTCTCTTTCTTATATATGGTACAAACAATTGCATACCGAAAATAGCCAAATAGGCTGTAGGAACTATGACAGTATCTCTGTTTAGGTACACTAGCAATATGTAATAATAGCGTATGTGTCAGACATGAGGAAATTGGGTGTATTTTTGGGTTATTTTGATGTGTGGATTTTTGTTGTGGATTTATTTGGATTATGTTTTTTTTGGTGTTTGTTTGCAGTGTGTTTCCACCTGGTGTACTATTGTCTGCGCTCATAGGACAATTCTTCCCCATTAGAAGGTTCCTATTTAATTGGCTTGATGGACAACTCGGTAGCGATTCATAGGACTCCTGGATAAAACTGACAACCAATGGCATTGCCGTAGGGTGGAGCATGCACTCGGTTGTTGGATAAAATACGCGGGTGAAACATTGGCAAAAGAGGGGCGGGCGACATACGAGAGCAGCGTGATACGCGCACGGACGGGGATAACCGGGCTGCACGATTGTACTGGGCTCGAACAGGAAGCTGCTGTCATTCCGCCAGCCTTGGGTAAGGGCATTGGGGGGCTGAATGACGGCAGTCTCAGCACCGCCATGAGAGAGTCACGCGGACCGAGACGCCGAGGCTGCTAGGAGCCGAAGCAGACGCTGCTAATCCAACCAGGCTTGAATCGCTCACCCTGGGAGTTGGTGGTATCCGCTCCCGGGTCAATTGTGAGTATTGTTCATTGATTTGGGGTGGAAGCTAGACATCTAAGCTTTGAATCAAACGGCGAGTTGTGTTGGAGTACTGCTCTTGGTGTTTGTCATCACAGTGGGCGGTTGCTGTGTCCTGTGGGACCGTCGGTCGGACGAAGTGGAGATCGCGCTGGCCGAAGAATCGCCCTGTACTACGGTTACCCCTCCGTCCGCTCGGATTGACTGTGTTCTGGCGACGGCCGTTCTTGTCCTCGTGATGTTTTTATTATTGTGTTTGAGTCATAACTACTGCATCTTAGTCGTACATTAAGCTGTCTGCCGTGTAGCCTGACGTTGGGTAAAGTTGTTCTTTTTATGATTTAAGTTAATGGGTTGCTGCAGCATTTCCAATTTCTGATTTTTGAGTTTCCATTTGTTATTGTGTCTTTTAAATAAATTGTTATTTCTTACATAATTTATGTTGGTGTCTGGAATTGCTCACCCCCAGATTTAAAGAACCTGCGAGTGGTAAACTTGAACACCTTGACGGTTTAAACTTAATGTAGAGTTCCTAGGCTCTTAAAACCCTAGGTGGCGTAGTTGGCTACATTGATTTATTGTAGTGACCCAGCGTGCGGCCCTACATATGCTGTATTTTCATTTGAAAACATTCAAGAAATTTATAACATGCAGGCGTGTACCCTAACGATATCCCACGGAATTGTTCGATCGAATATTTGTAGTTCCCATATTTTATCTACCGAAAATTACTACCAAAAGTATTTTTTGCTTTTTTGTTTACAAAAAGTGCGGGGCGCATGCGCAGCAAATACACTTGTTTAGAGGACACCGAACGCAAGCCAACAGAACTTTCGCGAGCCACCGCTCCATAACTGACGCGAGACAACGCTGTGAGCCACCAGGCAACTGTTGCGCGGCACTGAGCAATACCTGTTCGCGGCACAGGTATTGCTCTTGGTTAGTGGTGCGCGACAGCAGCAACAGTACAGTACAGTTTTTGCACTAACCGGTTCTCCAAATTTGGCGGCCTTAGTCCACCATTGGTCCACCATGACCAGTATGGAAGTATTATCACGAAAAAAAAATCCACGGACACAAATGGGTCCGCATGGGTCACATGGGCACACAAGACACACGACCCTACAAAATCCCTGACCTCCTGATCCATACTAGGCCACCAAAACCATCTCTGAAGGAGCTCGAGGGTGTACCGGAAGCCAGGATGGGCAGCAAAGGGCGAGTCATGTCCCCATTCCATGACTCGCTTACGTAGGTGTGGGTGGACAAACAATCACCCTGCAGGTTCACCACCCGGGCTAGGAGTAGTGGCTAGGGACTGCTTAACAGCAGCCTCAACATCCCACTGGATAGGAGCGGCAATCTTGGCCACACGGATGACGGTGCTGGGGCCTGACTGTTCCGGAGATGATGCGAATTGATGGGAGAGTGTATCTGGTTTAGCGTTCTTAGTCCAAGGGCGATAGGAGAGGATAAAATTAAATCGCCCAAAAAACATGGACCATCTAGCCTGCCTAGGGTTCAGGCGTTTGGCTTGTTGGAGGTAAGCCAGATTTTTATGGTCAGTCCAGGCCATGAACTGGTGTTTGGCCGCCTCCAACCAGTGCCTCCATTCCTCAAGAGCCAACTTAACGGCTAGTAGCTCTATCTCCCACGTCATAATTGTGCTCAGCAGGTGTAAGACGGTGGGAGTAATAGGCGCAAGTGTGTAACATAGGAGGGGTGCCCAAACGTTGGGACAAAATAGCCCCGACACCCTGGTCAGAGGCGTCAACCTCAACAACAAAGGGGAGATCCAGATCAGGCAAACAACACTGGGGCAGAAGTAAAGTGCTCATTGAGGGCATCGAAAGCCCATTGAGCCTCCTCAGTCCATCTGAACGGACCCGGCGTCTTCCTAGTAAGAGCTATGAGAGGCCCAGCCACATCACTGTAACCTTTAATAAACTGCTGGTAGAAGTTGGCAAAACCCAGAAACCTCTGAATCAGATGGAGTGACTTGAGGACTGGCCACTGAGTGACGGCCTTAACTTTAGCAGGATCCATGGCTAGGGTGTTCCTAGCCACAGTAAAACCCAAGAAATGTACTACTTGGGTATGGAACAGGGACTTCTCCAGCTTAACAAAGAGGTGATGTTCCATGAGGACCTGGAGAACCCTATGTACATGCTTAACATGTTCCTCTTTGGTTTTACTATAGATCGGGGCCCGGTACAGCGACAGCGCAGCCAGAGCTGACCTGAGAAGAGGTATCAGCGAGGCCAAGACGGTGTACAAAAGGAAGATAGAGGACCACTTCGCTGGAAATGACCATAGAATGATATGGCAGGGCAGAAATCACATCACTAACTACAGATGCAGGAAACCGGACAACGCTAGTACTGACTCCTCGCTGACAGAGGAGCTGAACCACTTCTTTGCCTGTGTAACCCAGGTGGGAAAAGAGACAAATAATTAAACAGATCAATAGATTTATATACATTATATAATAAGAATTCATATATAATAATTTGTATAAATAATTCTATTTCATTTATTCACGTCGGCAGAGTTTATTTATAATTATACATCAATCTGATCACGAGGTGTGGTTAGCCAATCAGCTTAGAGATGTGGAGCAGGTGAGCTGTTTCCGCGCTTTTTCTCGTCTTTTTTCCGGTTCTAGTGCGGTGGTGGAAGAAGCTGCGTTTCTAATACGTTGGTAAAGATAAAAAATATATATATTACTCTGAACTAGAAGGAAGTGGAAACCTTGCACTTATCTACTTATTTGAGAGTCGGGAGTCGAATGACTGAGTGAAAGACACGAGTTACGTCGGTAAGACGTGTTGATTATTATTATATAAAAGGATGCTAATTAATATTTACCGCTATTTATGCTAATGCTAGTCAGTCTAATCGTAGGTTAATCACTGCCGTCCATTTTGCGAGTCGCTGCAGCCCTGATGTCAGCGTGCTTGGCCTAGAAATGTAGAACAACGGTAAGAGGAAGAAAATACTTTCTGAATGCTGTGCGCTAACAAGTTGCTAATGAAGTGAACCTGGTGAATAATTATTAATATAATATATATTTAATTATATTAATAATTTTATTATTCTGTGCTGATGTGAATATTTATATGGATGTATGAAGACAAATATATATATATATATAGATATATAAGAAGGTGATTTATTTTGTTTAAGAATGTGAATCTAGATTAACTAGACAGATAATTTTTGGTGCTGTTCTATCACACCAGTAGGCTTGTAGCATATAGCTAACGGAGTATATTTCTCCAATATCTCTGAATATCTTACAGGATGTATAAGTGATACATCATCTGTTATTTGATTACATATATGTATCATTCAATTGATGTATAGTATACATATGAATAGGTAGATATATGACATGACATATTCTGATTGTTAATTGAACACTGTTCACATAAACAGTAAGTTCTTTAAATGAGTTCTTTAATGTTTAGCTCTCATAACTGAACTTTGGTATCTGTGTTGTACAACTAAAGTGAGACAACTGATAATAAGATTTAAAGATTGCTTGATGTTTGATGCAACTGTAGCATGTTAACATTTTAAACATATAATGATGCATCTATGATACTGAATACAGAGTTGAATGTGATATATATATGACCTTGTCTATAGGTCAGGTTTTTTTGAGAGGACAAGATCATTCGAGAACAGGATCATTTGAGGATCAGGTGATCCCGATTTCTGTAGATGGCGAGCCAGGATCTTTGAAGGAGAGACCCAGATAACAAGATCTACCGTACCTCTTTTCACACACTCACATTCATGAACATATAGAATCAGGTGCACCTGCTACTGCAACAATTTTTATTTTTTGAAGGATCCCAACGAACAGTTCATACTTTTTGATTTTCCGTGCACACACATTTTGTTTACTTGAGAATTGCTTTATAATATTGTACAGATTTTATATGCTTTGTTGTGTTATATTCAATTACAGTATTTTCATGTTACATTTAGTTCTGTGTCTGGGTCATTATTGTTGCTCAACCAATTGGCTCCCTACGAATTTGGTAATCTTCTGATTCTGGCCGTGGTTTATTACCTGTTAAACTATCTTATACTGTAATTCACTCTTAAACTGCTAAAGTAGGTTACAGAAGTGGCGAGCCAGCCAGGAGCCATTTGAGTTGAGCAGCAGTATTGACACAAGGATCAGTATGGATTTCATACATAAGTCTGGTATCAAAATTCCAAATGCAGTAATTGTTAGTGGTGTAAATGGAGTAACTGAACAAGATGAACCAGTGATTGACTTTCTCAAAGAGTATGGTAAAATCCAAAGAGTAATTCCTGTTGATGATCCATTGTCCGAGTTCTATCAAAACCTGATCGTTGAATATTCGAGTGGTGCAGCATTAGAAAGCTTAGAACCCCGCTTACCGTATATGTTCACTACACATATTGACCCCACCATTAGCTATGAAGTAAAGACACTAAGTAGCATATACACCACCAAAGTAGGGTCTGATGTTACAAAGATGTTCTTAACAGAGCTCAAGGACCTTGCTAAGCTAAGTGGCAAGGATTATGGTGAGGTGTTGAAAGAGATGATGTCGCAGATTGGAAGAGATGTTGAAGCGTTGCAACCCTCCACTGAACAAGCTTTCCCTACACATCTTGAAACCTCTAGTTTGTCACAAACTGCCCTTAAAGAGCAAGAACCTCAACCTTCATTCTTAGATGTCCCGGAAACCAATAGTGGTGTCACTGAACATGTTCTAGTGAGTAATGGTGGGAGAGCACTGTCCTTTCCATTAAGTGACATAAACCCACCTGACATCCAGAAGGTGGTAGTTGAGCATGTTGTACGAAGGCAGGAAGCCGTCCCACACATGCAGTCCCAAGTGCGTCTCCGTTCCTTCTCCGGAAAGACACCCAGACCTAATAGCGAGACGGATTATGACACTTGGCGTGCACATATTGAACTACTCCAAAATGATCCATTTATGTCCCCTCTACAAATCTCTAGGAAGATCTTTGAGAGCTTGCTCCCACCAGCAGCTGATGTAGTCAGGAGCTTAAGGCCTGAGTCACCACCTGTAGCTTACCTGCAGCTCCTAGACTCTGCCTTTGGGACAGTGGAAGATGGGGAGGAGCTTTTTGCTCAATTTCTAAACACTCTCCAAGATCCGGGTGAGAAATCATCCATTTATCTTCATCGCCTACAGCTAGCATTAAACCGAGTCACAAAGAGGGGAGGAGTTACAAGTGAAGATGTAGACAAGCATCTCATCAAGCAGTTCTGTAGAGGGTGTTGGGATCACACTCTTCTCAGTGTCCTGCAACTTGAACAAAAGAAGAGCAACCCACCTACCTTCTCAGACCTCTTATTAATGATCCGTTCTGAGGAAGATCGACAACATGCAAAAACCAATCGTATGAGGAAGCATATTGGCACCACAAAGCAACGAGCTCAGTTGCAGTTCCATAGTGCATATGATAGTGAACCAGAAGAGAGACAAGATGGCAGCCTCAGTGCTGTTGAAGATCTGAGAAGGCAGGTCGCTAGTCTGCAGAGTCAACTAACTATGTTCATGTCACAGAAAAAGACCAAGGGAGATAGCAGTAAGGGATCTGCAAAGAAACCTCCGAACAGAAGATCAAAATTAGATGATGTGGATATAGACCTGCCAAGGCAGACTAAAAAGAAGCAGGTACACAAACCTAAGCCTTGGTACTGTTTCAACTGCGGGGAAGATGGGCACATTGCCCCCTGCTGTACGGAACCTGCGAATCCCATTCTAGTGGCAGAGAAGAGAAGGCTGTTAGAGGAAAAACAGCACAAATGGGAAACACAAAATGATTCAAGTTTATCTTTAAACGACTAACAGTTCCTGTTGTGGGGCAGACAGGGACTGGGGCAAGTCAACAACGTCCCTCAGATGTAAAGACTAGCGGCAACCGAAAAAGAAAACCAGCTGAACCCAACAAAGGATGCAGTATACCGGCAGAGAATGTAAAAGCTCAAACATGTTCTGCTCTCCAGCACTCGAGACAAACTCAACCGTTCCAACTCCCTAAACGGCTGGTTGGCATCAAGAGTACAGCTCAAGTGACTGTAAGGGGCGAAGTCATCAACTGTTTGCTTGACTCAGGTTCACAAGTCACTACAGTACCAGAGTCGTTCTACAAGCAACATTTTTCAGACCAAAAGATTAAACCCCTGTATGATCTCTTAGAAGTTGAAGGTGCAAATGGCCAGCTTGTGCCCTACCTTGGCTATATCGAAATGACCATAACCTTCCCAAGGGAATTCACAGGCGTCCCTATAGATGTGAGCACACTCTCCCTGGTCGTTCCTGACAGTTCACAGTCCCTTGTGCTTATAGGCACGAACACACTAGACATATTGTTCGACATATACTCAGAGACTGACTTGACTTATCGTCAGCCTCTCCCACATGGCTACAAAGTAGTTTTTAAAGTTATTGAGCTAAGACGAAAGCAGGCACGTGACAACCACCAGGGGGTAGTCAAAATGCAAGGCAAGAACCCTCAAGTCATTCCAGCTGGCAGAACTGTGGTGCTGGAGGGGGTTGCCCTTGTCAGTGGCCTTCAAGACGAGAAGTCTGTTGTTGTTGAGTATCCATCGTCATCTCCCTTGCCAGGTGGTCTGTTAGTTAAAGCTGGTCTGGTAAATTTTCCTCTGCTACGACCTCATAAGCTGCCAGTCGTCATTAGCAATGAGTCTGATCATGATGTGGTCATCCCTGCAAAGTGCACTATTGCAGAAGTCAGTGTATATCAGACTATCCTTTCAAAAGTACATAGCACTGTCAAGCAATCAGAACCTCTCCAGAGACCTCCAGAGACCCAACCTACTTTAGATTTTAATTTTGGGAACTCCCCAATCCCATTTGAATGGAAGGAACGCATCATTCGGCAGCTCAATAACCTACCAGAGGTTTTTGCACATCATGACTTGGATTTTGGCCAGACGGATAAGGTGAAACATCGCATTAACCTCTCAGACCAAACACCCTTCAAACTACGTGGCCGACCGATACACCCACAGGACATTGAAGCAGTCCGAAAGCACATTCAGGAGTTGCTTGATGCAGGAGTTATCAGGGAGTCAGAGTCACCATTTGCGTCACCCATAGTAGTAGTCCGGAAAAAGAATGGGCAAGTACGATTGTGCATCGATTATAGGCGTCTAAACCTCCAGACTATAAAAGATGCATACAACCTTCCAAAGCTGGAGGACACATTCTCAGCCTTAAATGGTTCTCAGTGGTTCTCTGTTCTCGACCTCAAATCAGGGTACTACCAGATCGAGGTGGAAGAAACGGACAAACCAAAAACAGCCTTTGTATGTCCTCTCGGGTTCTGGGAGTTCAACAGGATGCCTCAAGGTGTGACTAATGCCCCTAGCACGTTCCAAAGATTAATGGAGAGGTGCATGGGTGATATGCACTTAAAAGATGCATTGGTCTTCTTAGATGATGTAATAGTGTTCTCCAGAACCCTTGAGGAGCACGAAAAGAGGCTGATGAAGGTGCTTACTCGTCTAAAGGAGTATGGGTTGAAGTTATCCCCAGAGAAATGTACCTTTTTCCAGACATCAGTACGCTACTTGGGCCACATAGTTTCCAGAAATGGCGTTCAGACCGATCCCGAAAAGATTTTGGCTCTGAAGACATGGCCTACCCCTAAGACTCTACGAGAGTTGAGGTCTTTCCTTGGTTTCGCCGGGTACTACCGGAGGTTCGTTGAAGGTTACTCCAACATCGTGAAACCTCTTCACAACTTAACCTCTGGTTACCCACCTCTCCACAAGAAATCAAAGGGAAAGCTGCTCAATGTCAGACAGAAAATAGGTCAATATCATGATCCCAAGCAACCTTTCGGAAGCCGGTGGACATCATCTTGCCAAAAGGCCTTTGAGACAGTAATTGAAAACCTCACCTCTGCTCCTGTTTTAGCCTTTGCTGACCTTCAGAAACCTTACATACTGCACACTGATGCCAGTACCACCGGGCTCGGTGCGGTGCTGTATCAAGAGCAAGAAGATCAACTTCGAGTCATAGGCTATGCAAGTAGAGGATTGTCACGAAGTGAGAGTCGCTATCCTGCACACAAGCTAGAATTTTTAGCACTAAAGTGGTCCGTGACAGAAAAGTTTAGTGACTATCTTTATGGCAATCACTTTACTGTTGTAACGGATAGCAACCCACTTACTTACATTTTGACCTCAGCAAAACTTGACGCGACCAGTTATAGGTGGCTAGCTGCTCTGTCCACATTCTCCTTTAAACTGCTTTATCGTCCAGGACGACAGAATGGAGATGCGGATGGATTGTCCCGCCGACCGCAAGGGGTGCTAGCAGATGATCTGAAATCACAGAAAGAGAGGGAGCGCATACAACAGTTCACCCAAGGTCACCTTTCTGATCCAAGTAACATTGATGCAGTAGACCAGTCTGTGGTAAAAGCGATCTGTGAGAGACAATTCGCTTACAGCGTTTGTTCAGATGAAAGAGATCGAGATTGTGTCGCCTTGGTGGAGACCCTTGCCATGTCCTCTAGTGCAGTACCTGACAGTTACGAGCAAGAGGAGCAGCTTGGAGGTTTACCAACCATTCCTCATCTGTCTGAAGCAGAGCTAGCACAAAAGCAAAGAGCCGATCAATGCATAAAGCATGTCATCTCCCAGATCAAACATGGTGAGACACCACCACCAAGCTTGCGCACAGAACTTCCTGACCTTCCACTCCTACTTCGAGAATTAAACCGGCTTGTGTTTCTTAAGGACATCTTGTATAGGCGACGTCAAGTCGGGTCCCAAACAGCTTACCAGCTTGTACTCCCAGCTGAACTTCGAGAGACAGTTCTGACGAGCCTGCATGACCATATGGGTCACA
The DNA here is from genome assembly GCF_052324685.1 of Brachyhypopomus gauderio. Classification (NCBI taxonomy): domain Eukaryota; kingdom Metazoa; phylum Chordata; class Actinopteri; order Gymnotiformes; family Hypopomidae; genus Brachyhypopomus; species Brachyhypopomus gauderio. The sequence continues at coordinate 4,435,367 of NC_135215.1, forward strand.
TGGGAGTTGAACGTACATTGGACCTTACCAGAACCAGATTCTATTGGCCAAGGATGGCTATGGATGTTGAAAAGAAGGTAAGGACATGCGGCAGGTGCGTGCGGAGGAAGGCGCAACCTGAAAGAGCAGCTCCTTTGGTCAACATTAGTACCACTAGACCTCTTGAACTCCTCTGCATGGATTTTCTGTCCCTTGAAGCTGACAAAAGTGGGACTAAAGACATACTGGTGATAACGGATCATTTTACCAAGTTTGCGGTTGCCATTCCAACATCAAATCAAAAGGCCCGCACAGTGGCAAAATGTTTGTGGGAGAACTTCATGGTGCACTATGGTATCCCAGAAAAGCTACATAGTGACCAGGGTCCTGATTTTGAGTCCCGCACGATTAAAGAACTTTGCCAGGTAGCTGGTATCCACAAGGTTAGGACAACCCCGTACCATCCTAGAGGCAATCCTGTGGAGCGATTTAATCGCACGCTTCTTGACATGTTGGGCACTCTGCAGGATCAAGACAAGGCCAGTTGGCGGGATCATGTAAGACCTCTGGTCCACGCTTATAACTGTACTAAAAATGAGGTGACTGGTTTTACTCCATACGAACTCATGTTCGGGCGCCAACCTAGACTACCAGTTGACCTTGCATTTAGGTTGCCAGTACAAGAGGATCAACATTCGTCTCACTCTGAGTATGTACAAAACCTCAAGTCACGTCTTAGAGAAAGCTATAAAATAGCTATGGACAAGGCTGCAAAGATAGCTCATAAGAATAAAACAAGATTTGACAGACGTGTAATTACTTCAGACCTAGAACCCGGAGATCGAGTTTTGGTCAGAAATGTCCGTATCCGGGGCAAACATAAGATTTCAGACAAGTGGGAATCCTCTGTTCATACAGTAGTGAGAAGAGCAGGCACTCTCCCGGTTTACACGGTTAAACCTGAAGGCAGAGATGGTCCCTTAAGGACATTACATAGGGATCTGTTACTTCCTTGTGGGTACTTACCTGTCGACAGATGCAGTGAGTCTGTACAAAAGCCGGTACCATGCAGGCCAGCAACTCGTTCACACCCTGTTGTACAAGAAGAGAATTTTTCAGATGAGGATGATGTACTCATTCCCGTTTATTTAAGTCCTGCTGTTCCCACCATTTATGATAATCCTGTACCGGGTGATCTACCTACAACACATGGGCAAGATACTCAGCACACTGAATCTCCAGATGTTCGTCCAGTTGAGAGTCCTGTCAAAGGTCAGAATGATGAGAATACTCCTGACATTGACATCCCACCTGATATGTCCAGTAGTACTTCAGACAGTCCTTTGATGCACATAGATTACACTTCGCATCATAGTGATACTGAGCACTTACCCATCAATATAGACACATCAACCGAGCAAGCAGACAAAGCAGATTTGATTCAAGGTGTTTCAATAGAGGAAAGTCTTCCTGATGTCCTGGAAGAGCAGCCTTTGGTTTCTCCAGATTTGTTAGATAGTAATGCAGAAAGGGATGGTCTCAGTACTGCAAACCTTGGAGAGAGAATGGATGAAGTGGATATAACAGAAGGAAAGGATGAAACAATTCAATTGGATGCGAATGAGACACATCCAGAAAATTCTGCCAGGAGATCTGAGAGAACCCGTCAGCCACCACGACGGCTTGATTACACTGAGTTGGGACAACCATTGCTTACAGCAGTGAAGTCATTCTTTCAAGGACTGTCCTCGGCTTGGGCAGATGTTATTGTTGATGATGAAAAGCCTGGACAACCCCCGACCTTAGTTCCTCGAATAATTACTATTTAAATGGTTACCATGTACAGGGACGTACATGAGTTCAGGAGGGGAGGGTGTAACCCAGGTGGGAAAAGAGACAAATAATTAAACAGATCAATAGATTTATATACATTATATAATAAGAATTCATATATAATAATTTGTATAAATAATTCTATTTCATTTATTCACGTCGGCAGAGTTTATTTATAATTATACATCAATCTGATCACGAGGTGTGGTTAGCCAATCAGCTTAGAGATGTGGAGCAGGTGAGCTGTTTCCGCGCTTTTTCTCGTCTTTTTTCCGGTTCTAGTGCGGTGGTGGAAGAAGCTGCGTTTCTAATACGTTGGTAAAGATAAAAAATATATATATTACTCTGAACTAGAAGGAAGTGGAAACCTTGCACTTATCTACTTATTTGAGAGTCGGGAGTCGAATGACTGAGTGAAAGACACGAGTTACGTCGGTAAGACGTGTTGATTATTATTATATAAAAGGATGCTAATTAATATTTACCGCTATTTATGCTAATGCTAGTCAGTCTAATCGTAGGTTAATCACTGCCGTCCATTTTGCGAGTCGCTGCAGCCCTGATGTCAGCGTGCTTGGCCTAGAAATGTAGAACAACGGTAAGAGGAAGAAAATACTTTCTGAATGCTGTGCGCTAACAAGTTGCTAATGAAGTGAACCTGGTGAATAATTATTAATATAATATATATTTAATTATATTAATAATTTTATTATTCTGTGCTGATGTGAATATTTATATGGATGTATGAAGACAAATATATATATATATATAGATATATAAGAAGGTGATTTATTTTGTTTAAGAATGTGAATCTAGATTAACTAGACAGATAATTTTTGGTGCTGTTCTATCACACCAGTAGGCTTGTAGCATATAGCTAACGGAGTATATTTCTCCAATATCTCTGAATATCTTACAGGATGTATAAGTGATACATCATCTGTTATTTGATTACATATATGTATCATTCAATTGATGTATAGTATACATATGAATAGGTAGATATATGACATGACATATTCTGATTGTTAATTGAACACTGTTCACATAAACAGTAAGTTCTTTAAATGAGTTCTTTAATGTTTAGCTCTCATAACTGAACTTTGGTATCTGTGTTGTACAACTAAAGTGAGACAACTGATAATAAGATTTAAAGATTGCTTGATGTTTGATGCAACTGTAGCATGTTAACATTTTAAACATATAATGATGCATCTATGATACTGAATACAGAGTTGAATGTGATATATATATGACCTTGTCTATAGGTCAGGTTTTTTTGAGAGGACAAGATCATTCGAGAACAGGATCATTTGAGGATCAGGTGATCCCGATTTCTGTAGATGGCGAGCCAGGATCTTTGAAGGAGAGACCCAGATAACAAGATCTACCGTACCTCTTTTCACACACTCACATTCATGAACATATAGAATCAGGTGCACCTGCTACTGCAACAATTTTTATTTTTTGAAGGATCCCAACGAACAGTTCATACTTTTTGATTTTCCGTGCACACACATTTTGTTTACTTGAGAATTGCTTTATAATATTGTACAGATTTTATATGCTTTGTTGTGTTATATTCAATTACAGTATTTTCATGTTACATTTAGTTCTGTGTCTGGGTCATTATTGTTGCTCAACCAATTGGCTCCCTACGAATTTGGTAATCTTCTGATTCTGGCCGTGGTTTATTACCTGTTAAACTATCTTATACTGTAATTCACTCTTAAACTGCTAAAGTAGGTTACACCTGCTTCAATACAGTCAGACCAGCAACAACAACTACACATTCACCACTCTCAATTAGCACTAGCATGTTAACTCTTCAGGAACATGAAGTGAGACGAGTACTGAAGGCGGTGAATCCCAGGAAGGCGGCTGGCCCCGACGGCGTACCTGGAAAGGTGCTAAAAGCGTGTGCCGACCAACTGGCGGGGGTTTTCACCTGCATATTCAACATGTCCCTGTCACAAGCCAACATTTCCACCTTGCCTCAAGTCCTCCATCATCATACCAGTTCCGAAAAAAGTCCGTGGTGGAGAGCATAAATGAGGCCTGTTTACAGGCCTGTTGCACTTACACCAGTAGTCATGAAGTGCTTTGAAAGACTGGTCTCTAAACACCTCAGAGTCTGTCTATCTCCCAACCTGGACCCCCATCAGTTCGCCTACTACACCGTAGGCATGCACCGACTACACCTCCAGATGAGGGGTGATAAAAGGCATTTCGCATAGCCTTGGAGAACTGTTCACAGGTAGTGACAGTCTCTGATTGTTGTTCCCATACTGGCGTTGCCCAGTTTAACGCCTTCCCTGAGAGCAGAGTCATGACATAGGCTATCTTAGCCTTTTCTGTGGGAAACCGAGATGGTTGTTAAAAAATGAATGAACATTGTAGCAAGAATCCTCATTCTATAATGCAGTGACTGACTGAAACAGTAAGCACTGAAATTAAGTGGACGCGCTAAAGAGAAAATCAACTAAAGACGCCAGGGGAAGTATCCGGCTGGCAGGCGAACGCCACAACAAACAAAAAACCCTTCGTAAACTAAAGCAAAAACACACAGGAAGAGAAACAGCAGGGGAAAAACTTAAGAAAGGCCAGGGAGCGTCGCAGGAGGTAAGTACTCGAGCAGGAGACAGAACAACAAACATGAGATAAACTGGTGACAAAACACCAACGACCACAACCGGGAACCAAACTACATAAAAGGGCTGAGTGACATGAGACATAGAGAACAAAACAAATCAGCAGCACTACTGATTGCGGAGACCCCGCCTGGAACTGGCTTGTGGACTCCTCCTAGTGGTGGTCCGGGGAGTCGCATCCGAGCCAGCCCTGACACTCAGATAGAGAAGCCCATCTCTGCAGCTACATCCAGAATGTTCGGAATCCCCTCCAGCAGGTCTAGGATGTGCTCGGAGAAGATCACTTCTCCTTCCTTTGTAATGATGGCATCAAATATGTCCCGCTCCTCACTGAGAAGGTTTACGTGAGGTCTCTTGCTGGGAAAGGTCTCCCTCTTTCTCTTCCTCCTCATAGGTGGTTGAGTTGTCCTCTTTTGCCTGACAGCTTTCTCCATGCGGATTTGGTGGAAGGCCGCACGATATGACTCCATGTAGGACAGGTAGGAGGTGTGGCTGTGTTCATGCCAGTCCCTGTAGAGAGGCAGACACTGAGGATGCTGCTGGCAGAGCTGCTGCCAGTAGAGCTGCAGTCTGTAGTACTCTTTCAAGTACGGGTCCTGCAAGTAGAGCTGCTGCAGGTACAGCTCCTGGTCTGCATGAGGATCTTCTAGGCTGCCAGGCATCTGAGGACACTCAGTGACATAACCACCATCCCCAGTAAAGACAGGCACGGGGGGAGCTGAGAGCCAGGGTTTTGCACCTGTTATGGACACACATGGCATGATTCCAAAGACTGGTTGCTTTCATTACTGTACACAATGAATGACAATGTTTTGATTTTTGAGAATTTCAGTAAGTCAGTTCTAGCCCATTTGTACAGAATTAACAATATCTTATCAATGTTTATATGAAAGAAGACAGTTATCAATGAAGAACCCACCTGCAGGCTGGAGGTAGACTGGCTGCATCTGCCTCAGAACCTCCCCTTGAACATGGGGTTGAGGAAGGTGTCTCTGCCTCTCCATGTCAGGGTCTAAATGCAAAACACCAACGCAGGGCACAGAGAAAGTATGAGTGTGTACTGTTAAGATCATCGGGTCTATAAGAAGGGCTACAGTGCCATGTGAATTCATTACAATGTTGAGGAATATGTGATGTCATATTTTCTTTTCCATTTTTAAATTGTACACCATTGGATGATAATATTTTGATTACAATGTTCCCAGCTACAAAGATTGTGAAAAACCTGAAAGCATTTCTTACCTACTGATGTTTTCCTGGTCAGGTCATGTGCAGGAAGCTGGTGGTTCTGCACCTCTGCCAGACCTTACAAACAAATGTAATAAATGTTTTTGTTTTTTATTTTATCATGGATGGTTATTTGGTTTGTTGAATATGCATGTAATCTTCAGTGTTACACAGTACCAGTGTGGAGTGGACCTGTGGGAGGGTGGATGACCCATACAGATGGTCCTTCTTCAGGTGCCAGTCTGGGGTCTAATCAAGGCAAGATCAGGCAGGTGCGTCAAACTTACTTGTAAACTATTACATGTTACAAGTTTTGTAAAGTTTATTATGTCCCAGTACATATCACCTAAGGATTGTTTTTGCCAAAAGTTACAGATAAAAGCTAACAAAAATAATTCAAGTTAAATACAATTGATTTAAATAGAACAAAAATTAAATAACGAAATGTTAGAAACAAGGAAAATATATGATTAAAATAAAAATAAAATGAAGACATTTAAAAAACAAATTTGACATAAAAGATATAAAGTGCATCAAATCAAAGCTACAGAATAGCTATGCAAAACTTCACCTGAGAGCTAAAACAGCCGAATTAATCTGTAAGGCACGGGAGCACATGTTTTCAGTTTCTGAAAGTGGCTATAGTCTGTGCACATCTCATGACTTCAGGAAGCTTATTCCTCCTGACTGCAATGTAATGTAGGAGCAGTCATGGGCTGGTGTTAGGGAACTGGTCTTGTGACCGGAGGGTCATGGGTTCGATTCCCAGACCTGAGGCCATGATTGAGGTACCTTTGAGCAAGGCACCTAACCCAAACTGCTCCCCAGGTGCCGGGCTAGGGATGCCCAACGCTCTGGGCATGTGTGTGCCACAGCCCCCTAGTAATCACTAGTGTGTGTGTGTGTGTGTGTGTGTGTGTGTGTGTGTGTGTGTGTGTGTGTGTGTGTGTGTGTGTGTGTTCTAACTGCAAAGATGGGTAAGAAGTAGAGGACAAATTTCGATTGCGGTGAAAAAAATCACAATTAAAAAAATATATAAATATTTTTAAAAATAATAATAATGGCCGAAGGCCACGTCACCATATGTAGTCCTTATTTAGGGTCCGTTAATAAGTCAGACTCCACTGAGCCGAGGTGTGTGTATCGTTCCAGCATATCAGTAATGTAAGTCAGTTCTAGCCCATTTGTACAGAAGTAACAATATCTTATCAATGTTTATATGAAAGAAGACAGTTATCAATGAAGAACCCACCTGCAGGCTGGAGGTAGACTGGCTGCATCTGCCTCAGAACCTCCCCTTGAACATGGGGTTGAGGAAGGTGTCTCTGCCTCTCCATGTCAGGGTCTAAATGCAAAACACCAACCAAGGGCACAGAGAAAGTATGAGTGTGTACTGTTAAGATCATCAGGTCTATAAGAAGGGCTACAGTGCCATGTGTATGCATGGGTCTGCACCTCTGATGGTTCTGCACCTCTGCCAGACCTTACAAACAAATGTAATAAATGTTTTTTTTTTTTACTTTATCATGGATGGTTATTTGGTTTGTTGAATATGCATATAATCTTCAGTGTTACACAGTACCAGTGTGGAGTGGACCTGTGGGAGGGTGGATGACCCATACAGATGGTCCTTCTTCAGGTGCCAGTCTGGGGTCTAATCAAGGCAAGATCAGGCAGGTGCGTCAAACTTACTATTACATGTTACAAGTTTTGTAAAGTTTATTATGTCCCAGTACATATCACCTAAGGATTGTTTTTGCCAAAAGTTACAGATAAAAGCTAACAAAAATAATTCAAGTTAAATACAATTGATTTAAATCGAACAAAAATTAAATAACGAAATGTTAGAAACAAGGAAAATATATGATTAAAATAAAAATAAAATGAAGACATTTAAAAAACAAATTTGACATAAAAGATATAAAGTGCATCAAATCAAAGCTACAGAATAGCTATGCAAAACTTCACCTGAGAGCTAAAACAGCCGAATTAATCTGTAAGGCACGGGAGCACATGTTTTCAGTTTCTGAAAGTGGCTATAGTCTGTGCACATCTCATGACTTCAGGAAGCTTATTCCTCCTGACTGCAATGTAATGTAGGAGCAGTCATGGGCTGGTGTTAGGGAACTGGTCTTGTGACCGGAGGGTCATGGGTTCGATTCCCAGACCTGAGGCCATGATTGAGGTACCTTTGAGCAAGGCACCTAACCCAAACTGCTCCACAGGTGCCGGGCTAGGGATGCCCAACGCTCTGGGCATGTGTGTGCCACAGCCCCCTAGTAATCACTAGTGTGTGTGTGTGTGTGTGTGTGTGTGTGTGTGTGTGTGTGTGTGTGTGTGTGTGTGTTCTAACTGCAAAGATGGGTAAGAAGTAGAGGACAAATTTCGATTGCGGTGAAAAAAATCACAATTAAAAAAATATATAAATATTTTTAAAAATAATAATAATGGCCGAAGGCCACGTCACCATATGTAGTCCTTATTTAGGGTCCGTTAATAAGTCAGACTCCACTGAGCCGAGGTGTGTGTATCGTTCCAGCATATCAGTAATGTAAGTCAGTTCTAGCCCATTTGTACAGAAGTAACAATATCTTATCAATGTTTATATGAAAGAAGACAGTTATCAATGAAGAACCCACCTGCAGGCTGGAGGTAGACTGGCTGCATCTGCCTCAGAACCTCCCCTTGAACATGGGGTTGAGGAAGGTGTCTCTGCCTCTCCATGTCAGGGTCTAAATGCAAAACACCAACCAAGGGCACAGAGAAAGTATGAGTGTGTACTGTTAAGATCTTCAGGTCTATAAGAAGGGCTACAGTGCCATGTGTATGCATGGGTCTGCACCTCTGATGGTTCTGCACCTCTGCCAGACCTTACAAACAAATGTAATAAATGTTTTTTTTTTTTACTTTATCATGGACGGTTATTTGGTTTGTTGAATACGCATATAATCTTCAGTGTTACACAGTACCAGTGTGGAGTGGACCTGTGGGCTGGTGGATGACCCATACAGACGGTCCTTCAGGCATGTTAATATGGCCGACATTTGATGGTCCCGCCGTACTTCTGTGAGGGAAGGGTGCCGGTCCACCTTGGGAGTTGTAGGGCACACCTGAAAATCCCACAGCAGGTAAAGTAAAACCTAGCACAACGCACAGTGAGGCTCATATGCCTTGTAAGTGTTTCCCAATGAACAAGTGATTATAAGAAGGGCCATGGTGCCAAGTGATGTCATTAGAATGTGGGGAGAATGCTCTAGAATTTGTGATGTCATGTTTCCTAGAAACGTGTTTCTTTTTAAAAATGTTTATTTTTATTTGCTTTTTCCATGGCTGTGGGATTTATGAAAATTGTGCTGAGTCAAAGAAATAACCCATGATCCATTAATTATATTGTGCTGTACACAGGAAATAAATAGCTTGACAGTCATTAGTAGAAAAAATAGACATAGGTTATTTTTCTAAACCTTAGAAACCTACTACATATATTCAATTTTTATTATGAATAAGGAAATCCATACTCATAAGAACTAAATCTACTGTCTTATATAGAAATATAATATTATGTACAGTATATGAAAATGTATTTTTCTCACCATGAGTGGTAAACCCTGGTGTGTCTGTGAAGTAGTTCTGTTCTTCTCCAGGCCTTGGCAGGTGAGTTCTCTGGGGGTAAAAACTCATTCTCAAAATTAAAAGTAGAAAGAATAGAAAGATAGAAAGATTCAGAAAAAATAGAAAGATCTGGGATTGTAAATCAAAACTTGTTTGTAAGATTTGTAAAGCTTGTAAATCACAGAGCAAATTCTCATATGACCGGTTCTGAGCTTTTCAGCATCAAAACTGAAATCCAAACATTCCACCTTCCCAACCAAACATTCTAAACCAAACATTCCAAAGTTGCTCGTGATATCACAGTTTCCAATTTTTTAAAGGGAACCCCGGCTGATAACATATGTAAGCCTTAATATCGTGTGATTACTCTAAATTATTAAGACACGTTGTAAAAAATCACAAAAAGTAGCAGATTTATTAGATTTTCGGTAAATTCCCGCTGCACGTAGGTCGCCATTTTTATAACTGCTGACGGGCGCAGCAGGTAGTGACGTCAAATGGTTGCAGTGACTGGCCGTAACTTTTGTCTTACCGGTTTTTCTATGCTGACGTCGCATATAAGGTCAAAGGGCTTTCTTTTATACATGTCTAGTAGTGACTAAATTCCAATAGTAAGACTGAGTGACAGGCTAATATGTTGTGATTCACATTTAATTAACCCTAATCTTTTTGGCCGCTGCATCTGATGAAAACGTCATGTCCGAGTTGCGTTATCCGTCTTGGATGGAGAACACTACACCTACGGACTCCTCGACTATCTGTAATTGATTCGTATCTAGCAGATCGTCAGATTTATCAATGACCGCTAATTATATTAAACTATATTAAATTTTGAAAGGTTTAAACGTTAGCGGTAAACGTTGTTGCCGGGACGCCAGTAGAGAATCCAGCGCATGTTTATGTTCACGTTTCTTCGTGCGGCTCTCACTCCACATTCTGGGGCTTTTGGACTTTCTGTGTAGGAAAACTGTGGGCACTGCATTGTGTTTTAGTCTACGTTTAAAACCAACAGCACCCGTCAACTCTCTCACCAGTCGAGCTCTACTGAATGACTCAAACGCATCGGGACTGATGTGAGCAGAGCCGCGGGTCTTTTGGTAGCTGTATTCTAGTGATATGTCGGTCGCGGACGAACCGGTTCAAAGAGCCGGCTCTTTTAATTGAACGACGAGAGCGGGTTCCCCTCTAAGACTGAGCCGGTTCCCCTCTACATTCAGCAGCAAAATAAAATTTTCCAATACTCACTTTATTGGAAGTGCATTTTTAACAGTAACAATGTATTGAAGCAGGTTCGGTAACCGAGGCAGAAACTGCTTAATCCAAAAATCCAGAGGAGGAAAACTTTATTGATAACGCAACCCTGGCGCACGCAGGCTCCGCCCCCCCAGTGTCACTTAAAGGGCCAGACTCCTTGAGTGGCCAAGTGTCCGTTAGTGAACTCGCCGTGAGCAGTAGTAGTCGCTACAGTATCTCCTGACATTACGTTTGTGTAGCTGCGCGGTATTATTAGTACATTTATTTGTAAACGTAATACAAGCGAACTGTTCAAGTCAGACAGCTATTTGTTGTGAAACGAAATACCATTACAATTTCAAGCATTTTAAAGTAGGCTACGTTAGTCAAAATTCCAGCACTTGCAACACAAAGCAACATTAAAGTTCGTCAGGTAAATGTTCCTTCCACTGTTTTGAGAGGTGTTTCTTTATACTACCACATATCGTTACGGGAGGACACTGCAAAGAATGTCTTGTAAAACGTGCTTGCGCTCTCACAGGGTCACGCGCAACGTGCGGAGTCGAGCGCTACGGTCAGACGCAAAAGTAGAATTGAGACAAGAAGAAAGCAAAATATATATATTTACTAGGGAAAATAAAAATAGTAACGCACAGTTACTTGGGTAAGTAACTTTAATCTGATTACTGCACTGGAAATAGTAGCCCAACCCCCCCGTCAACAAAGTACGTTCGCCACCCCCCCCTAATAAGGAGCCATTTGGGAGCCGAAAGAGCCGACTCTTTATGAGGAGCTGAGCCAAAAGAACCGGCTCCCTAAAAAGAGCCGAAATTCCCATCACTACTGTATTCGTCCAGTCAAGTTTAGCGCGCTGCAACCCGTTTGACGTCATCTACCCAGCAGGCATTGCGCGTCAGAAAACATGACTGCGCCCATATGTCAAATATTTCGAATAAAAGCGTTGATTTGTAAATAAATCTGCTGCTTTTGTGATTTTTTTACAACATGTCTTAATAATTTAGATTAATTACAGCATATTAAGGCTTACAAGTGTTACCAGCCGGGGTTCCCTTTAAACCAAAACACCAAATCAGCCAGACTGCTACAATAACCTGGTTGTTGGTTCATACACATGGTTCATACATCTTTTCCCTGGTCAAATTCAAGCACTTTCAATGTCTATTTTCAATATTTTCCAGTACCTTCCAGCTTTAGTGAATTACAAATCAGTGATTCTTGAGACAAGGGACAAAACAAGTCTGCCAGATGAAACTCAGATTTGGGGTTACAAATATGCATAAAATTGTTTTTACATTCAACCAAAGGACAGACCAGGGCAATGTTGGCACAACTTATGATTTTATGTAGTTGTATAAATATTTTTTTCATTTTACAGTTTTTCTCAGTCGATTTGGATCATTTCTGAGATCAGAATTGAAATTCTCAAAACTGTTAATTCAATCTCCACATCTCCTTGTCACTTGTGCACATCATAATTGCATTTCTCATTGTGTTTCACATTTTGCAAATGCTTTTGTACATTTTGCAAATGAACATGGACAATTGTCTGTTGTTTTTTACATTATCAATTTCTTATATCATGTTTATCAAAATGTGTTGTACGGAATGTTTGTTGAGTTGTCTTACCCTCCAAAACATTTAGTCTTTAGGTCACCGCCTGGGTCATTGTATGCAAAAGTGCTGAACATGTCGTCATAATCTCTAAGTCATCATTTTACATTTAGTTATTTAGTTTATTTATTTGTTATATTTTGGTCATTTATCATAATTTGATTAAATTGTTTGCAGGTGAACATTCAGTTAAAGTAAGAAAGGGAATTGGTGAAGGTTTAGATCAACCAATGGTTTCAACCATAGGTCAGAGGTGCATCTCACCCTGGTTTAGCATTTTCCTCTTGGGTTGATTACTGCCAGTTGGGTTGATTATAAACCAGTTTGTGATGACATGAGAATGACAGAACGCTACATTGTCCCATCACAAATGTCCTAGTGTTTCCTCCCACCTGTTGACCAGTTGTTGGTAGAGTTCATTCAAAAACGAAAGAAGGAGGTCACTGTTATAGGGACCAATCTGGCATTTGTGAAGGACCAAACCAGCACTTGAGATTGCAGAACAAATAGTTATATTTGCTCCTCTCTTGACCAGGTACATTACTGTACTTCATTTTATTTAATTGTGTAATTGATCTATATGTACAAAAAAATATGTATTACAGTAATAGCTTTTCAGCTGCCTTTGTTTTTGGAGAACTTTGCATTTTATACAATATTTAAGGTTTTGAACCTTAGGTTTTCATTTTTGACATGCTGTGTGCAAGCATTTGTAAATAAGACAAAAATGATCCAGAATTTTGTTATTGGATATTGTGTGTATAGAAAATGTAAGCATTATAGAAACATGTAAAATGACTGGATTTTGTGCAAAAACAACATGAATTGTACTAATTGCATAGCCACTGAAGACTGATGTTGTGTTCACTGTGTTTAGAGTTTTGAAAATGTGACTACAGATTGGACAAACGCATGTTAGCAGTCATAAAAAACTGTAACAATATTAAAACATTTGTCAGTGCTCACTGATAAAGTAATGCATAACAAACCATATAGCTAAAAAAAAACAGCAAATGTTTTCTTCCCTTTGACAATAATGTATGTTGCACTGTTATGTTGCACTGCATTTACTTGACTTCTTGTTAATCACTGAGGACCAATCACTGGTTTTCCGTGTTTCCCTGCGTACACCAGCCTGTGGAGAATCTTCCTTTCCAGCGCCGTGGCCTCCTGTCCTTGACCCAGCCTCCAGAGGTCAGGGGAGCCTGGGGTGCTGATGTCTCAGTAACCCCCAATGCCCTGCCTGACAATTACAATTACCCACTATCAACTTTTATTGTGGACTTAAGATGTCCAGTGAAATGTACCTGACACTTGACAACAGGTTTTAGGTGTTTTCTTGTTTTAAAAAATTCCCCCAGAGTTTACTGACAAAGAGTTATCCCATCTATAAACACAAGTCACATGCAAAATTCAGAAAATGCTGTTGCTACCCCAAAACCGCTTCACCAGAATACAACCATGCTTCTGTTCATTCTTCACAGCAACCAAGAAGAAGATTTCTGCATGATATTTCTGCATGATATAACACAGTACACTGAGTGAAAACATTAGTGAAAGTGGTAAGCAATTCAGTAACAGTTTGTACAGCCCCAGAATACATTAACAGACAAACAAGAATGTAGAACAGTTTAATTTGCTAGATTTCATGCAAGTTTGGACAGTGTCAGGTTACAGAAACATTTGCTGGATGTTAGGGTAATGTCATCAGGCAATAGTGATATTTGAAGCAAAACAGGAGACTAAAGCTGTTCTGAAACACCTGGCTGCAGTTTTGTGGCGTGAGGGGAGAGCTGAAAAACAGCAATGCAGTGGTTACAGCAGCTCGATTATGCTTGACTGACAATAACACAATCAGTTAGATACCAGAATAATGCCTTCCCTTTACTGTATGCATGTGGAAGCGTAATTCATCTGGAAGAGAACAGACCAGGAGCAGAGCAGGAGCTAGCTTAATCCACCTGCTGAGCAATGGAAGATACACTCATGTGTATTTTTGAAAATACGGCAGCAGTTTTTTTTTTTATGAGAAAGGATCCAAATAGCCTTTTTTGCCAGTGATGCCTCATATACTAAAAGGGATTGTCTTCATTGGTTACTAAAGTGGATGTTCTTTGCGTGCCCATACACTCCAGTGACACTCTTGCATGCACCCACCAGGGTGTGCTGTTGGAACACAACGGTGGTTGGAGGCTGCCGGTATCCTCTTTCTATTAGACATCTGTCTCGTTAAACCTTCCAGACAGTGGGTTTTCTCTGGCTCCAATGATCAGCATGTCAGCATTATCTATCAGACAGAAGGGGGGAAGGGAACCTAACACATGAAAGACCAACTGTTGCAGATGCTTAAGTGAAAGTCAGAAACAGAGCGAACCTACTGCTGTTAAATATCATGCTCCATTCTTACTGTCATGTCATGTCCCTTGAAGTGTTGTTTTACCTTTTAAAACGTGTTATTGGCTTGTGTGCTTCACGAGTTCAAATCGTGTGTTTACACAGTTAGCTGCCGTGTTGACACATTAGTTGTTTTCTAGCTGTCCTCTTTGTGACAATTTGTCATTCCCTATTTTTATCCTAAACACAACCTTTTCGAAGAGCCTAAATGGTTTTAACACACAGGAATTTACAAACGTCCCCAGAACTATTCCCACTTGAAGTAACTCCCAGTCAGAGTTTTTAAGGTAAAACAGGACAGGCCTCCACAGTCTCCTCCATTTTACTCCAGTCTTGACATCGCAAGGGAAACTAAATCTGTCATCCACATTGACAGCAGTTGATATTTTGACTACTTAAAATGGAATCTATGAAAACTCTGTAAATACTGTAAAATGTCATGAAATCAGGGAGAGACAAACACAGATCATAGTTGAAATGTGTGGAAGAGTCCACCCAGCACTCTACAGTCATGGCCAAAAGTTTTGAGGCCTCAGGTTTTTATGGTGGCAATTTGTATTAACTCTAGATTGTGAAGAGTGATTAGATGAATTGCAATTAATAGCAAAGTCATTCCCTGTCATGAAAATGACCGTATCACAAAAAATACTGCATTCCAGCCACAGCATTCAGCAGACTGGTTGCTTTTAAAGAGAGTAAGTTACAGGGTGATCTGTGTAAAGTTAGAGATAGATGGGGTGATGATGAATGTCATCAGTGCTTACGCTCCTCAGGTAGGTTGTGACTTGGAGGAGAAAGAGGAATTCTGGAGAGAGTTAGATGAAGTTGTTTTGAAGGTTCCTAAAGAAGAGAGAGTGGTTATTGGAGCAGATTTAATGGGCATGTTGGTGGAGGGAACAGTGGTGATGAGGAGGTGTTGGGTAGATATGGTGTTAAATGAAAGGAATACAGAAGGACAAATGGTGGTAGATTTTGCTAAAAGGATAAAGATGGCTTTAGTTAACACTTAATTTACGAAAAAGGAAGAGCACAGGGTAAGGTATAAGAGTGGTGTTACCAGGGGAGAGTGTAGCTAAACAGAATAGGATGGTGATATGTAGGATGTAGATGGTGATGTGTAGGATGTAGATGGTGATATGTAGGATGTAGATGGTGATATGTAGGATGTAGATGGTGATATGTAGGATGTAGATGGTGATATGTAGGATGGTTTTGGAGGTGAAGAAGAGGAAGAGAGTGAGAGCAGAACCTAAGATCAGGTGGTGGAAGTTAAAGGATGAGGACTGTGGTGTAAAATTCAGGGATGAGGTGAGGCAGGTACTGGGTAACGGTGGTGGTGTTCTGGATACCTGGGATGAGACTTCAAATGCAGTGAGGGATGTGGCTAGGAAGGTACTTGGTGTGACCTCAGGACAGAGGAAGATAGACAAGGCGTCGTGGTGGTGGAATGAGGAAGTTCAGGAAAGTTTGAGAGGAAAGCGGTTGGCTAAAAAGAATTGGGATTTTCAGTGAGATGAAGAAAGTAGACAGAGGTACAAGGAGATGTGTCGTAAGGCAAAGAGAGCAGTGGCAGAAGCTAAAGAGAAGGCATATAGCAATCTCTATGAGAAGTTGGACACTAAGAAAGGGAAAGGATCTGAATGAATGAATGAATGAATGTTCGATTTATATAGCGCCTTTCCAAATTCCCAAGGCGCTTTACAATTTAACACAGGTACAAGTCACAGACAACCAATCACACACACACCGGCGAGAAGCGGCAGCCAATTGCGCACAGCGTACTCTCCACCAGAAGCCACAGTCCCCTGGGGGACTGAATGGGGTGCAGGAAGGGGAGAGAGGACAGACCCTAGTGGCAGAGCACCATCCACCACTGGGCATACAAGCACACACACACACACACACACACACTCAGACACTACTTTTTATTGAACATAGAGACACAGACACACACTCAGGGAGAATTTGTTGACTGCCAATTTACCCAGGATAGGATAGGATCTGTACAGATTGGCCAGACAGAGAAACCGTGATGGGCAGGATGTGCAGCAGGTTAGGATGATAAAGGATAAAGGTGGTAATGTGTTGTCTGATGAGGAGAGTGTCTTGGTGGAAGGAGGTGGAAGGAGTATTTTGAGGAACTGTTGAATCAAGAGAATGAAAGAGAAAGAAGGTTAGAAGAGGTAGAGGTTGTGAATCAGGAAGTGCCCCAGGTGAGTAAGGAGGAAGAAAGGGCTGCAATTCAGAGAATGAAGTGTGGTAAGGTAGTTGGACCGGATGATATTCCAGTGGAGGCATGGACATGTTTGGGAGAGACAGCAGTGGAGTTTTTGACTGGGTTATTTAACAGAATCTTGGAAGGTCAGAAGATGCCTAAAGAGTGGAGACTAGGGCTGGGTATCGATTCAAATTCCAAGAATCGATCCGATTCCGATTCTGAAGATTAAGAATCGATTTATTTCGATTTAATCCGATTTAATCGATTCGATCCGATTCGATCCAATTCGGGGTTTAGTGTTATTAAAAATGTATTTATTTGAGCTGTTTCCTGACTATGTACAGAAGCAACATGTTAAAACTAGTATTATATCAATATTAATCAGCAAATAGTTACTGGTAGTTGGTAGTTACTGATGGCTGGAAGACTGGTGAAAAGGGTAATCATAAATCTACCTTCAAGAAAGGTAATCCAGGACAATAAACAGAGGACATCTTTGAGGTGTCTATATCTGCAACAGTGGACTCCTACTGGGACACTAACCAGTGCATTATTATTATGATTGAAATAATTAAGAAGTCACCCAAAAGCTGTTGCTACCAAATGCATTTTTATTTTAAAAGTGCTCACACTTAATAAACTGAAAGTATAAAATGTAAACGTGTATTTTTCTTTAAAGTGAGAATATATTAACAGAACTGTCACGTTACGGTCCCCGACCCCTCCCTGTTGGGCGTGTGTTAACGTTGTCTGCGTCTACTCGTCTGCGTATCTCCGCGGGTGCGGGTGCGTCTTGTGATAATCCTCACCTGTCGCTCGTCTCGTCATCACGTGGGGTTTGTGTGGTTTGTCCATTTAATGTGCGTTCGCGCAGCGTCCTGTGCTCGTCGTTGTTTGAGTCACACATGTTCTATGTAAACGTGTTTTATGTGCGCTGTCTGCGCTTCGGTAAATGTAATAAACGTAATGATTTGGAAAGTGCAAAGGATTCTGTCTCGTCCATCGCCTTGCGCCCAACGTTACAAGAGCATTTTTAACTTTTTTAAACTGTAAAAACACTGGGTAAACTGTCAGTGACATGGACTAAATGTAAATAGTCACTGACACTGGATAAACTGTCCTTCTGTTTTTAGATTGCCGATTTGACTATCGTCGTTACCGTCACTGTCCGTCGCCATGTTGTTTTACAGTTAGTTAGACCGAGCACGCCTGGGTGAATTCAGTGACGAGGCGGGGGTAAAAGTTCACAAAAAAATCGATCTTTGGACGTACGAATCGATAATCAGATCATCATATGCGAATCAATTCTGAATCGGAAAATCGATTTTTTCAACAAAGGCCTAGTGGGGACCATGCATAATGGTGCAGATTTTCAAGAATAAGGGCAACATTCAAAGCTGTAGTAATTACAGAGGAATAAAGTTGATCAGTCACAGCCTGAAAATCTGGGAAAGAGTAGTGGAAGCTAGGCTTAGAGGAGAGGTAGAGATCTGTGAGCAACAGTATGGTTTCATACCAGCTAAGTGCACCACAGATGCTATGTTTGCTTTGAGAGTGTTAATGGAGAAGTATAGGGAAGGACAGAAGGAGTTACATTGTGTGTTTGTTGACTTAGAGAAAGCTTATGATAGCTGTGGTATTGTATGAGGAAGTCAGGAGTAGCAGAAAAGTATGTGAGGGTGGTGCAGGATATGTATGAGAACAGTGGGATAGCAGTGAGATGTGCGGTAGGAATGACAAACGGGTTTAAAGTGGGGGTAGGACTACAACAGGGATCAGCCCCGAGTCCCTTCCTGTTCGCAATTGTCATGGACAGACTGACGGATGAGGTTCGGCAGGAGTCCCCTTGGACTATGATGTTTGCTGATGACATTGTGATCTGCAGTGAGAGTAGGGAGCAGGTGGAGGTGAGCTTGGAAATATGGAGATATGCTTTGGAGAGCAGGGGAATGAAAGTGAAGAGGAGTAAAACAGAGTACATGTGTGTGAATGAGAGAGCAGACTCTCTTGAGATTCTCATTTGGAGTGACGAGGAAGGATAGGATCAGAAATGAGTTTATTAGAGGATCAGCACATGTAGCATGTTTTGGAGATAAAGCTAGAGAAGTGAGATTGAGATGGTTTGGACATGTACAGAGGAGGGAGGAGAGGTATATTGGTAGGAGGGTCTTGAGGATGGAACTTCCAGGCAAGAGGAGGAGAGGTAGACCTAAGAGGAGGTTTATGGATGCAGTGGTAGAGGATATGAAAGTGGCTGGTGCGTCAGTGGAGGACACTCAGGACAGGGCCAGATGGAGGAGTTTGATCCGCTGTGGCAACCTCTAAACGGGAATAGCCCAAAGAAGAAGTCTTGTATTTTATAAGTGCATGAATAAGTGAGATCTGGACACAGAGAGCTTTAGCCGCTGCACCAGTTTCACGTGCGACAAGACCTGCATAGGACACCACCTCAGAATAGCAGTGCTCACTACCTGAGGGCAGGAGCAGCTATATAACCACTGACACAACAGTAGCCGTATCAGAATTCGTAGGAGGTAAAAGGAACTTTGCGTTATCATTTCGGAACGGTTTAAGCCTGGCTACAGAGTGCAACAAAAGTTACATAAGAACGTAGCTACATTTTGGTTGGCGTTAAGATTCTGGTAGGGGGAGTAGACATCCAGTTATAGGCCAGACAGTCTGTTTATTCAGCTCCAGTCCTTTGCCTGAAAATACATTTAGGAAAGGGTGTAATGCATTCTATAGACTTCTATAGGACATGCAAGACTTAATTCTGCAAGATGTCGTCAACTCTGTTGAGTAAAATATTTATATTACAGACTTCCAGATAAAATAGGTGAGGTTTTTGTTGTTTTAATTTTGGAATTTGTATTGTCCTTTTGGGGATGTGACATCCTACATTAAGGGTTATTAAAGTCTGCATAGATGCTGATGTTTTCTATGGGGCATTTTGGCAGAAGACTATAGGCCTTTTCTATATTTTATGTATAAATAACTTGATTATACTGAGTATCCTGATTTATGAAATGGTCTAAATGATGGAGATAAGTTAAGACTGAATGTTTGTGTTCATTTAATGGAAGCTTAAATGAGATTTTACATGTCACGTTTAGCAAAATTATAAATGCTCAGTCTCTTTGACAGCTAGTATCAGGCCAAGATAAACATCAAAACTCAAAAGGAATGAAGAAAAGGATGAAAATGTACAATTCTTCGATGGCTCTCCAAAGACGTATCCTACATGTTTTGCACTGCTAGAATACTGTTCCAACAACCGCTGGCCAAAAACTTTTGTTAAATTGTTGTTGTATGTTCTTTCAATCCTAACATTTGGTTATAGACGGTGTCTTGAAACAAATCAGAGTCTATGACTCTCTAAGCCTCTATCTTTCTCCAAAAGACTGGGAAATGGATATACTAAGGTAACTAAAATATACTAGTTTTGTTAAGAAAGCAATTATAGACAGGGGTTTCAGGAGACCTGGAACCTTGCTGAATGGAGCATACAGTATCCACAACAGTGGCTCCAAAGAGATTGCCAAAACTGTGGTGTTTTCGTATGCACAGTAAGTAAACAAGTGTTGCTTTTTCTCCCCCTCTATACCTTAGAGTATTCTTTATTCCTCCATGTTTTCTGTTTTTTGCATAGATGGCTGAAATGGAGGTGCGGGGGATAAAACTTGGAGAAGGTATTGTAGTTGGGCCTATGGCTAATGCCCTCACAGGTAATCAGTAATCTTTAACCAAATACATTTACCATCCCAACCTCGTTACATTTTAATGGTTTAAACCTCACTCCGTTTTCATTAGCTGTGACATCCATCATATAGGTCCTAAAATAATATTTGGAGTGCTTTTAGAGCAAGACAACATGTAGTAGCCCAATTGTGTCCAAATACATTTTAGCATTGAAAATGCCCAAGTCTTTAAAAGCAGATGTCTTTTATACCAACTCCTCCAAACATGTTTTAGTACATAATACACACCTAAAAGGGTTAGAAATAGGCTATATTTGAACATAACATGTAAGAAGTCAGCACTTAGTGCAGATAAAATCTGCAAGAGAACATGGACCCTTATTACAAACCCTCTTCAATTTTTAAGTGTAGCAGATAACTTGAATCTGATAACCATGAATTGTTCTCCTGGTGCCAGTTATGGAACACAGAGGGCTCAAATTTACACTGCCATGTGAACCCTGATGGCTATGACCTACACACGATTTCAGGGTCTAAAAATGTACCACCTTGAATTCTACTCCAGAGCAGAATAAGGAAGTAGCTAGGGGCCATCTTACAGAACCATTAGTGGACTAGCTTTGTCTTTGAAAGAAGGCAAGTTGAGCAGCAAGTTCTCAAAAACATTTATTCACAAACCACAGGCAGAGCAGATTTGAAGTTGCTGGAGCCTTTGATCATGCACAGGTCTGTATCCAAGTACACAGAAGGTTGTGGTCTGGAGTGCTGCAGGACGTTCAGGGCACAGCAAAGAATGCCAGAGGTCCCAACCCCATAGAGATGGTCCCACTACATCTGCTTTATTAATGCCTGGGAGGAACATGGGGAAGTCGGTGAAAAGGAAGTTAGCTAAACAAAGTGAAGGCCAGGAACCATGCAAGGTCTCCAGAATGGGGAAAGCACAAGTAGTAAAGTAAAAGTAGTAAGACTACCTTCCAGGTCATTCTTTCACTTGCTCAAGGTCCAACTCAGTCCCTGACCCTTCCACAAGCAGCAGTTTCTTGAGCTGGCCTGGTTCACCACGAGCATCTATAAACAGAGATTGCACCCATAATGCAGATAGCTGTAAGGTTTAGGTCAAGCCACAAAAAACGCCACACTAACCAAATTAAAACTAGAAGCCATGAATACAGTGCATCCAAGACCTGATAGTTGTGTCCCAGTAACTGTTGGGAGACAGCGCTATACAGAAAACACTCAAACCTTTGTAGTCTCTGATCACTCGTGATAGCAGCAGGCCAGTTTCACGTCGTTGTTCTCGCTCTCCCGTCGAACCGAACGCTGCAACACGAGAGGACGACAAACTCAGAAACCCCATAACTGAACCAATACAAATACAACAACCACACAGATAAACTTACCGAGACTAACGACAGCGATCAGAGTCATAAAAATGAAGACTCGCTGAAGACCCATTACGACTACACACTAAAATATCAAACTCGTATTGAAACACATCTTTGCTGCTTGGATCGGACATTAAATAGCCGAGTACAAGTCGTGATCAGGTGTCCATCTCGCCTGGCCTTCATTAACAATTACCGTTCATTTATCTTTGGGAACTAAACAGTTAATCCGCGCAGTTTGTTATGAGCTCGTTTGAAGTGACGAATAAACGCGGTCTAACAAGAGGATGATGCGTAGATATTGCATGTGTGGCAGAGTGAGATTTTTGGGGGTAATCTCACTAATTCCCTCCCTAATTACAAATTGTGGTGGAGCCGTGTGAGTCGCGGGGTAGGTGTATCCTGGGGTTATAAATAGCAGGGGTGTGGTTATGTGGGCAGATCCCCTGCTGTCATCAGGTTTTTCCAGCACCTCTAATGGTGGCGAGTCATCATTGTTGGACCAGCTTAATACCGTCGAGTTCGGTGGGCGCGTCAAGAGAATTACTGTGCTGATATCTACCACGGGTGGGCAGTTGCTATTTGAGAACAACCTGGTTAGTCATCGCGCTGTTGTGAAGAATTCGCCGTGGCTGTTGGAGCAACCAGCGGATTCCAGTCATAAAGGGGAGAGAATACAACAGCAACTTTCACCCAAAAATAAAGTTTGCGCGTGGTTCCAGTAGCCGGCAGTGCTGCTGTTTTGTTTGGGCCGTTCGTGATTCACGTCGTTCGAGTGATCGTGTGTTTCGTGTTTTCTATTTGTTTTCCCTGTTACGTGTTTAGGCTCAGTTTGGCGGCGACCTTCTTCTTAGTTTTACATGTTTGATTTGGTTGAGTGTCTGGTTTTTATTTCTTTATCCCTTTTTCGTTTGCAGTGATTTTGTGGTGTGATTTGTTTCGTGGTTTCTTTAAATAGTGTTGGTGCCAAACTGCGCTGCAAAGCGTTTGGTTTTTTGGGTTGTGTTTGTGACTTATTGGTCTTCTTATTGTCCGGGTTTTGTTTAATTATTTGATTGTTTGTGTAGGGCAGGAGCTGCAGGCCGGACAGAGGCAGATGTCCCAGGTGGTGGAATCTCGTGCACGGGTGTGGTAGTGAGTGAAGAGTATTGAGTGTGAAGTGTGGTCACGGTGAGCGTACAGTATAGAGGTGATCTCATAGCTCTCATCTTAATTACCAAGGCCGCAGCCCTGTTCCCTCTTGTTTTACTTGTCATTGTGAGTCTGTGCAAATTATATATTTTTATATACGATCCATAAAGTGGTCGAAGTATATTTTTATATTAAAGAAATTATTGAAACTACCTCTCTGGTCCAGTGGTCTTGAACTTGTGTCCTTTTCGTTAATGGTTTTCGTTTGTGCTGAGGCTTTCATTTGCCCCAGTATAATTCCTTGGGGTGAAATTCCCCTAGGTGGCGTAGTCGTGCATCTTCTTTTTGGGTTTTTGTTAGTTCTGCTCGCCACATTTTGGCAGTAGTCGGCAGGATCCACTGAGTACCAGAGACGTAGAGTGTATTAGTTTGTATGTTTTGGGGATTGATTATTTTTTTTTTTTTCTCTTTTTTTTTTGATACAAAACAGCAGCATTTGTTTGAGGGACTGGTAGTTTGACTGGGTTGTTTTTGTGTTATAGCACACCTGCTATTAAAATGGAGGAAGAGATACAGCAGCTTCGAGACCTAGTCATGCAGCTTAAGGCTGATAATGAGCGATTACTCCAGGAAAGGGCTACTGTACCAACTGGTGCTAGTGTAGTTATCCCAGCTGTTCCTGTTGGTGTAAGTAATGCCCCTTCAACGGGTGCTAGTGTTACGGAGCGTTTGGTGGTTGTCCCTCGCGATCGTAAATGTTCGTTTTTTAATGGTAAGACTGGGATCGGTATAGTGGAATGGATAGAAGAAGTTAAAGCTTGTATGCGAGCCCGCCATCTCTCGGTATCCGATCAGGCTTTCTTTATTTTTGACCATTTGGAAGGGGAGGCAAGGGAAGAAATAAAGTACCGCTCTAATATAGAGAGGGGGGATCCAGCTAGCATTTTTACCATTTTAAAAGATCTTTACGAGTGCTCACAATCTTATGTAACATTACAGCAGGCCTTTTTCTCAAGAAAACAGCAGGAAGGGGAAACATTACAGGAGTTCTCATTAGCATTGATGGCGTTGATGGAACCGGTAAAGCAACAGGCCCCAGAGGGAATGTTAAACGCGCAGGTTTTACTTCGGGATCAGTTTGTAGAACATGTTTTAGACGGTGCTCTCCGTAGAGAGCTGAAGCAGTTTGTTCGGCAGCAGCCCACTGCCACATTGTTAGAGGTGCGTGGAGAGGCCATTCGATGGGAGAGGGAAGGATTGCCAGGGGGTGCCAGGGGACGTTGTCTCTCCCTACCATCTGCATATGGCTTACAGTATGGTGTGCAGGGGAGTCCCTGTTCAGTTTCACCCAGTGCGTCAAGGTCATCTGAGTTGCAAGAGTTGAAAGAGTTGATGAAGCGTCAGCAAGCTCAACTTGATAAGTTAACTCAAACTGTTGCTTCTTTGCAGACGTCCTCAGAACGTAATCGTCCCTTTCAACAAGGGCGTGTCATTTGTCGCCGATGCCAGCGGCCTGGTCATTTTGCAAGAGAGTGTGATGGGGAACGAGTGTTGCACTCCAATCGGGGCCCACCCTTAAGGGCAGCAGAGTCCGCTCACCATCAGCAGTCGGAAAACTAATGCCCACTGAGCTGCAGAGCCACAGTTCAGAAGGGGTATTTTTGGGCTCTGAGGCAGGTACTGTTTCTAGGCTAATGTCATCTTGCCCAGTCATTGATATTGTAATTGGGGGCGTTTCAGTCTCTTGTCTGTTGGACACGGGTTCTATGGTGTCTACTGTCACCGAGAGCTTCTTTTTGCAGCAGTTTGAACCTTGGGGTCAGGACCGCCTCCAGTCCTGTCATTGGCTACAACTACGGGTTGCTAATGGGTTTGATATCCCATATATCGGTTATCTGGAGTTGGATGTAGCACTTGTGCGGAGTTACCTTTTGGTCGCTCTGCTCTATTTGAACCTCCTGAGGCTGGGTTGCCAGCCGGGCTATCGGCCTCTTCCTGCCTAGTTCCGGTGGATAAGGGTACAGTGTATGTTCCTGTCGTCAATGAAGGAACAAACACACCTTGGGTTTTTAAGCAGTGTTCAGGTTGTTAGCCTTCCTACTGGGGTTATGGATGTTAGGTCCACCACTGCTGCAATGCGAACCTTCGTAGCAGCTACTGCTGTGCAGCCTGGAATAGAGGCTGTGGACTGATCGGCACTGACAGACCAGGAACCGAGTGAAGTGAAGTTTTTTCTACAGGATTACAATTCAGTTGTTAGCCCATGGGTGATCTGGGTTGCACCAACCTTATAGCACCTGAAATTCCTTTGTTGGATAGGGCACCAGTGTGGCAGAGGTATAGACACATTCCTCCATCCGAGTATGACGTCGTAAAGGCTCATATCGATCAGCTTCTCGAGTCTCGGGTAGTGAGAGGGAGTAGTAGTGTACGTGCCTCTCCTGTCGTGTTGGTGACGGGGAAGTATGGGAGTTTGCACATGTGTGTAGACTATCGGTTGCTTAATAGCAAGACCTGCAAGGATGCGTGCGGTCGGTGGGGTTTGTGAGGCAGACGAGCCACACAGCTCTGTGTCAAATGTACAGTTGGCCGTGTTTGGACCATGGCACTAGTGGTTTCTACATGGGTTCATCGTCGGGGCGACGATATTAAATGTGGGGGTAGAATGTGGCAGAGTGAGATTTTTGGGGGTAATCTCACTAATTCCCTCCCTAATTACAAATTGTGGTGGAGCCGTGTGAGTCGCGGGGTAGGTGTATCCTGGGGTTATAAATAGCAGGGGTGTGGTTATGTGGGCAGATCCCCTGCTGTCATCAGGTTTTTCCAGCACCTCTAATGGTGGCGAGTCATCATTGTTGGACCAGCTTAATACCGTCGAGTTCGGTGGGCGCGTCAAGAGAATTACTGTGCTGATATCTACCACGGGTGGGCAGTTGCTATTTGAGAACAACCTGGTTAGTCATCGCGCTGTTGTGAAGAATTCGCCGTGGCTGTTGGAGCAACCAGCGGATTCCAGTCATAAAGGGGAGAGAATACAACAGCAACTTTCACCCAAAAATAAAGTTTGCGCGTGGTTCCAGTAGCCGGCAGTGCTGCTGTTTTGTTTGGGCCGTTCGTGATTCACGTCGTTCGAGTGATCGTGTGTTTCGTGTTTTCTATTTGTTTTCCCTGTTACGTGTTTAGGCTCAGTTTGGCGGCGACCTTCTTCTTAGTTTTACATGTTTGATTTGGTTGAGTGTCTGGTTTTTATTTCTTTATCCCTTTTTCGTTTGCAGTGATTTTGTGGTGTGATTTGTTTCGTGGTTTCTTTAAATAGTGTTGGTGCCAAACTGCGCTGCAAAGCGTTTGGTTTTTTGGGTTGTGTTTGTGACTTATTGGTCTTCTTATTGTCCGGGTTTTGTTTAATTATTTGATTGTTTGTGTAGGGCAGGAGCTGCAGGCCGGACAGAGGCAGATGTCCCAGGTGGTGGAATCTCGTGCACGGGTGTGGTAGTGAGTGAAGAGTATTGAGTGTGAAGTGTGGTCACGGTGAGCGTACAGTATAGAGGTGATCTCATAGCTCTCATCTTAATTACCAAGGCCGCAGCCCTGTTCCCTCTTGTTTTACTTGTCATTGTGAGTCTGTGCAAATTATATATTTTTATATACGATCCATAAAGTGGTCGAAGTATATTTTTATATTAAAGAAATTATTGAAACTACCTCTCTGGTCCAGTGGTCTTGAACTTGTGTCCTTTTCGTTAATGGTTTTCGTTTGTGCTGAGGCTTTCATTTGCCCCAGTATAATTCCTTGGGGTGAAATTCCCCTAGGTGGCGTAGTCGTGCATCTTCTTTTTGGGTTTTTGTTAGTTCTGCTCGCCACACATGGTTAATCGTTATAGGTCTAGTGATGGGAATTCTAAGCTTTCTATCCAATTGTACTGAAAATAGGTTCACTTCATGAAGCCTCATGAACCAGTGGACAATACCGCCATCTGGTGGACAAAGAAAGCAGCGTATTTTATTAATTCATTTTTAGCGTTTAATTAAAGACTTTTGAGATGGGATGTTGTAAGTAGGATATAAAATTCTTACAAATTCCCTAAATTCTGCGTCGTCAACAATACTAAAGGGCTGTGAGTCTTTCAAAATCATATTTAGCAATGCCTTGTCAATAATTTGTCTTGTTCCTAAGAATTAATGTGACTCATTTTGTATCTAATATACTATTCATAAAAATATATAACATTTCCTATGCACATGAATACCGATTGGAAAACTTACACATTTAAATGTATTAGTGTTAACAGCATTAACAAAAAATGTATAAATAAAGCTTGAATATGTAAATGTAAACCAATATAGGCTCTTCATACCTACATGACAATGTGGCTTTGAGGATGTATGGTTTCATGTTTTGCCCAAAAATGTCTTAGCACTGATGATGTATTGTTGTTGTAAGCCAACTGCTGTGAGCATACTAGACACTTCACCTGAACTAAAACAGTATTCCTGCAGTATTTTAAATGTAAAATAAATGTAGGGATTGTTACCGGTTAAATATACTAAAGCTTATTAAACAGTTCTCAACCTTATTAGATGGCATAAGCTCAGTGATCCCAAACTTCAGAACGTCCTCTTTTTCTGGCAGGTTCCATCTTTGCTATTAGATATGACGGTGCTTGTATGTGTATGTTTGTAGGCAGTGGCGGACTTAGCAATTTGGGGGCTCAAGGCGAATTTAGCTAGGGGGCCCATCAACATTAATATGCGAGAAATAAGTTAGCTAGACAAGGGGGCCCTACAGTGGGAAGGGCCCAAGGCAATTGCCTAGCAACACCTCTATGCAAAGACCGCCTCTGTGTCTAGTCTATTTGTATTTCTCTCTCCCTCACACAACCATCGATGCGCGAGCGAAGATTTGCTCCTTTTGAACCAGCCTCTGAAACGGTCAAGTGAATGTGAGCCAAAATGAAGCTTCGGACATCATAGTCACGTGATCACTTCAGAATGAATCAAGCTCCAACTCAGTGGTTTGAGGAATTATCGTTTTTTGAGACATGCTGTGACCCAGGGTTGCAACTACATACTAGACACCCCCCCGCACTCCACTCCCCACCCCCAATCAACTCGGCAAATAATTTTCTGGCATCGATTTGGCGCCCCCTCTAGTGCAGCGCCCCTATGCGTTGCATACGCTGCATACCCCCTTTTTGCACCACTGCTGTGACCTCACTAATTATTAGTATGTGGTTAAAATAAAGTTCATGAATTTGGTACATACACTGAGGGCTCAACAAATTAACATTGCCATGTATCATGATCAGTAGGGTTCATATCTAGAAATCCTCCTTGAATTCTACTCCAGAGCAGAATAAGGAAATAGCTAGGGACCATCTTACAGAACCATTAGTGGACTAGCTTTGTCTTTGAAATAAGGCAAGTTGAGCAGCAAGTTCTCAAAAACATTTATTCACAAACCACAGGCAGAGCTGATTTGAATTTGCTGGAGCCTTTGATCATGCACAGGTCTGTATCCAAGTACACAGAAGGTTGTGGTCTGGAGTGCTGCAGGACGTTCAGGGCACAGCAAAGAATGCCAGAGGTCCCAACCCCATAGAGATGGTCCCACTACATCTGCTTTATTAATGCCTGGGAGGAACATGGGGGAAGTCAGTGAAAGGAAGTTAGCTAAACAAGGTGAAGGCCAGGAACCATGCAATGTCTCCAGAATGGGGAAAGCACAACAGTAGTAAGACTTTACCTTGCAGGTCATTCTTTCATTGGCTCAGGATTTGAACCAATCCCTGACCCTTCCACAAGCAGCAGTTTCGTGAGCTGGCCTGGTTCACCACGAGCATCTATAAACAGACATTGTATCCATAATGCAGATAGCTGCAAGTTTAGGTCAAGCCACAGATAAAAACACCACACTAACCAAATTAAACTAGCAGCCATGAATACAGTGCATCCAAGACCTGATAGTTGTGTCCCAGTAACTGTTGGGAGACAGCGCAATACAGACAACATTCAAACCTTTGTAGTCTCTGATCACTCGTGATAGCAGCAGGCCAGTTTCACGTCGTTGTTCTCGCTCTCCCGTCGAACCGAACGCTGCAACACGAGAGGACGACAAACTCAGAAACCCCATAACGGAAACAATACAAATACAACAGCCACACAGATAAACTTACCGAGACTAACGACAGCGATCAGAGTCATAAAAATGAAGACTCGCTGAAGACCCATTACGACTACACACTAAAATATCAAACTCGTATTGAAACACATCTTTGCTGCTTGGATCGGACATTAAATAGCCGAGTACAAATCGTGACCAGGTGTCCATCTCGCCTGGCCTTCATTAACAATTACCGTTCATTTATCTTTGGGAACTAAACAGTTAATCCGCGCAGTTATGAGCTCGTTTGAAGTGACGAATAAACGCGGTCTAACAAGTGGACGATGCGTAGATATTACATGGTTAATCGTTAGGTCTAGTTAGCTTTCCTTGCGTTGTAGAGTAGGAGGAGAAAGACGTATGGATAAGATGAATTTAAAATGAGGATGAATTAACGCCAAATTGACAAAAAATACTTTAGTCAGTTAAGTAGTGCTGTAGTGAAGTTGTAGGATACACAGGTGTTATGGACCGCCGTTTTAACATAAAATGGGCTTTACCCCACATACATTACAGATATATGTATATTTAACTCAAGATATCTCTAATCTGCACACTAGACTCGGTTCCCTCAAAGTTATTAAAAGGTATTACCAGCTGTAACTGAACCTCTTCTAACTATAGTTAACTCATCCATTACAATAGGTCACATGCCCAAATAATGTAAATTAGCAGTTATTAAACCTCTGATCAAGAAACCAAATCTTGATCTGACTGTGCTATCTAATTATAGACCCATTTCGAACACATCATATCTAAGATCATAGAAAAAGCTGTTGCCCAGCAATTATGCCTATATCTGCATAGGAATCACATATTCAAAAAGTTCCAATCAGGCTTTAGGCCCCATCACAGTACTGAAACAGCATTAGTCAAAGGAACAAATGATCTCCTCCTTGCTTCAAATCAAGGCTATGTATCACTGTTAGTGCTTCTTGATCTTAGTGCAGCTTTTGACACAATTGATCATAGGATCTTGCTAAAGTGGTTAGAATGCTGGGTTGGAGTCTCAGGCACAGCCCTTTCATGGTTTTACTCTTACTTATCAAATCGCCATCAGTTTGTAGAGCTCAATAATATTCCATCCAAATGTATTAAATGCTGGATGTCTCTAAACGTCCTCCAACTTAATGAGGACAAAACAGAAGTTCTCCTCCTGGGCCCTAAGGCCTCAAGACAGAAAATTGCAGATCGAATGCTTAATCTCGCAGACTACCCCATTACACCTGGCACAGTAGCCAAAAACCTAGGATAGCTATTCTACATTTCCGCAACATTACCAAGTTAAGAAATGCATTATCACAGGATGATGCAGAAAAATTGGTGCATGCCTTTGTTAGCTCTAGATTAGACTACTGTAACTCACTACTGTCAGGATGTTCAAATAGGAATCTAAATAAACTTCAATAGTTCAAAATGCCACAGCCAGAGTTCTGACCAGAACTTGAAAATTTCAGCACATTAGACCAGTCCTATCAGCCCTGCATTGGCTCCCAGTTAAATTCTGTATTGATTTAAAAATTCTATTATTAACTTATAAAGCACTGCATGGGCTTGCTCCTGAATACCTCCAGGAACTTATTTCCTACTATGAACCCCCACGTCCACTAAGATCACAGGGTACTGGTCTTTTATTAGTTCCACAAATTAATAAGGTAACAGCAAGGGGAAGAGCCTTTTCTTGTAAGGCCCCCCAGCTTTGGAACAACTTTCCAAAATGCGTCCGGGACTCTGACACAGTCACAATCATTAAGTCTAGGTTGAAAACCCACCTATTTGGTTTAGCGTTTGGACAGCAAGGCGGTCTGGGTTCGATTCTCGGTCTGGGCTGCTCTGTGTGGAGTTTGCATGTTCTCCCTGTGCCTGTGTGGGTTTTCTCTGGGTATTCCGGTTTCCTCCCACAGTCCAAAAACATGCGTGTTGGGTTGATTGGTCACTCTAAATTGCCCGTAGGTGTGCGTGTGTGTTGGCCATGCGGTGGACTGGTGACCTACCCATGGTGTACCCTGCCTTTGCCTGGAATTGCTGGGATTGGCTCCAGCCCCCCCGTGACCCTGACTAGTGGGATTAAGCGGTTTGGATAATGGATGGATGGATGGATAAAGGTACAGATCCAGGGGTTCATAGATGAAGGGTTTTATGGTAGACTGGGGCGATGGTGCTGTCATCCTGTCGTGGTCACTCAAGTTTGTTGACAGTGCAGTGGATGGATGCCATTGTCTCAGAATGCACCCAAGCCTATGTTACCTTCTGGTTCTGCCTTTTTTAACCGGGCTGTAATAATTTATCTTAATGGCGGAGTTGCTGCCACACTCCAGAAATGTTCATAATCTCATCTGTCCTGTATATGTACAGAACTAATTTTATTTTCTCCACATGGCTGCCCGCCTGCTCGAGGAAAAATGAGATGAGGAGAGACAAGCGATCCATCCTGTGCCAGCCACCTACTGCCTGACCGGATAAGCCTACACCATGATGGACATTATTACATCTTTTCCTTTTCTTTATTTCTTTGTCTAAACTGTTGTTGTTGTCATGGTGACCGGTGTTGGCCAGAGGAGAATGGGTTCCCCCCTGAGTCTTGGTTCCTCTCAAGGTTTCTTCCTCATGCAAAAAAACTAGGGAGTTTTTCCTTGCCACTGTCACCCTTGGCTTGCTCACTAGGGGCTAGGACTCGGCACTTGTAAAGCTGCTTTGTGACAACAACTGTTGTAAAAAGCGCTATATAAATAAAATTTGATTGATTGATTGATTGATTGATTTAAAGATATTGACAAATAAATTACAGATATCTTGAACATTTTTTATCTAGACATTTTTTTATTCCTGTTATCTTGAATAATTATTCTGACTAGTCGGAACGTGTTTGTAGATATCTTCAATAATTATTCTGTCTAGTCAATACGTCCCAGATTTACGTAGCATTTTGGCGCCAAGCTTGGCACTCTTTGTATTTGCTAATCAGTGGTCTGTATGCGATGTCAGGACAGTCGAACTTGCATTCTAGCGTTTTTAACACGATTTTTAGTGCCGCATAATCCATACTGTTGAGCTCTTTCAAAATTGTGGCATTTTCTGACTATTTTTTCAAGAAATCTTGTAAAAATTTTAGCCACCCAAAATTCCGCAGGCAGCAGTTTGAACCACTCAGCGACATCGCAAAAGGGGCATAATGCATGCACTTCTTTAATTCAGATATCTAAAAATGTCATTTTGACTAGTCATAATTACGTTAGAGATACCTTGAATAAGAATTATGGATGTGTGACTCTTAAAATGACGTCATTTTAGATATCTTAAAAGCCATTTTGATCTGTCAAATTGAAATTGAAGATATCTTGAATTGTGCTTCTTAATAGGTAGAATGTAAATGTAGATATCTTGAATTGTTATTCCGGATAGTCAAATTGTAATTGTTACTAGTCAAAACTAATATTTAGAAATCCAGAATGTAATTACAGATAATCAGACGAAGCCCATTTTATGTTAAAACGGCCTACCATACAGGTGTAGGCTATAGCAAAGTATAGGTGACACTTCAGTGGCTCTAGGGCATGAAATATTCGGGAGCTCCCGTAAAAAGAAGAATTTGGGCCTGCATAAGACATTAAGGGACCTATTCTCACTGTTGTTTCAGATAACGTGGATGCTGAAGTGTTCCATTTACCAGCATTTATGTAGCTATGTTAATGGTGTGAAATCAGTCATGGCCTGGTGGTTAGGGAACTGGTGACCGGAGGGTCATGGGTTTGATTCCCAGACCTGAGGCCATGACTGAGGTGCCCCTGAGCAAGGCCCTTAACCCTCAATTGCTCACTTGTATAAAAATGAGATAAAAATGTAAGTCGTTCTGGGAAAGGGCGTCTGCCAAAATGTTATAAATGTAAATGTAAAAATCATAATTGTCATTTGTCCCAGCACCTGCCCTTCTTGCATCCAGTGACAGGCTTTCTGCCTGACGTATCGCACAAACTTTTTTTTTTTTTACGTCACTCTCCCTTTTGAGACGTCACAACTTAATTACAAATAAGCAGTTAATCTTGTAAAATTTTAATCTCATCATTCAGCGTAATAATTTTATTGTTTATTTTTCATGAACATATACATGGACCTCCTTTTTTTTACGTATAAGCACCTATTTAGATCTTATGTTTCCTTTTTCTCCAACTTTGTATTCCACTTTCTCTACGCGAGTTGACGACAGTAATGACGTAAGCGCGCGTTTTTAGGAAGTGGGCGGAGCCAGGGTATTTCCAAATTGGTGAAACATCCAACTGACTACGTATGACACGCTGGCGCAGTTTACGTGATCAGAACCATGTCAACCAAGTCGGACTCTTCGATGCATCTTTTCGATGTGCCACCTTTGTTAATGGAAATGTTTTGTAAAGTAATGGACAGCTGTTCTGACAGTCTTGGGTGGAGAGGTTTGGGTAAGTAGTTTAACGCACTTTAAAATAGCGGTTATTTTCATTACACCCGAGTAAATATGTTACGGTACATCTCATTCTGTTTCCTGTTATCATAAACACGTCTCGTCAGCTGCGCGTATTCTGCCCAGCTGGTTAGACGTAAGGTGTATCGAGATGCACGCAGCTGGCGGCAGAAGTCCGACCCATGAACTTGTTTGGACTTGGGCACAACAGAATAAAACCGTGGGAGACTTGCTTCAGGTTCTGGAAGATATGGGTCAATATCGAGCGTTAAATCTTTTTCAGTCTCAAGGTTAGTAGGTTGTTGGCACTTCAGTTCATCTTATTTGAAGTCTATGTATTGATGATAGTAATTTACCTGTATATAAAATGTACCTATGTATTGATAGTAATTTACCTCTGTAACGAAGGACCTTTGTCCCAAACGTCATGTTTCTCTGTGTACTCTCTCTCTCTCTCTCTCTCTCTCTCTCTCTCTCTCTCTCTCTCTCTCTCTCTCTCTCTCTCTAGTATGGTACACTGCTGTTACTCACCTGCAGTCTTCTATATATTCTGTATATACAGTATTCTTCTATATATTGCATTTTGCTTTCATATCTGATGAAGGACCTGTTATTTATATATACAGGTGCACATCTCAGTAAATAAGAATACATTTATTTCAGTAATTCAATACAAATTATTATTACAAGACCAACAGAAAAAAATTATTTTTGATTGAGAAATGTATGTACAGTAAATGCACTCAGAACTTCGCCGGGGCTCCTGTTGCCTGAGTTACCGCATCAGTGCGGTGTGGCATGCAGGCGAGGTGTGTTATGGAATACCAGGTTGCTTTCATAGCAGCCATCAGCTCATCTGCACTGTTGGGTGTGGTGTCTCATCTTCCTCTTGTCAATACCCCATAGACTCTCCATGGGGTTTAGGTCAGGTGATTTCACTGGCCAATCAAGCACGGTGATACTGTGGTTATTATACCAGGTATTGGTACTTTTGGCAGTTTTATACGTTTCACTTTTTGTATAGAATTACTGAAATAAACCTTTTCATGATATTGTAATTTATTGAGATGCACCTGTATATATGAAAATGTAGATGTTTACTCTAAATCAAAAGATTCCTTCCATGGGATTCTGAAGATCAGTTCTTTCTCTTCGAAGTACCTAATTTCATTGCTGCCATAACAACAAGTAGCAATGCAAACAGAGATAGCATCAATGCGATGTCCATTCGTATTGAAATGCCCTGCCACTGCAAACGACAAATCCTCAATCATTATATACCAAACACATCAATAATTCTTTTGGATTCTCCTACATAATAGCTGATTAGATCTCTTGCAAACAATACAGTAATGATAGTTCCTGTAGTGCATTATGAGGAATATATTGCATTCCACCTGACCTGTCCATCAAATACAGCACGAAAATAGTGGAATGCATAAAATTTGTGCATTTCATCAGCAAGACAGATCAGTATATACCGTGATGTCCTTCTTGTTGTTTTGATCTAATTCTGTATTTCTGTTTCATTTCCCCTATATTTCTAAGATTCTGCATCCTGTTTTCGTCCTTTTGCTAGCAGTAACTTTAAATATCAGCAACTTGTACGCTCAATTTTCTGTAGTATCTGTCATTGCAGTACAGTCTCCTGATCACTTCTCTTAATTATTTATTCCCTTTTACGATATGATATATTTTAGGAATATATCATATTTGATGAGCTTTTTGACACAGAAAACGTTAATTAAGTTACCATAGCTACAAAGTCTGTTACAAAGATTTTCGGCCTGAATGTCATATAGAAAATTGTGGTGGTTCAGTGTCACTAGATAGTGTAATGCTCTTAAATTCAGTTAATTTATGGTGATAAATATACAGGTAGAAAAATAATGGATGATAACTCAGTTGGATATAACTCAATGTATGATAACTCAAATGGATAAAATCTATGAGGATTTAATCTTTCCAGTGTACATAATAGTGTTAAACTTAATTTCCTACAGTCAGATGGAAATCTTACAATTAGTCATCAGTCCCATGACTCAACAAAAATCCAATGTTGCAACAGTTTGGCTAATATTGTACCATAAAAATACACAACAAATTATGACATAAGAATTACTGGGCTATTGCACAGGAACATTTCTGTTATCTTAGAAAATATAATGTAAATAAAAAAAAACATTAGTTGAAAAACAGATTACTGACTTGACTGTTTTGGTCTTTTTTTAGACTTTAGTAGAAGAACTCCTACATTGTCTATGGTAATGCCTCAAATTCTAATCATTTTACACATTGTACACAAATTCCAAATCAGATTCACAAACTGTTACTAAAATGTTTTATGGCTTAAGACACCAGGTGAAAATCATGTAAGATCATGATACAAATTTTGTTTTTCAATATTTTTTGGCATGTGATTTAAATTAGCCTGAACCTTATAGTAAAGAGCCAGATGAAACATCAGTCCACCACTCAGACTGTCCTTTTAATGAAGGTACTGAACAGAATTTATTAACACCACTTTAATAGCCTCCTCCCATGAAATGTTTATAATTCTATTTTATACTGCAACTTCATGTATTTTTTTTTTCTTCATTTTAAAACAATGTAAAGTTGTTTAAGCATGGGATCTTTCTTATTGAAGCATTTTCCCCATTTCATTCATAGCCAGAAGACACAAAACTTTGTTGACTTACTCAGAAGTCATTCAGGGAACTAGGAACTTCCATCACGATTTGAAAATTGGGGAGAACACATTTGCAGATGTGTACCGTGGAAGATGGGGAAATGAGAGCTTTGTTGTAAAGGTTTTCAAGCAGGTATTGTATTACGTAACAACATGTAGGACAGATCAACATTAGGAAATATTCTGAAAATGTACTGTGCATTGTGTGTGTGGACTGTAGTGTGACGGACATAGATCATCACTACCCGACGGAAATGGAGGTGTGATGGAGAATGTCAATGAAGGTTAACATTTATTTAGCCTAGAAATGTGATTTCCCGAAATCCTCTGAATAAACCCATAACTCAGTGAAATATATTAGCCAAACATTCAAAGTCGTCACTCCTGTTAAAACCTTTTTTTTATTATAACATTCTGCTCCACAAAAGGTTGGTACAGGTGAGTTCATTTGAATGACTATGATGTTTTTACCTGTATAAAGTTTGGTTAGAATGTTTAAAAATGTACATTTTAGATTCAGCTCACACACCTTCTCAACTCTTTTGAGCACAGGCGAGCAAAGCATCATGGAAGACTTTGTGGGAGCAGTTCAAAACGGAGATTGAAGTACTACAGCTGTAAGTTCAATCAGGTTATACTTGTTTGTTATACTTAAATACTATGCATTATATTTCCATTTACTTATTTACTATTTACTTGTTTCTCTGTAATTCAGGTTGTAATGACATAAGTTTGTCCTCTTTCAGCTACCAGCATCCCAACATCTTGGATCTTTGGGGCAGCTTTTCAGAAGGGGAGCGTTACTGTTTGGTGTATCCGTTCCAGTGTAATGGATCACTGTTTCAAAGACTGCATGAGGTGAACCAGCATAATCAGCATATGCCACAGGACAACCACAGCTCTTAAAGATCTCAGCAGTGGTGGAGGTCTTCATGGGCTGGGCCTTGTGACCATCGAGCATTAGCGTGTGTGTCTCTGTTCACACAGGAAACCGAGAGGCCCCTGACATGGCAGGAGAGGCTTGACATTATTAAAGGTACAGCGAAGGCAGTGCACCATCTTCACACTGCCCAGCCCTGCATGGTCATCTGCGGTAACATTACGAGGTATCACTCCTGCGGTGTCAGGCTTGGGGCAGCTACACTGTACCAAAAAAGCCTCTATATGTTAAATCCTGTGAATCTAGTGACTTTTCCCACTGTGTTCTGCTGACAGTTCAAACGTACTACTGGACGAGCATTTGCAGCCCAAGCTGTCTGACTTCGGGATGGCTCGTTTGAGACCGCATTCCATTAACCAAAGCTGCACCATCACCATGGGAACAGCCTCCAGCAGCAACATGGGCTATCTGCCGGAGGAGTACATACGAGATGGCAAGCTGTCTGTCAAGTTGGATGTTTACAGTCTTGGGACGGTGAGTCCATGATCGTTATGTTGTAAATCTCCCCATTTCAAATTTCTTGACCAAGCAAAGCAAAGAAAGTTCGTCCACTAGGGAGAGATGTAGTTCTTCTGCATTCAAAAATCAGAAATGCAGACTGATCATTATATAATTATATAAGATAATAATTATATATATATATATATATATATATATATATATATATATATATATATATATATATATATATATATATATATATATTGTTGCGAATAACGCCGTTAAAAATAACGGCGTTAGGTAACGGCGTCATTTTGTCAGTAACGGAATAATATAATTAATTACTTTTCCTGTCGTTACAACGCCGTTGACGTTACTGGTCATTAAAAGCGGTGCGTTACTATATATCGATATACTAATGCGAGCGGACCGCTGCCCAGGCTAGTGAGGAGTAACAGATCCTGATAGGTCAGTTCTCCGTGTAACACCCGTTTAACTTAACAAGTCAGTAAGCGATTGGCTAAGGCAGCGTGATGATAGCTAATCAGAGCCAGTGTTTTTACACGCACACCGAAGCACGCGAGTGACACGACACAAACGAAGAGGTCGGAAGGGTGTCAGGTGCAAGCCGAAGAAAATTTAGCATTTTCAATGCGATATAAACATTATTTAAGAAAATACTTGAAGTTCCTGAATGTCTACCAGACTGGGTATTTGATTTATTTAATTAAGAATATAGGTTTAATTGTTAAGTTTACTTCTGTTGTGAACAAACCAGTTGTCTCAGGTTGAGAGAATTTAATTTAATTTCATAGATGTAAATGCACTTTATATAGTGTAACTGTTTACTTTTGCTTTTGTTTTTTTTTTTTTTTACAAAGATTTGGGATTTTAAAGGATTTTATCCTGCACTGGTCTGTGGATGTGCAATAAATATCAAAAGTTAAACAACTTTCTGATCTACTCATTTCAACTGACTGTGAAAACTGCTTAAAAAAATGTAATTAATTGGCATATAACCTTTTTTTAACTGTAACGCAAATAGTTACTTTCCCTGGTAACGAGTTACTTTTATTATAGAGTAATTCAGTTACTAACTATAACTAATTACTTTTTTAAAGTAACGTTCCCAACACTGTATATATATATATATATATATATATATATATATATATATATATATATATATATATATATATATATATATATATATATATATATATACAGTATAATATAATTTAAGTATATTAATTGTATTAATTTAAACAAGCATCCACTTATACATAGCACAGTCTGTACAAAGGTGTGATTAAATATATATAATGAATATTTATATGCTCGTAGGTGATTCTAGAGACATGCACGGGACGGAGAGTGATACTGGAGACACCAAGGAACATGTTATTGGTAAGAACCCACATCTGCAGTGAAGAGGTCTTCTGTAATAACTGTGCTCTTGCTCCACAGATTGCATTACCATATTTTCTTCTTCAAGAGGGACATGCTGAGTTTAGAGGCAGAAGAGAAGGGTGGCGTGGACGCCTGTCTGCACTTTCTGGATGCCAAAGCAGGCCAGTGGCCCCCTGCTGGAGCACTCTGTCTGCTCCGCCTGGGGCTGGACTGTACCACCAGCAGGGCCCGGTCCAGACCCTGCGTGGAGATAGTTAGTACCACCGACGCACTCATATATGCTCAGTAGGGGGAGAATGGTATAATTACAGGTGACAGGCATACAATATTAACCCTGTTTTTTCCTGGAAAATATCACAGATGAGCAACTGGGTAACAACAACAAAAAAAAAAACATGTGCAGTATTTCGCTAAGTATGAATTGAGATGTTTCTGTTTCTCATGCCTTCCCGAGGTGCTACAGACGCTAAGTCAGATACTTCCTCTGCCTTTCTGCCCTGAAGACCAGCCACGAAGCTTGGATGCAACCGCCCCTCCTAAACTTGTTTTCAGTAGCCTGGACTTGAGCTACAGTCTGCCTATGGAGGACGACGAATCGGAGCTGCCTCCGGTCCCAGAATCATCTGTGCTCTACCAGCGCAGCCAGTCAGGGGTCACTTGCCCGGGCACCGGGGACCAGAGCATGTGCCCGTCCAGTACCCCTCTGACAGAATGTGGGGGAGGGGCTGCACCGGTGAAGGTGAACCTTGAGCCCGAGCCTGATCTGTACGGAAGCTGGCCCGTGGAGTGCAGTTGCATCGTCGGAACACAAACAGAGGCCTGTGAGGACTGCTGGGCCAATGGCTTCAGACACACTCCACCGTTCATCCCACAAGGTACGTAGCATGTACTCAGTGGAGGTGCCTACAGAGCAATCACATGCTTTTCTACACTTGACCCCCTATGTAATCTAACCCTGTGATGATGACTTGATCAAAGTCATTTCAAGATGCAGAGTAATTTTTATGTACCGGTATGGTGTCATCAGCTTTGTATGACCTCTTCCTGTTGTTGTAGGGGCCAGGAACCAACCCTTTCAGAGCGTTGTTGAGACCCAAGTTAAGAAGAAGCTCAAAGAAAAAATCGAGCTATACAACCAAGGCATAATAAAGACAGAGGAACTTCTCTCAATGAATTCAGAGTGATTTAGTGACCACAGATCAACTCAAGATTGGATTTCATCAATACCTTTTTTGTTTGTCCAAGACCAAAACAAGCTCAGCTATTTAAGTCAATTTGAAAGACTAATTATTTTACATTTGTATACCTGTGTAATGCACTATTAATAAAATATTATTTATACAGTATTTTATAAATAGTTTTACACATTATATTCTAATATCAGATACGTTTGTGTATTTGTTTCAAGGCTTTATTCACTTATTGTTCAAAAAGTAAAACCATGTGGAAGTCAGACACTGCACTATGCTTTTAAGTAAATATGGTCCCCATGAAATCAATAATTAGAATCACCAGCCTCTGTAACATAAGATTTCTAAATAATGAAAACTAAATGCTAAATAGTTAACCAGAATAATTTGACGTTATATCGGTATGGAAGCTCATTTCGTGGCCGCTAGATGGCAGTAAGCCACTGCCGAGCCGAGAAAGTGCAAAAGCGGTAGACGAACGTGGAACTCGCGGTAAATACAAGTAGGAAATAGTGGACTCTAAAGGCGACATGGAGTTTCGAGGTAACATGTTGTGTTTGGTGGGCTACATTTTGCCAGACAAGGAAGATACCAGGGCGAGAGCTGAAGATTCAGAAATTGATGACGAAGAGGCAGAGAAAGAGCCAGAGTTTTTGGACATTAATGAAATGAATTCTGTGTCTTCTGGGGGATACATTTTTCAGTCATCTCTACCTGCGAGGACGGACGGTAATTGACCCTAGTTATCTACCACTATCTAATCCATGTTGCGTCAGCAGCTTTCAGTAGAGCTATGGAAGTGACCTTATTTTTACGTTTCTGACATGTTAAAGAGAACATGTAGCTATCTAGCCAACATGTAGAACATGTAGCCAAGAACGAGGTTCGTTACATAGACATAATGTCCACGTTTTTCCTGAAATCCCAAGGGGCGGGGGCTGCCATGACGTCACACTATTTTCCTTTGCCGGTTTTTAAGTTCCGCATTTCAGCATTGCTTTGCAAAAGGGGAAGGGAAGGAGCGGCACTGTAAAAAGTAAAAATACTTCTCCAGTAAAGTATTCTTTAAAAGGAAGAGTGGCCTGCTAGGAGCTGTGTCTACGCTATCTTTAAACTCTCTGTGTGACAGGTGATGTGGTGTTTTTGGGAGTGACTGGGATTCTATAGTCCTGTCCAGGTCTTGCTGGGGCCCGGGACAAGAAAGTTTCAGCGCATTACACCTGCGCTGTTCATCTATACATGTACTCCCTGTCTTTCCACTGACCACTGCATTTTGCATCTGAAATAGTAATAGTAACTTGCACCTTTTTAGTTTTTTAATAAGCACAATAGAAGCACTCACTTGTAAAAGTAAAACTACAAACAACAAACGAGATATTATACATATAATTTATTGTTTTTCAATGTTTCACAGCAAATACCTTCTGAGCTTATACCTACCTTCCACCAAACAGCTGCTGCGTGACCGCAGGTCTTCCCCAGCCCTGCAATGCACGAGCAACCCGCTGTCTCCACTACTTCACTTTCCCTCAGCATTACTCATGCCTGATGTTTACCTCGGCTGACGGTCTGACTTGGTTTTACCTCAGCTTTCAAAAAAATTAAGTCACCGTGTTTTTTAATACAATACCTTTACTATTTTGTTTCTATAAAGGTAGTTGTATGCCTCTGTGCTTTTATAGTTTCCGCCCTCGGAAAAGACGAAGTAATTGGCTGTGTTCGAAATAGTCTACTACATACTACTGGCATACTGATCAAGCCCCAAATCAGTATGTCGTATGCAGTATGTGACCAAAATGAAAATTTCCAGTACGCGAAACATACCCGAATGACCTACTACTTCCGCAAAATATTCCAGTACGCGAAACATACCCGGATGACCTACGACTTCCGCAAAATATACCAGTACGCGAAACATACCCGGATGACCTACTACTTCCGCAAAATATTCCAGTACGCGAACAGAGCTATCTTCGTGGTGTACTGCATCCCATCATGCAACGCTACGTTCACGTGACCCCGTAGTGTGCTTTGCTTTTGTCGCATACTGGAAACTGTACTGCATACTACTACGAGGACCAGTATGCAGTATCCAGTATATACTGAGTCCAGTATGCAGTATCCAGTATGTAGTAGTCTATTTCGAACACAGCCATTGACTGTATCAATATAGCTAACTTCAGGCCACAGCTTCATGTTATCAACCCACTCTGAGAGCGTGGAGGGGTGGGGCACTGTTAAAACACAGTCACCACAACTTTTTAAAGTGCTCGTACTGTGCAGCCACCTAGTATTCTTTGCCATGTTTTTTAATAAAGCAGCAATGAACGTCCACTTTCTGACTCTCTCATAATGTAAACACTACAACCGGAAACCAAAACCGGCTTCAGCTACGAATCATGGGAAAGGTTAAAGTTCAGGAAAATCGTGGATACATGTATGTATATTATGTCTATTTTGTTCGTTACATCACAGTTTTGAATCTTTTCGCGAGTTTTAGTCCGCATTTAAGTTCAAGCAGCTGGTCTGATATCAGAATGCTTACTGATTATTTGTAATGTTTAATAAATAAAGGATTACACAAGCATTTCCCTACCTTGCAATGTAAAATCAATAATGTCAGCTAAAAGTGTATCATAATGAAAAATGCATCTTAATGACAACAACACTGTTCTCTGCAAAATTGTTTTCATGACTAAAATTTATTTAGGGACACAATACGCTATGGGGAATATTTCAAGCCATTTTTCATAAAAAAAAAACACATTCCTTCTGTTTCTGTTAAAAAAACGTTGTGGATTTAGGACCTGGTTGCCCTCTACAAGTCACTGTGGCATGTGATGTGATGATTCGAACGTTTCACAAGATCGAATCAATTGGTTCAAAAGCCCCACTTTTGCCATCACTAGTTATAACCAACTACGTTAGTTACGCTAGCTAGTTGTATTTAGAGAGAGCTACCTAGACAGCAATAATGTGGTTAGCTTATCCAAAAGCCT
Source organism: Brachyhypopomus gauderio (assembly GCF_052324685.1). Lineage (NCBI taxonomy): Eukaryota > Metazoa > Chordata > Actinopteri > Gymnotiformes > Hypopomidae > Brachyhypopomus > Brachyhypopomus gauderio. Next base: position 4,478,624 of record NC_135215.1, read on the forward strand.
GCGATAAACCACCACCGCTGTTCTCCTATATCACTTATTATTGTTTCTCTTTGTGTATGATGTCATCCGCAGTGGACTTCGTGGACTGCGGGGGAGCTGCTCGTGGTCTGACGCACAGGCTTCGAGGCTGCTTTCACCTCAAGGATCCGTGGTGGCAGATCTCATGCACTGCCAAAGAAATCGAACACAAGCTTGTATTAAAAGGGAACCCTTCATACAGCATACGGACAGATCTAAAAGAAGAAGGCCGGGCTATTGTGTCCCTGTTTCTGAATGCTTGTGGTGTTCACTCTGACTCTGTCAGAGAGTTCATGGAGTGGTTGCCTGAGAGCAGACACGTGGATCCCATAAATGTGTCCAAAGCTCTAAGTGACTTTGGGGAGGAAGATGAACAGAAAAGAAACGTAGCAAAAAATATCATGACTAGTCTGTCTCAGTCAGGTACAGAAGTACTTTGCTGAAATATTTACTTTTGTAGCCATAGCTTTCTAAACTAAAGTGAATTTTTATCATGTGTGGAAATATTAATTTATTGAGTAATTCTTCATTGATTATTAATTACCATGAAATGCATTGCACCAATGCATTGAAATAAGACGTGACTCAACTCAGATCTAGAAAACATTTTTGTTGTGCTCAGTAACTGTTGAGACTTCATCTCCGATGTCTTTAACTTATGAATGGAGAGTGCTTAGGAAACCTTTAGATATTTACACACATTCATAATTGTCAGAATGAGATTTCATGGGATTTGTTACACATTGTTAATTGCATGGTTAAATGTTAACATCAGAATAATGTGTTCAATATCTGTAGCAGACACAGTAAAAGTCCATAGCAAGTATCATTTGTGTATTTCTATAAATGATTAGCATGCCATTCACTGTTTAATCTTGTTCCATCAAATAGATGCAGGATTTCTTGTGAGCGCTGCCAACAAGTATCCTCTTATCATGAAGTACCTGCCAACATTGCTGCCTGGGCAGTTTTTGGATTTGCTAAATAAAGGAAAAGATGAGGAACTGGAGAAGAAACGGGATACAGATATCTCCGTCTCGGCTGTGCAGGACGAAAGGAATACAACCATGTTGGCCAAGCTGGAGGATGTCCTCAAGATGGACGCATGGAAGTTAGGATTTAACCACGTGAGTCAGCGTGTCTTGGGCAACTTCTCACTGAGTGAATTCAATATTTTCATATATTTTAAAACTTGCTGCATTTGATTTGTATTTGAGTTGATCATTTGTCATCCGCAGATCATTTTTAAGGACTTGCATTTGGTCAGGTGTGAGGCTAAACTCCAAGCCTTTAAAGATTGTGGGATATATAACAAAATGGCTTCTGAAAAGCAAGATGCTCTTCTGCTGTATGACTGTATAAAGGCCTACTGTAGGGATAGTGGCCACACCTACATCGATCGGGATCATCTGGAATGGAGGCTGCGGTGTAACATGCAGGAAGAGAGGACATGGGAGACGTTGGCCTTCCTCCGGAAACATGGAGTGCTAATCGTGGATAGACAGAAGATCGCGCTACAGAACCTCTACATGTACGAGACGGACATCGCCGCGTGTCTCGAAACCCTGGTGAATCGGGAACCCTGGAGGATCGAGCTGGATGTGCGGGAGGTCCTCCTGTCCATGCAGCGCCAGAGAATGAGAGGTAGCGCTGAAGCTGCCACAGGAACGTCTGCTTCAGCACAGTGTGCAGAAGAGCGAGAAGAAGCCATGGAAGAGGAGCTGGACCCCGCACCTGAGGTGCTAGACCCTGACCAGGTTCGAGCAGCGGAGATGATGTGTGCCAATCCTGTGGTTGTCATCAGTGGGAAGGGAGGCTGTGGGAAGACCGCTGTGGTCAGCTGTGTCTTTAAAGCTGCCATGGATCATCTGAAGAAAACCAAAGAGGCTGAGAGGCATGCTGGGAAGGACGAGGCTCCGAATGGGGAGGGCGAGGCTCCACCCGGGGAGGCCGAGGGCGAGGCTCCACCCGGGGAGGCCGAGGGCGAGGCTCCACCCGGGGAGGCCGAGGGCGAGGCTCCACCCGGGGAGGCCGAGGGCGAGGCTCCACCCGGGGAGGCCGAGGTAGAGGTTCTCCTCACTGCTCCCACAGGAAGAGCTGCTTCCCTGCTGTCCAAGAGGACCAGCTTTAATGCTTACACCATGCATCAGGTTGGTGGAACCTCTGTTTTTACATGTTTGTTGTTCTTGATGAATTTGTTTAAACATGAGGTTTACAGCATTTAATTCCCACATTTTGGCTTTTAGATCTTATGGAATTTCAGGCATACATCAAAGGATAAACTATTGAACTGGAAGTTTGCCCATGTCCGTGTGTTGGTGGTGGATGAGGGCAGTCTGGTGTGTGTTCAGATGCTTCAGTCCATCCTTAAAATACTTACTGAACATGCACAGCTGCAGAAATTCATCATCCTGGGTAAAGTCACAATACATGCATTAGTAGATGCAGTCTTGGCAATGAACTTGTTGGAGCCACTGTAGCAGTGTAGAAGTTCATGTTTCAGCTGGCAACACAGGAACAACTTGTAATGATTTTTGTGAACTGTGGGTAAACGAGTGACATGCGTATTAGAAAACATAACGTTATTTATTTATTTGTTCGTAAAGGGGATGTAAGGCAGTTGCCCAGCATTGCCCCAGGGAATGTTCTGAACGACCTCTTCAACGGTCTCCGGAGAGTAAACTGGGCGATTGAAATGCGTACTAACCACCGTGCTGAGTCGCAGCTTATCGTCAGCAATGCTGGACTGTAAGCAACACCCTCCTCATTATATAAAACTTGTACTGAAGTACACAAAGCACTAATTTCTAGAGAAATCAATATGTTTGTTTGTTTGTTTGTTTGTGTGTGTCTGTCCTGGAGCAGTAACTGTCTTTCTGATCTCTCAGTATTGCAGATATGGGGGAAAAGAAAATGTTTTGTTCTCTGAACTTTGATGCAGTTGTGGACCTGAGAACTGTCCCAGTGATCTCACCGGACAAGAAGTTCATTCTCATTCGTCTTCCACAAAATAAAAGAGAAGATGGTAAATACACCGATCTAAAGGGTTCATACAAATACATTAAGATGCATTTTCACATCCATGTCATCCCTTATTTTTTTTGAAAAAATAATTTAGTTGATCCATTTAAAAATGACCTACATTTCATTAGACCTTTACAAATATACCTATTTGCCTTCTGAAACCCTTGAATGATCCCAGCAGTAGTAGGTAAAATTGTAACTGCTACTTCACACAACAAAAATATTTATGCAAAAAAAAGAGAAAGAATCCTAGCCTGTTCCACAAACCCCTTGTGTTTCTTGGCTGTAGATGAACAAGGAATCTTCTGCAATGGAGAAATATGCTAGTATAAACTGAAACCCTGAAACTGCTCTAACATTTCTAAAATGTGGTGGCTATGTGCACCCCATCATTTATTTTAAGAACAAGCGACTGCGATTAAATGGGCCGCATGATTGAACCTTTCCAATGACTTCTTAAACCTATGATAACCCAGCCATAGGACACCAATCATTCCTACTCTCCTCTTCCCAATTCAACATAGGAATAACATCTAGTGTGAGATTAAAAAGCACTGGACAGTGGAATACAAAGCAGATTCCTTTAGGTCTGGACTGACTAGAAAACATTTTTATTCAATGGTAGCACCATCAGGATGAGTAATGGAAAAAAATATTATCATTTATATCCATGGATCAACTATATCTGTAGAAGACACAAAGCGTTATGGATCCTTTAAGGCAATGGAAATTCAAGCATCTGCAGAACAGCAGAGCAACGCCTTCTGCATGTTATGCTAGCCAGCTGTTTGTTTTAGCTTATTCTGTGCAATGTGGACATTTGGGCTGACTGAATTTCAGAGTAAATCTGGACAGCGGTCAGTTGGAACGGTTTGTGATTGAATTGAACAAAAATTGCATTTTTTTATTTTAGATCTACAGACTGCTATAAAGTTATTGCTAGATGGCCCGGCCCCTGGCCTGAAAGATGACAGAACCTCACAGTTTGTTGCCTTCAAGAGGTAAAAATGACATTTAGAAATGAATAAGAATGTTAAACCTTGTGTGTGGTCTCATTGCACAAAATCCTTAAAGGAAATCTAAAGTCTAAGACTAATTTTAATCTGTGTAGAAAACCGTTTCTCTAAATCTAACTAGTGATGAAAGACATACGACTTAGTTTATACCAACCTTAAATTGTTCTCTCCTTTTCTAAACTTAAATTGGTTATGTGCTAACCTGAGTTCTTGTATGCTAAAAATTAGTTCTTCTTTGTTCTTATTAACAGGGATGAATGTGCTCTGATCAATGAACTTTGCTGTATTCATTACTCGCAACATCATATAATGTAAGTTGGAGGTTCAGACATATACTGTAATTGATAAATGTTCACACGTTAATTTTAAGGTATCTGCATTTTTATAAAACACTGTATATCTTTTATGAAACCAAACGTCACTGCATTATTTAAAGATTCTTAACCAAAGGCTCCCAACAGATATGCAATTTGTAATATAACTTAAGTAAATTAAAGTATTTTGTCTCATTTTCACATGGCAGGACTGACAAAAGAAGAAAGGACTTTCAGATCAAGGATAAAGTTTGCTGTACAAGGAACGGCTACGTGGCACTTCAAGACCACCAAGGTGGGGAAGAGGAGAAGAAGGACAAACAGCGTCTGTGCAATGGAGAGATTTTCTTCATCGCAGACGTACGAGTTTCCCACATGACGCTTTATGTTTTTGCTTTTGCTCTTCAGCACAAGGGTTGTTAAGGCAGTTGAATGGTCTCTATTACTGACATTCCTTAGCCTCATTAACAAGAGTTAATAAGAACAGACTGTTAATAAGAACAGACGTGGGGTTAGTTCTCCGACACGGCGTTTTGCTGACCACGGAGTGGCCTGTGCGATTGTTCCTGGCAGGATGTGACCACGCAAGAGGGGGGAAAGGTCACGAGGCGGAAGCTGACCCTGGAGAGTGACGAGGCCGAGGACGGCAGGAGGCTGATTGTCGACTACAGAGAGCTGAACAGGGAGTGTAAACTGCAGCACGGCTGGGCTCGAACCATCCACACATTTCAGGTTGTGTAGCGCGTATTCTTCCACACACCCTCACTCACCCACGCTTCCTGTAGTACATATGCAGCACACGCATCTCAAAACATGAATACATGCAAGCAGACGGTCTTCCCTGTGCTACTTGTGTGTGAGCCAGCGAACACTGACCTAACGCCATCATGGATTTCTCTCCTGTCAGGGCTCGGAAGCGGAGACTGTCGTGTACGTTGTTGGGGACAGCAAGTATGAGACTTGGAAGCATGTCTACACCGCCGTAACTCGGGGACGGGCGCGAGTGTACGTGATCGCGAGAGAAGACAGCCTGGAAAAAGCTATCAAAACACAGGTCATCAGGCGCAACACACGACTAGCGGGCCTCGTCACAGAGATGGCCGCCAGACACGGGCCAGCACGGGGAGACAGGACCGGCCAGGCTCGGGCGGAGAGTCCGGTGCCAGGGTCTGGCTCCGGCCCTGTCCCTCTCCCACACCCGAGCGCTGGCCCGACCCAGACTCACCCTGCCGTGATGAGTGAGTATGGAAGAAGCCCTGACAGAGAGAGACGTGGGCAAAGCGTGGCCAGTGCCTGTAGTGATGAACTCGGCCCACTGCAGTCAGGAAGCCCAGCAGCCAGCAAGCGACAGAGCAGCGTTGACAACTGCACTACACCAAACAAAAGCTTAAAGGTAAGGACAAATTCAGTCCTCCCCTTTAAAAAGATCAAAAACAGCACCGAAACACCATTTATGGTGCCGAGTAGGTTTCGTTTTTCATGTTGCATTTGCCCAATACAACCGAGTAGCGTCTCTGCAGTAGCATAACTCTGTTCTTGTAGACCGCTGCAACAGACTCACCACTGGGCTGCTCCAGACTGGGGCGGCTGTCTTTGGACGGTCTCCATCGACCGCGACGACTCTACCTGGAACATCCTCCGCCCTGCCAGGATCAGACACCGTAACTCATAACAATAACAGGACACCAAAGGAAACGATGGGACTGTTTGCACTGTGCACACTCCTATGGGTTCAATTGTTCTGTTACATTTTTTCTTACAGTCTGCTTGATTGTCATTGATTGTGATTTAACTGTCTGCTAAGATCTTTTTTAGCATTAATTCTTAAACATCTTTTAAAATTATTTTAATTCTTAAAACAATGGGATGGTCACAATTGTTTTTAGCAGACGTCCATCAAAATGTTTAGAGCCAGTATATGTTGGAAGAACAAATGTCTCGAGAGGTTTGGAGCTGGTGCAATACCGTACATAAAGCCATACATCACTGTCACAATGATTAAAAAAAACGTTTTAATCAAATCAAGAATTTTTAAAATGTCTTTTTAATATATTTGCATATAATGCACATAGTGCTCATGATGATTGGCAAGACTGGTCTACATTTTATTTAATTTTATTTGCAGGTGTTGAAAGTCCATTAATATATGTAGCAACTTGGTTGTATTACAAAAACAAGCTTACCAGACTTGTTCTTTTATATTCCATGTATGCAGAAGTTTATTCAATTTATAAATGGTGAGAATTATAAACAAATTATGAAAAGTGCATGTTCTAAATCTGGAAGGTATTTTATATGAAGCATTATTTTTATGATAACGTCTGCTGCCTGTAAACTAGAGGACAGAAAATAAAGCAATACATTTAATGAAAGAATAAAATAAATTTTCTCTGCTTTGATAACGCATCACCAATATTAAATTAACCATATTTCAAAGAAATAAAACAGTATCTTTCTTTATGCTCGTCTCATTTTTTCACTGTATGTATGGTTAACGAAAGCAATGCTTTTCACAGATGAACAATTATTTTATATGACCCTAAACGCAGATTACGTTAACCTCTGCATAATAGATATCAGCTACGTCACTGTGCACGTGACTTAAGCACGAGCTGACGTGTGATAGGCCGAGAGAGGGGGCGGTGACGTAACAGTCACAGGCAGGAAGTAGGTTTGTGTGGGCTGTCAATGTGCAGGCACATTGGTCAATAAAGTTGACCGGGCTGGGGTTTTGTGTGTGTTTTCATCTTATACACTCAACCATGTCCGTGAAAAATCCCGGAATAGATCTGGGTAAGTGTTTAATCGCGCTCTTTCCAGCCTGCTTACATAACATTCATGTGCTGTAGATCTGCACGTGATGTTGCAAGACAGTTAGCTAGCTAGCTAATCTAACCTCGTACCTAGACTGCGTAGAGTGGGCTAAAGGTCATTTTATTAGTATTTTTAGTATTAGTAATTTTTAGTATTATTATTATTTTGTTGTTGTTTTTCTGTAAACAAGCTATTTCAGCAATGCTGCAGTATTCGCCAAAGTAGTCTAGTAATAAGGTTTGCTATTTAGTTTATATACAGGATTTAGTATTAAATTAACTAGTGTTTAAGGTATGCATTATGCAGCAGTGGTCTTTGTCTTTCCCTTTCATCAGATCTGGAGTGGGTGTCTCGAGCCCGAGTTAACACACAAGCCGTGCTGAAAAGAGCTCAACAGGTTCAAGGACGTAAAGTGGCCAAAAAGCAGTGGCAGGTGGGCTCGTGCTCCTCCCACGTAGCGACCACGCCCACGTCGCGTGCGCTCCTGCAGAACGCTCACGAGTCGCACCGTTCCGCTCTTACAGGCAGCCTGGCTCCTGAAGGCTGCGACGTGCATCGACTTGACGACCCTGGCCGGCGACGACACGCCGTCTAATGTCCACCGACTGTGCATGAAGGCCATACAGCCTGTACGCCGAGACTTGCTGAAGAGCATGGACATGCACGACAAAGGTTCCCTCGCCGCTCTGTGCAGAAGAGTTTATACGCTTCCTCATGTGACATTCCAGCACATTATTTATCTAGATAACCAGATAAATCCGAGTAACCGAATGACTGCAGTTTGATTAGGAGCACAAAGCACACGTGTTTTTAGGAGCCTTATGAATGAATGACTTCTCTAGCGCTTCATGGAACCCAAGGAGGTTTTACAATCAACACACAGCTTTTACACCCATCCACATGCTGGTGAGATAAAGTGCTTTAATTATGTGTGGAAATTGCAGATTTAAACAATATAAAACTTGTTTTATATAAAACAATATACAAACAGACATTAGGGTTTCGGAAATTATTTGAGAATATTCCAGGCCTGAAATGCTGATCTTCTTTAAGAGATGTCTGTTTTGCTTTATGATGACAGTGTACTGCAGCTTTATTACATGTTAAAACCAATCACAGCAAACATTTCTGTAAGCTAAATGCAGTGCACTACAAACAAGGCATGTAAATTGTGATGCCTGCCTGAATTCCACACTCATTGTGTGTTATTGGCCTGTATCTCAGCAGACGTAAGGTCCAAAAAACGGTTTTTGCATTTCCCTTGACACGGAATATCAGGATTTGTCTCTCCAGGTTATTACAAAATATGTTTACTTTGTCAGTGTCCTAAATTCCCTTACAGGTGCAACCATACTAACCATACTAATGAATGTCACATACTAGCAATTAACTTGTATAATTGTTTAATACTGTCACCATTCTCTGTTGTCACTGGCCTCTTCATTAGGTACATCTCAGGGGCGGACTGGCATACATTACTGCCGGGGATTTCTCTGGTGGTTTAACTCTGCCAGTGGAGGAGCCATTGCCACGCCCTGTGTCCCTGGCCCGTAGTCACGCTGCTGTTTAACGGGGCCTATTACCTCTCCCCCGCTCCAGTCAGGCAAACCTGCTCAGCACGGACTGGGTGACAGCTGATGCGGGCTGACAGCATGCAGCGGAGATCAGAAAAAAAAAAACTTGTCCCAGAAAACATACAGCAGCTGTGTCACTTATTAATACAAGTAGTCACGAACTGGAAAAGCCTTGTCCATACTAATGCCACATTAATTATATTTCCCTGTTTGTATCCCACGAGTGACAAGTCAAGAGAGAGACGCCAGTTGCACACTGACACTGCTGAGGGTCGAACTCATCATGTGATCCCTCCGCGACACGGTTGACACTACTGAAACGTGGAAAAATAAGTCTGCATTTGCGTAAAGATAGAGCAGTCTAAGCCAGGGCCTAAACAAACTTCGAAACGTAAAGGTGGCGCTGAAAAACTGAGAGAGAAAAAAAAAGCTGCAAAGGTTACTCACTGAGTGAACAATGTAGGTTTCAGTTGTTTTTCTCCTGTATTTTGTCAGGGCCAAGTTGTTAAGTTTGTTAGTTATTTTGTTATGCCACTATGTGGCTTCGTAATCATATTATTGCTGGAAGTAATATTGTCCATATGACTATAAAAGCCGATCATATACACTACGTGACATGTATAGATTCATACACACACACATACAGACACACACATACATGTATAGTGGGCCAGTCTGTCAGGAACTCCCGGGCCACTTTTTCTCCCCAGTCCGCTCCTGGTACGTCTATGTAATGCCTTGGTTCTTAGATAGGTGTTATGTACGTCGGCCCATGACCACAGGATCATGGTTGAGTGTTCTGTACATTTCAACAGAGATGACAGTGATATGGTGAGTAGGTGTTGGGCTGGTGCAGACTGTCGAGCACAGAAGTGTTGCAGAAGCTCTTAGACACATCCGTGTCATTGCTGACTTACCCGTCATCCAACAACACCTAGTCAACTGTCATCCTTTGCTCATTGATGAAACCTTAGAAGATGCAAATTGTGCAGTTTGAACTTGAGGTGACCTAGAACTTCTCAGCAGGGCAGTAAATCTCTATTAACAGAGCCGTGCGCACCTGGACAAGAGTCTATAAGTGAACCCAGAAGACGTTGATGGCTGCAATAAAGCTGTCAGTGAGCTTTGCTCCATGTTACTTGTGTGTATTTACAGGTATCACCACTGCAGCAGTGTGCGTGTACCCGTCTCGTGTGGCTGATGCAGTGAAGTCCCTGAAAGCAGCCAACTCCGGCCTTCCCGTTGCTTCTGGTGGGATTGCAGCACATTTAACACCCGAGAGAACACCTACAACAAAACTGATGCTGTAGTCTACTACACCAACGCCTGACCACGTTGCCCTGACATCACGCCCTCTGTGTCTGGCTGCAGTAGCGACTGGGTTCCCTGCCGGTCAGACGCCACTGAAGACGCGTCTGGATGAGGTGCGCATGGCCGTGCAGGACGGTGCCACCGAAATTGACATCGTCATTAACCGCACGCTGGCTCTCACCGGACAGTGGGCAGGTCTGGAATTGTCTTTGTTTGTGGGAAATCGATCCCTGTGTGCAAAAATCGACTTGCATGACTAGCTGAGCGGACAGTAGTCTGTCCTCTAATGTAAAGTGTGATTTCGGTTATTGCAGTTATGATTTAGTAACTATTGAATAAGGCAGAAAAACGTTCAGGTGGACGTGCTGAGGGTCTTTATTCTGTTTCATGCTCCCTGCTCTTCAGCCTTATACGATGAAGTCCGGCAGTTCCGAGAGGCTTGCGGGGACGCCCACATGAAAACCATCTTGGCAGTAGGAGAGTTGGGCACCTTCACCAACGTCTACAAAGCCAGTCTGGTGTCCATGATGGCAGGTAAAGGTCGATTCACCAGCCCTGGTTGACTACAGACCTGCACAGTTCAGGGCATTAAATTACATAACCTAATATATGAAAAGCCTCATGCTTAGTCGATCAGTTGAATTAGATGTGCTAAAGCCAACACTAGACTGCAATACTGTGCAGTTTGGGAGGCCGGCCTAGAGCAAAGGTGCCAAACCTGATCCACGGATGGTTGCACTGAGCCTCTCGGGCTGCCGTAGTGTCACCTGATTTCACGTATTAATGCTGGAATCAAGGACGGCACCAGTGCTGTCATCATGTCTTCAGTGGTCGTCAGGTGGACACCAAATGTCTTACGGTAACGTAAGGACAACTTGCGTGTTTGGGCATCTTAAGTGCTTGCTGCCATGCTGTCATTTCAAACAGGTGGACATTAAAGGATTCTGGGTTTCTGCAAGGCAGGGTCGTTATACGCTTGTACACCGTAGTTCCGAGAATAGTCAGCGCCTGTGCAGTGAGTGGTCCAGTCCACCGTGTGGCACTGTTGCACAACTGTTGCTTCACCTTCCCTTCTTCCAGATGGCCAACCATACTGGCCAACACACGCGCCAGGACACACACGCGCGCACACACAAAGCGAACCAGTGACTGTATGCTTAAATAGCCATTGCGTGTTAAGCCGATTACTGTACCCAATTGTCAGTGGCACTGATAGGGATCATTATTAAAATGCATTGCTTTTGTCGCCACGCTCACTCCTTAATCTCCCCTTGTTCCTATGAATTGCGTATGAGGTTTCTGAAATTGAATGATAATTTCGTCTATTAATCTGCTACGCCGCAGCTATTTTACCCGGCAGTGTAGCCCCGCGCCGCCGCAAATGAATAGAGCTTCATTACTGTCGGCCGCGTTTAATAACCGTTATCTATTATGGCGTAATTAAGACTCCCCAGAACGAATCTCAAGGATTATGCCAGTCTGAGGGCGAAGGGGAGCGAGAGAGTGAAAGAACGGCGGGAGCCAGGAGGAAGGGGGGGGGGGGGGGGAGGGGCGAGTGGAAAAACACATAGAACATCTTTAATGAACTGTAAAATGTTCATCTTGTCCTGTTCGGTAATGAACAGTCATTAGACATACGGCAGGGCAGGACGAGGTTGTGGTGGGGGTGGGAGTTCGAAAAACCGGCCCACAGTTTGTGGTTCATCCATTAAAAACGTCATTTTATCTTCTATTTTTATCGGAACGCTGATAAACCATAATAGGCTGCGGAGGAGAGGAAGGGAGAAATGAGCACTCTTATTGATGAGCGCGCCCGCACCCTCTGCGTTCCGCCGACGGGAGCATCTGTTCTTGTCTGGCCCGGCGCGCTCGCAGGACTAATGTCCTGTCCGTGTGCGGAACCCGTCGGGCCCCTGACGCGCGGAGACCGGCGCGCCTTCTAAAAATGTGCGTCTCGGCATCCGGATTTTCTATTCCTGAAGCTCTTTCGAGGCCCTGTCCTCCACGGCCAGCAGAGGAGCTGCTGCTCATTGGTCACTGAGGAAACGGGAGCTTTGACCCTTAACCTTTGGAACTTCTCATTAGTGCAAAGTAAGCAGGCTGTAATGTGCTCATCAAAAGCCGTTAAGCATGTATGAGCAATAACACAGTGTTCAGTTGTTGGGAATTCCATGCGGCTGAATTAAATTCACTTTATTGCTAATCAATTGGTGTCATGGTCAACAAAGTGCTTGCACAACGCTTAAATATAAACTCAGATAATCACTACGTAATTGTGACATATAAGTCATGTAGAAAAGTCCACGGTGCTGTTCGCAGTAGCAGGACACAAGTCTCACTCATCTTCCTGCTGACCACCAGGTTCTGACTTCATCAAAACCTCAACTGGCAAGGAGTCTGTCAACGCCACTTATCCTGTTGCCATAGTAATGGTTCGGGCCATCCGAGACTACTACTTGAGGACAGGCTACAAGGTACAGCCTGAGCAAAATAGTCAAACTATTTAAACCACTTCCTTCAAATGTCCAATACACCGTTTGCACCTCAACCAGTTCAGCATTCAGAACGTCAATTCTGCCTCCTCAGGCTAAATCATCACCTAACAGTGGAATGCAATTTGAGTAAGTGTGTGTGTTTGTGTGTGTTTGTCTGTATGCATGCATGCAGGTTGGTTTTAAGCCTGCGGGTGGGATTCGAACAGCGCAGGAGGCCTTGGTGTGGCTGGTCCTGATGCAGCAGGAGCTGGGTGATGATTGGCTGACTCCTACTCTCTTTCGCCTGGGAGCCAGCAGCCTGCTCGCAGACATCGAACGGCAGGTGGGTGTTGCCACGGCGCCCCCTGCTTAGAATGACATTCGGTGGTCTTAATGGATGAGAGTTGAGTCCAGAGACATTTGCGCTGGCGAGCAACTGCAGTGTACATCCAGACAGGAGTGACGCGGATCTCGGTTGAGATGAAGATTCCCAGTGCTCACTGAAGCTGGTCTTTTACTGCGCTTTCTCCTGGTGCTTGGCCTGCCCTAAGAACCCAGGAAAATGGGTTTGGTTTTTATACATAGCTATTACTGCGATGAAAGGAACTTTTAAGAAATCTCACTGCTTAACATGGGAAAGTGGTGTGCTTGTGCCAACTATGCATAGCTCTTTAAAAAAGACTTTCCTTATAAAAGCACTATTTGCCACCTTTTTTTGCTGAATTCATCAATGCTGAGTATTCAGAAAGTTAGTTTGCTGCTGTAAAAGCCATTATATATGCTCATGGAATAATTATAAACCCATGTCCGTGCAACCAATATTATTACATAAAGTTTTAGAAATGCACTGAACGCAGAAAGAAAACTTGCGTCTTAAAACTGAAATTATTAAATAAAAATGTAACTTGGGAAGTATGCGAAAGAAGACAAAACAGATGAGCAATAACGATTCAGCCATTGGTAACTTAAGTCTGGGTAGTCTAGATGACACGAAAGACTCTCAGGAGCAGAGCCAAAGTGAGTAGTAAGAACATGCCCACTCTGTTCATCTTCATGTTAGGTAGTTTACTGAGCTTCAGAGTCCATATAATCACATGTACAAATGATATTTTAAATCTTTTTTTTTAATATATACCTCGATTTCTTTGTTTCACAGATCTACCACTATGTAACTGGAAGCTATGCAGCGTATCATGAGCTTCCCATGGCCTGAACCGTTTGTGACCATCAAGATCCGGGATCTGTTCTAATCCACCAATCAGACAACAGACAAAAACCTCACAGCCTTCAGAGAACTTAATGTTATCTGATGCTGAAATTGTGACCAACATCCTTCAGAGTGTAGTACTACCTACACCATGCAGCCTATAGTTAATTCATTTTATTTAGATCAATCTAAATAAGGTTATGTAAGGTTTGACCAAATACAGTAAAATGTCCACTTGTTTTATTAGGAATAATTGCCAGAATGTATTAAATTAAAGATAAAGATGGATGAATTACCTATGTAATGTCCATAAGGTAACTGTAAAAACAAAAAATGTATGGCGATTAATTAAACAAACAAAAAAATCAAAATGTAAAATATTTTTTGCAGTTCTAATTTCAGACATAAAGCACAGTGCCACTTGCTCGTTTCATCACTGGAACAGGATTATCAACGTTTACTCTGTCCATGTTCTGACCCCGCCCCCTTCCGCTGGTCTTCTGTAATTCAACCGTCCGATGACAGCTGCCTTCCTTAAGCAGCTCTTCAGGCTCACCCGGGGTGCTTGGGTCACCATCGGAGGGATCCGTTATTTGACTTTGGCTGCACTAATTTCATTAGCTAGGCACGGAATGTGTGGAGTGTGTGCCGTGGATTAATTAAGATGGGTTAAGTGAGTTTAAATGATCAGCTTGAGCTGCGTGGCCGTTTGGGCTTCATTTGAAGATGGAGGAACTTCCCTTCTTCTCTTTTCCCCCTTTCTTCGTTAATTAAGAGATCCTGGGCCCTGGCCTTGACTGGAATGGAGGATAAATGAGTGAATTAATTGTGGAATGGAGAATGAGCTGAGAAGGGTTGAACGGAGGTGAAACCTTGGCAAAATGAAAGCCGACTCAGGCCAGTGTGACCCGGGAGACTGCAGGAATAATAAGGGCTGAATTCGCAGAGAAACGCTAATAGGCCCGTTTCGCACGCTGCCATTAGCCTCTCGAAAGGCCACGAGGTGGTTTGCGCAAGCATGGGCCATCTACAGAAATGAATGTTATTAAACGCTAAAGATGGATAAATGACCGCCTAATGCTTTCACCCACAAATGTGGCTCTTACTTTGCGAAGTCCATTATGGGAAGGAAGTTTGGGCTGAATGGAATTTCCGCGTGCTGCCATTGCAGTGGCCCATTGAACCAAGATTTAATATGAATCATCCTTTCAGCACAAGCATTAGATCCGGAACAAGGGGCCTGTCACTGGTGTATTCACTACTCACGCTAGTTTCTTATAAGCCAGATTAACATTTTACATGCTGATGAGTAGTGGGGACCGATCGGCCACCCCGCACGCGCGTTTCACGAGGAGGAGTTGGGTGGAGAAGCGCTCGAGCCCTTAGCAAAAGGGTTGAGCGAGAGTGATGGAGCATCGCGGCTCCGTCTGCATCTCTCCACCTCCCCGAGGCCGTGACAGATTAGCTCCACTTACATAAAGGCATGTAGATCATCTGCAATCTGGCGCGGCCGTCTGCACCAGTGCTCCAGATAAGACTGAAGGATTGAGTCAGCCTACAGATTGATTCCACCCTCCGCTGAGAGTACTCTTTCTTTTGCCTCTCTCTCTCTCCCGCTCTCTCTTTCTCTCGCTCATGGTCTGTGCTTGTGTGTTTTCATCTTAAACAAGAGGACATTATCTAGACACTACCACGGTGTTGTTGGTGAATTTCCATTTAGCTCTTACCACCTGTAAAATTTGCCAAAAATAATCAATAATAGACAGCCAAAAAGATATGGGTTATGTGGTGCCCCCCAAAAAGACCTAAAATCCAAAATGAGTTTTTTTGTTTAAGAGATTGATGCTTTTATGGATATATTCATCTGTCATAAATGTCTAATTTGATTATGAGGTCACACTGTGAATGAAATGTAAATTAATTAAGCAGGAAACAGATGCCATGGGGAATAGCTGAATTACAGCTGAATTATTCATTACAATGTGGAACTCTGATGCTTGGGGCACAGTTTTGCATTTGACATAACTCATTACATTTGACATATAATCTGACAAAGTCTTAAAAAATCTTGCACACAACTATTTTATATATCATTTAGATTATTATAAAATTAGAGTTTTACAAGTTGCCCAAGTATCACTTGAGACGTGGTATTTGTTCAAATGTTGTACGCAATAGCGTGTAAAGAGGGCTACGGCCCTGTCGATTTTTTATCTGGTTTGTCAAAGAGGAAATGAGGTGGCCGGTATACACGTGCCTTTGTAGCACATTATGACAAAGAATGGGGCAGCATGAAGGCCCTTTTAACAGAGTGTCTGAATCTGTCAGCTGGTCCGAGCGACGCTCACTCACTCTCTGACACATCCCTTTGCTCAGACTGATTGGTTTTCTGTTGTTTTATTCATCAGTGTTTTTTAGCCAGGGAGTGGATGTGAAAAATGGCATGGTCCTGGAGGTGTTTCCACACCGAAAAGCTGTTTGTAATGAGACGCTAGTCACATGTCAGCTACACTCATTACAGGCCAGGGCCTGGATATGTCATTTGTAGAGTTCGAAGTCATAGTGGGTGGGCAGGGGAGACATGTAAGGAGTTGACTTTTCATCAATTATCCAGGCTGGTAGCCATTGTGTTGTTTCTTATACTGATCCAGTTTAGTCCTTTGTGAGATTGAAATAGAACAATTCACGTTATAAATATATAAATATGTAACAGGTGTTGAAAACACATCCAAAAACACTAAAAAAATGGGGCAAGAGGACCTGGTGTAAAACATGTAGGACTAGTCATACCACTGCATTCTTGAGTGTGTCATTCTTGTTCTCTGACAGGCTGGTTTGCCCAGGCAAAGTCATTAAAATACCCAAAGACGGAGATATAGTGTAAAATGAAAAATGTGTAAAATGAAATGAACTAAAAATGTCATGAGCACACTTCAAAATGGTATCAGCCTTTGAAACCATGCATAATTGCGAGCTCGACGCTGTCCTTATAACGCACTTCACAATATAGCATGGCAGCAGGTGTCAGGTTCTGTCACAAGTATTTTGACATATGCTAGTTTGCAGACTGAAGAGGTGCAGCTGATTTGACCAAACATGAGAAAACAGGCAAAGACAACCAGTGCGAGATCTGTTTATGTGCAAACACATAGTATATTACCAGTGTACATTGCAAGCTCGTTTAACTCACTGATACTCAATTTGCTGTAAACATTTTTGCTGTAATTAACAGTCCACGAAATCAATAGAGTTTGTAAGATATGGAACTTCTAGATGAAAGAAAATAAACTCCTCTGAGTTAAAGGCCTATCAAACGCAAGCTGAAAGTCACTTTGCTTTGCAGGAGCCATCTGAGGTCTTCACTTACTGACAGTTTGCCTCAACTGCAGGAGTTCAGCTCATGCCTGGAGCCGAGAGAGTTGAGACAGCTCTTGTGGCCAACGCTTTCAAGATGCACAGCTGCCAGGCCTGTGGCTGTATGTGGCCCAGAACAGTTCATTTTGCCTGGGGAAAACTTCCTTGGTGAGGACGCTGCAAAGCAACACCAGTAAGAATGGGTGGAGACCGACCAAGGCTTTCGTCCGTGCTGTTGAATACAATTGCTTTAAATGAGGAGAGGAAATCGCAGACAGTTATGGTTGCCTATATATCTTTCTGCCTGACTTTCTTTTTTTTTGCCAGAAGAAAATGCATCATTAGCATTCCTGTCATTAGCTCTGGGTCTTTATGGACTGCTGCCTCATCAGTAAGGTCCACATGCAGTTTTTTTTTTCTTCAATCCACACGATGCTCGGACCCATGGACCAGATGAAAAATGGGATACTATAATTGGCTCTCCAGCTGTAATGGTATTATTGATGCAATTAAAACAACGGCTTGCTTCTCAGGGAGACGGAGAAACAGGCAGTGATGGCTGCTACCCCAGGGACTTCGCTAGTGTCAGTCTGGGCCTTCTGATGCCGCCCTGACAAGCACAAGAGGAAACGGGGTTGGAGAGGGCGTGGGCGACGCCTCACCGCTCAGCGTCTCCCATCGTGTGCGTTCGTCTTTGAGCGCTGACCTTGGCGCGGAGTTCCCCAGCGACCGAGAAGAGATGGAATACATGTATTCGAGATCAAACCCTCTGCTCAGGAGCTCACCTGGCTCTGAAGTCTCGCTCCCACACTGCAGCTGTATCGTCGTGCTCCACGGGTGCAAATTAAGGATAAAAGTTAATTAACTTTGTTAACCCAGCAGGTAAATCATTTCTCATTGACAGATTGGTGGAGTATTTATGACCCATTAGGGACCCAGTGTTTAAAGCAGAATATAGACACATTAAAGTGAGTTCATATAAGAAAATGGATACTCGTATACACTATATAGGCCCACAGAAAATGTGTGACACCTGTTTGTTTTCTTCATTAGGCCTCTGGGTTCTTTGGCTACTTCATTACCATGACATGTTTAGCAGTAATAACAATATCTCCGCTGAGACTACATTTAATTCCCATATTAGATGATCAATATCCCGACTTACCTGCTAAAATCCCTTAGCTGACTGTGTTAGAGTATCTTTACTGCGACAGTGGAATGGGCATGTCTGGTATTACCAATTTCACTTGCGTTTGCAAGGCTATGCTTTACACCGCAATTGGGTTTACCAAGCACAGAGGCCACAATCACAGACCAATCAATATGGAAATATCCTTCTGTGCTTCCAATAAATGAAATGCAGCCAGTGGAGGGACAGAGGTGGGGGTTGAAGTGCTTAGAGTCACACTCCCAAAATGCAACGTTTGATGGATACTCCAAAAACACGGCTCTGGTCCTTATTGATCCACCATTTCAATCGGCGGGAACATAATTATCGGTTTGGCTTCCGTCTCCTGTGAGCCGGTGGGAGCAATCCCAAAACGCTTCAGAAACTCAAGTTTAACAACCGGTGGCTCAAAAAAACAAAAAATATGGTGAACTCACTGATGAGCCCGAATTACTTCAACCGTGGCCCCGAGAGTGATGGCTGCTATGTGATTCTGCACCTGAGAGATTTCAGTGAGAATTATTATGCAGTGACAAGGACAAAACCACGGTGTAGACCTCTAGCCTGAGAACATTAGCATCTAGACATATGATGCTGTTTCAGGCCTCAACCCTTCTGATGTGCACCTGACACTGTAGACTCCCTTTGTGGGACAGTGCTGATGAAAGCCTGTTGACTGCAGGGGGAGGGTTCAACAGAAGCTCCTCCTTCTGCATGCTGCATAGGAACTCTACTATCTATACTGAATGATGTAGATCCACAGGACGGAAGAAGGGGGTTTGCTTGATACTATTTGAAGCAGTGGATATCTCCTGTCTGTTCTAGAGATTGAGAAGGAAAAGAGAGGAAAGAGAGTTTGCTTCTAAAATGTCCTGTCAGTGCTGATGGTCATATCTAAACTTGTAACAGCCAGTGAGGGCAGATGTTAGCCATGGACTATAGCGAAGGCTGGCTGAAGGGAGTTTTTAATTGTACTTGCTACTCTGCAGTCAAACAGGCAAGAGATCTACTGGTTAGTTGGGGATAGAATAATTGTTTGGAATTGGGATTCTCGGTGGACTCCTCTGAGCGTGTTGGCAGGCGTTTGAAGTTTGCCCTGACATTGGAAACACTCAAGGGTGGGGGCTGGGTAGGAAAAAAGAGGCTCTCAGACAAGACAGGAAAAAAGAAAGCAAAAACGAAAAGAAAAACCAGAGATGGAGACGAGTCAACTTCAAAAGTCATAAGTGGCATTTTATTTTGAAGTCAAAAGGAGGAATGAGCAGTCTTTGCACACTGAGCATGCTGTGTTTGTGTGTATATGTGTGTGTGTGGGTGTGACTGTATGTGTGTGTGTGTGTGGGTGTGAGTGTGTGAAGGAGAGAGTTCAGGATTGGGCCGGTTCTGAGCTCACAGCTCTCATTAAATATGAGAGACAACTGTTGCCCTGAGAGACTTCAGCAAGGCTCCAAAAGCCTGTGAACCTCAAGGACCCTGAGTAAGACCTTGAAAAAAAAAATCAACATAAAAATGCACCAGCTCATCACCTTGAGAGTCACCCTACAAGAACGAGAGAGGGGGGAGGCGAGGAGGCTTCTTTCCGGCTTCACACAGCCGGGCCGCCCTTCATCCCATATGAAGAAAAGACCACATTTAAATCCATTGTACCCTTAACTACCTTGAAAACGTTATCAAACGCCAGCCTGCCCTCCAGCGCGTGCGAGGATGATCGCCTTGTTGTGTCTGCTAACTGCTGGAGCTGGCTGGGCCTGAGCGGCGGGGATGCTGATTAAGGCTGCAGTGCCCTTAAGCTTGCACTGGGTGAGGCTCAGCTCCCTTTGGATTCTCCTCAATTACAGCGGTTGTATTCAGCTGCACTGTCTCTGGGTTCAATACATTTGGTCTGAAATGACATGAATGTAACAGGAGAACCATGGTCAATTAGCATATCTTAGAAATAAGATAAATATTTTTGGCCAAATAAAGAATTAGGTTTATATATAAATAAAGATTTAAATATATATATATAGGTAAGAACATAGGTAAGTGTGAAAATAAATATGTCCAGCAATATAGTAAGCTCTTTGTATTACTACATTTCCCAATATCCAAACGTGTCATTGTAAGCACATGGTAATATTTCAAAGGGACACAAAATATTGAGTTCACGAACTCCACGTAACACTGCAGCTGTGCTATTCTCGCACACTTCAGAGTGAAAGCATGTACTCTACCCAGAAACAAGGGGATAAATTATGGCAAAAAGTTGCAAGATGTTTCCTCGAGTGTCCTTGTGACAGGTAGCGAGGCAAGTAAAATGGCACGTTGTGATAAAGAGGACAAGCCACTAGACAGCAACTTAAGAAAGGCATCTGTGGTAAAAAAAAAAAAAAAAGACCCTTTTATTCTCTTCTCTGACACATATTAAAACTGAGCAAAACTGGAAACGATTAAACAAAATCTAGCATCGGGGGGAATATATGGCAAACTTTTTTATTCTATCAATCACGACTGACAGAACTGTCACGAGCTCTTTTGAAATCGGCGGTGGGAGCTAACTGGGGACCTCGCGAGGAAGTAAATAAAACATGGGATCTTCTCCCTCCCACTTCGCCTCCGCTGGTTAATAGGGCAGCTCCCGCTGATCAAAAGAACTTTAGCTTTGATTAATCAATCAATGGACCGGCAGCTGGCACTCTTGTCGATGACGAGGGCTTGTGGCGAGCGCAGTGGATGGAGGTGAGCGCATCCGAGAGGCCCCCGCGTGCGGCAGCCCGATACCGCGTTCTCACGCCGCACTGCGCCTGCTCAAATCCCCGCCCGTCGATTTTCACCCATTCTCACTGCGTTCTGTAACACGTTGCTTCTTGTTTCTCTCTTTCTTCATGTACAAAAACAAAACAACAGGAAAGCTCCCAACATCAGCCAATTCTGTAAAGGATGACATTACATGTAGTACATGTATAAAGTGAGACGTATGAATGTGTGAGCTAAAAGATATTTTCAGGACTTTTCAATCTTAATTGGCTACCTATAATTATAATAAGTCTTAGCACAATTTATATTTCAGCACAGTACAAGAGTATAGTGTATAGTGGCTTTGCTATTGATAAAGATTCCACTCTCTTCAGATTCTCACAGGGCTTAAGAACAGTCCAGTGGGGCAGTTATTTAAGCTTTTAACATCCTAGTCTTGCCTAGTCTAGTCCATCTTGCTTTGGAATTGCTAAATTCACAGTTTAGTCACGTTGGTCCTTAGATGTTCTACCAGAAGAAGAAATCAGCACATCCAGTGCTGGTATCACTCAGGTTTGGTTGAGTTTATCTGACATTTCTGCAAACATGTCCTCTTGTGTTTAGGTCCAATGAGAACTTGTAGAGGAGCGGTAAGTTCTCGGTACTAAAACTACTAACTAGGTTATACTGTAACAGCTGTAATTCAGATAGCAGTTTTAATAAGGATGGTCATACAAAACAGTGAAACTCTTCTTGACTCTGGTGTCCTTGAATGGCATAAACTTTAACCAGACTCAAACACTGGACACAGTCTTCATGGTATACCATATATCCTCTTTAACAATGCTAGGCCTCAGGTCTAATATAATAACCACCCAGTTATTGTAGCCCTCCTGTCTACAATTTGCTCTCCTGTCTACAATTTGATCGAAAATCATTTCAAAAGCTCTGAAGTAGTCATGTCCAAATTGTCCTTATGTATGAAGTCTGGTTGTAATTGTTCCTGTTGTGCATCTTATGAATAGCCCACTGCCAGAAATCTCAAACAACCAGGTAAAGTAGAACAGCCCAGGAACACTGGGACTTCAAGAACTCTGTCAGTTCTCTCCCTTGGTATAGGTCAGAGTTCACAAGTTCTTCACAGAACACAAGACAGAAATGGCAGTGTATTTGTGTCAGGTGTGTCACAGAACACATCATAGACAGTTTTGGAACACTGTTTTATGGCCATATGAGCAAAAAGGAATAACTACTATGTATGCCTAAAAACAGACACGAGTCAGTAATACGGACCACTTCAGTCACCGAATGCAGGTGCAAAATGACAACATTTGGAGTCACTGAACTCCATCAGGAACTGGCCAGAACTGCAAAGTGCTGACAGCATACCATAATGTGCTCTGCAGTCAATGTCTACAATTCTGTTTCTTAATACTAAAAGCTTTTAGACAGCTGTCGCAGGCCTTAGGTCAAGATTCAACAGTCTTACTGTTCCACGTCTTACTGTTCCAAAGTTGTCAAAGTTGGATTGGAAATTTTAAGAACTTATCTCTCAGATCTGGCTTTTTTAGCATATGTTTAAGTATAGACTTGAACTAAATTATCAAATCAGGAAAAATTTATTTAGGGCACATCTTCATTTGTGCCTATTTGTGGCACTTTAAGATCAGGGACTGGAAAAATACAAATAGATACAAATCCTAAATTATAAGCACTTGGTAAGATGCCAATTAATCCAGCTCAAGGTCATTAAGGCTCAAGCCATGTTGCTGCTAGGTAACATGAAGTCACGACTGACGTACTCGGCTGAGGTAAGAGGAGACGACCCGACTGCACTGCCACGGGTGCTTTGTTTACCAACACAAGAAGCGTCCGTAGGAAAGAGACCCGTCCTCCCTCTCATCTCATTGTTTTAGCACCACACTGTGTCTTCCCTCTCATGTGGCCTGCTTCTCCCTGCAAATGCAAATGAGCGTAATTTCGAATGACAAGGAAAGTAAACTTTCTTTTCAGAGTTGTGCGTGTGGCGGGCTCCCAGTGGGGGACAGTGAGCTGTGGAAGCCCTGCTCTAATTCTGTCATTGTCAAAGTTTGACATAATAAGCAACTGTTCACGTGCCTTTGTTGAGTGCTACAATGCAATGCAGTACGGGACCCCAATTCTTCCCTATTAATTTTTTTTTTAAAGCTCCCATTCCTTAAAGGAGTATTTGTCGCTGCTTATGCTAAACACTATAGCGTTCTTGGCATCATGTCTTTCTGAGCACCTCTTTTATCTCCCCGGATCCACAGGAGGTGTTTACCTTTGCCACACTGCCAAGTGTCGGCATATCCGATATAATTTAAGTAGCCCCTTTTTGAAAGAGCATGAGTATTTGAGAAAATGCATATCTAAGATCAAAGCCTCACAGCTGCATCGCCATTGGAGTATATGTTGACTTTCGGTTTCTACATGATGATCAAATGTTGAATTTTGTTAAAGGGCTGTCCTGGATCTCAAAGCATTGTCCATAATTCTCAGACTGGCTGCATATTCGCTGGCACGTGTATGTATGTACAGCAAATGAAGTGTCAAGATGAATGACATCCACAGATGGAGACCAGGAATTCATCATTTTACAACTTTATCACTGAGAGCAACATTAATATAATAATGTCAACACTGGTCACTTGCCGTGTTCGCTGATTTCCGAATGTCTTTACTACTTAAGTGGACAGTAAGCGCTTCCTTTTCTAACAAAAACTCAATTTTACATGATACATTTCTCACTCATTGTTTCTGTGAAGGTCAGATAGGCTATAGAAGTTAGATTTTTTTTGTTCTAACTTTCTCTATTCCTCCTTTTCTGACAGACATATCTGCAGGGATTTATTTTTTTTCGCTGCTTCTTATCCAAGAGCTTCTCTAATTTCATCAGCACCCCTGACTGACAAGCATCATTATGGATAAAATTATCTTGGTAATTATCCTGCCGAAAAGAGATTTATTTCCCTTTGTGAGGAGCAGCAAGGATTTGTGGGGCTGTGCAGTGATCTGCAGCAGGGAGATGCCTCGTTAAAATAAGCAACCTAATGATCCTTGGCCTCCCATAGAGCTCTGGGCTCTCAGCGTTGCAGTGAGCAAAACGCACACTTTCCTTCTGACATGCGTCAAGTAGAAGTGAACGCATAACCACCTGCATACTGAAGGCCACTGATGGGGGACCCTGCCATCTGTAATTATCTTAATTTGCACCCTCGGGCCATGTCCAATATAAAGTCTTCCCATCGAGATAACGCCTTATTCATAGGCGTGTATGTACTACTGCCGCAGAAAAAGAGATAATTCCTTAAAAATCTATAAGAGATAATCCCTTTAGAATATATTCTCTACAGGCCTCTGTGCAGCAAACTGACATCCTCTAAAAGCAGCAAACTGATGCTGGATGGGTGCGCTTGCTCTGGATTGTTGAAAGTCATCAAAACGTTCTCCTCTATATAATACAGGATTACTGAATTAAAAATTTCTTTATGTGAACACTGTAAAGGTGCCAAAGTTATAATGTGTATGCTTGTGGCTTAGCTGCGGTTGTGAATTGCAGGGCAGCTTAAACTATTTTTATGATAGAAAAAATAAATCAGTGTAACTACACAGGAGACGTGTCTATGTGTTATTTTTTTAAGAAGGTGTATATGCCAACTTAATGCATTCAGGGCCTCTTCCCATTTTAAAGTGACGCCCAAGGTCATTCTCTGAAACCTTAACGCACAATGACTTTGCAATACATATACCTCCTTAGCATAGTCTATTTAACCAACTTTTTCATCTTGCCCCAAGTACTCCGCCTTGATAAGGACTTTAAATCTTCTGAATCTTATGTCTTGACTCTTTTTAATTTGTGAAGAATTATATGGAACCACAAATGATATGACACTTGTGACTCTACGTCCAAAAGTAGCTTTCTTCAATGCTCCACTCACTCATTTTTCCCCACTCTCTCTAACAAATGCCTGAGGAGATTACCTTGACATGGAAGGTCTATTCCATAATGAATCCCATTCTAAAGCAGCACTTTATTTCACTCAACAATTTCACTCACACAACCACTCAAGACTGATACAAGGACAGTTAGTCAAGTTCGAACGAGAGAAGGAAAATGCCACTGAATGGTGATGTTTTATCAAGTCTCATGCTTTGTCTTACCTCTCAACCTTAACGAGTGGATTCTTTGTGAACATGTGTGCTGGAGATATTGATAGTTAGCTCTGATTATTATAAATTCTTTGGCATCTTACACTGGAGTGGATACCAGTGTTTCATTTTTATCTATTTGACCATTCAAAGTGAGGTATTTCAGTGTGTATATCTTCATAAATGTTCTGTTCCATTCTTTTTGTGTGTGGAATGTATGTATGTTTTTGAACCATAATCTCACATTTCAATTAAATATCCTGAGATTGAACAGAGTGTCTTGAATGGCTTGATTTTCCAGTGTTAAATGTCCTCCCCCATTAATAGATGTCTTGACTCTTTTGAGTTCACTCAGATGACATGAGGTAAACAAGAAGGCAAGGGTAAGCCAATGACTTATCTGGACAGAGTTGTGGTGTCTCTCCTGAAGCTAATGGAAAACATGCTCTTTGATGCCAGAAGACAGTGATGCCATAAATTAACAACCAGCAGCTAACTCAGGGATCAGTTCACAGCTGGTGAACGGACAGTAGGTCATGTTTAAGAGGACATTAAGGTTTACATTACAGGAGAAGTCAGCACTCTTAGATTTGCTAGAACCACTGTCTTAGTGTAGGCTCCGATGACCAGGTAGAGGCTGGGAAGTGAGAGGGTTACATTCAAAATGCATAGCACGTTACTAATCAATTAGCCAACATTGTCATTGTAAAGGCAATCTTAGAGACTGCATTCAATGTATGACTCTGCATTCATTTAAACATTCATGTCAGTTATTCACTCACCATCTGTCTTACAACAGTTAAGTGTAGCGTTAGTGCCTACCTGTGCATGGCAACTGTTGCGCTAAATGGTGCATCTATAAAATACACCTAGACATGTACCTGTAAGCAGCTAGTAGGTGTAGGTACAAAGTACGTTTTTCTTTTAAAGTGGGTGTTGAAGGTGTATACACAGTATCAGAGGTGGGGACTCGAGTCACATGACTTGGACTCGAGTCAGACTCGAGTCATTAATATTAAGACTTTTGACTTGACTTGAAAAAATATTCAGAGACTTAGACTTGACTTGGACTTTTACACCAATAACTTGGGACTTGAATTGGACTTGAACCTGTATACTTGCAAAGACTTGATTTTTTTTTACCCCAAATCTAAATTTTAAAACGCATATTAATATTTATAAAGTGCGCCCCATTAATTTCATTTCCGTCCTTCTGACGCAGACCGGCGTTACACCAGATTCTGTGACCGTCGAGTTTTGTGACCACAGGGGGCGCTATTTCACAGTTTCTGTTCAGAGGCACAAACGCTTTACGAATGCTACGTAAACTACGCTGATGCACTTTCTTTACTCGTTTTGTTGGTGTCCACGAGCCAAAATATGACAGATGTTTATATTTACATTTATCGTCTCTTAATTACATAAATGTACTTAAACAAGATTTACCATCCCCTCACCATTGCAGCCAACAAAGAAATCATGAATGGGATGTAGAGGTGAGCCTTTTTAACTGGGGTCACCAATTCTGACGGCAGCCATCAGAATATGTGACCCCACTGAATCTCCAGGTAACAATAGTAGCCTACACCGTGACCCCACAATAACAGGAAACAATGAAAAAATAACCCTAACCTTTTATTAGTCTACATTTAAACATTTTATTCAAATGTTTAGAATAACCATTCGTAATGACAGCATCTTGCTTACGATGAAGCTTGCTATTTTCGTGTAAAATGATGTAACGAAACATTCTTGTTCAAGTACATTTATGTAATTAAGAGAAGATAAAATGTAAATGATCTGTCATCTTTTGGCTGGCGGACACCAACAAAACGAGTAAAGAAACGCATCAGCGTAGCATTCATAAAGCGTTGGTGCCTGTAAAAAAAAAAAGACTCGAAAGGACTTGAAATTCCAAGTTTCAGACTTGGGACTTGACTTGACGGTTGCCTGGCTTGACTCGAGACTTGACTTGAGTTGACTGTCTTTGCTTGAGACTTGACTCGGGACTTGAGGATAAAGACTTGGACTTACTTGAGACTTGCAAAACACTGACTTGGTCCCACCTCTGCACAGTATACAAAAGTTTAAAATGTATGATGGCATTTATGATGACAGACTTCCTTCTGGGTCATTCTTACTGCCAGGCTGTCAAATTTAGCCATTCTTTTTTTGTATACATTTTCTCTTGTGTTGAGAATTTATGGGCTAGTATGTCACTTGAATAATTCTTCTGATCTGTTTCTCCCCCATACATTTTTCAAAGTATAATGGATCACCTGTTCTCGAGGCGTCCGAGCATAGCTTTGACAGTGAATATAGTTTTTAAAGACCAACTCCTCTGTCAACCTGTACAGCAAAGGGCAGACAGCCGAGTAGGTCCACGGGCCCTTTGACCATTTGACAAGGTGAGAGTATTACCTCCATACTCATAAGAGACATGAGTGGGAGTGAGAGCTTCATTTCCCATGATTCCTTCAGGAGTGAGAACTGTGTTTCCCAGTGCACACAAGTTTCACACTCATCTGCCCTGTCAGTGGAGGTCAAGTCTGCACAGTGCTCATGTGATGGAACAACTCTGGCACACATCTGCGTTCAGGTTGTGCTAATGCACACGCTCAGCATTCTGCGAGCGTGGATTGGTCGGGCACGGGGCATGTGACAGCGCAGGAAGAAATGTGGGCGCCACCCCGGATCGATAAAAAAATGTATGTGCTAGGAGCCAAGGAGGCTTTCAGTAATGAAATCAATAGCTGCGCTTGGCTCCGGGCATTAAGATCATCAGGCGGGCTGTTATTTAGTCATCGTTGTCCTAACAGCTCTAGCACAAGCTGGATACCAGTTAAAAATCAATAGAGTGACACCACAGCCAGCATCCCAATTACTGGTGAGTCTGGTGAGAGATCAATGCAAGAGTTTGGCATTACCAGGTCCTGGAGGGAAATCATATTGCATTATTTGTGTTGTGGTGTGTGTGTGCGTGTGTGTGTGTGTGTGTGTGTGTGTGTGTGTGTGTGTGTGTGTGTGTGTGTGTGTGTGTGTGTGTGTGTGTGTGTGTGTGTTGGATATGCCTGTCATCCAGAGCTGCTGAACTGTAAACATACAGGCATGCAGTACAACCTTATGCTAACGGTCATAACGAAACATACGGATATGACAAAAATATTATTTAACAATCAGAGTTTGGATTATGAATTATACAGTAAAATTACATTAAATGTCAACATTACACTCTTTCTGATACAGACACTGCTTCATGCATTTTTTGCAATTTTTGTTGTATCTAGTCTGTCTGACGTATAGGCTAAATGCGCAGAGTTGTGCATGTTTATATCAAACCGAGGAGCAGGAAAACAATATTCACGAAGGGAGAAATCACTGAAACTAAACCGAAAGCTTCACAGTCTCGTGTGCTCAGAAGAGCATGACTCACCAAGGCCCGCGAGAGCTCCTGTTGGCTTTCAACTCCCTAGCAGTACCGCTGATCAAACCGCGCGCTGCTCACGCGCGTCTCCGAGTATTACTGAAGTGACGGCGAGCGCCGCATCAGTTCCCCCCACTCTCGCTCGTGCCCCTCAGGCTAAAGAGGCACCCCCCCCCCCCCTCACCTCCTGTCCCGTTGCTGACTGACACCTCTCAAGTCTTCTTCTGACAACGAGGCCCCCACCCCCTATCACCAGTCTTTAGCATGTTAAATATCCAAGCAAGAGCAAAAACCACGTTACCGGTAGGGTTTCTAACCATTATTTATCGAGCACTTCTCTCCTCTGCAGTCTCTCGCTCTCTCTCTCTCTCTCATACATATGGAAAGGGGAAAATATGTTCTATCTGAGATAAGAACCTGTAACGCATTCCACAAAGTGGCACAATGGCAACATGACGGGGCCTCTTGTTTATCACTCATCTGGAGAGACTTAACTCACTCTGCTATGCGCATGGAACAAGACGGCAGGACACTGAAAAGATCGGATCACCGTTGAGGTGATTAGATTACTTTTAACGTGTTCGTTGGCAGTTTGTGCAAATGTCACGGCGGCCCAAACTACAGTAGCTGTTACCGCAGAGAAAAACGAGTCAAGACAGCGTAAACTGCATAGTAATATCATAATGCGTCTTGCACCCAACACGTGCACTAAAACACGTGCTTAAAACAAAACGTATCCTCTACATTCGTGACACTGGATCTACTGTCCTTTATAGCTACAGAGCACCGAGGAAACAAAATTCAAGACGTATTCGCAAGAAACGAAGGAGGGTGGAGAGCGAGAGCATGTTAACCCATCCTGATATTTTGTGCACCTCACACCTTATCAATTGGCGGCACGTCCTGCCTTGCCAATGACTGCCTTGCAAACCAGTGGAGACAGAGACATCACGATCTGACGCCACACCTTTTCTCCCATTAACCTTTCGTCTTCACTTCCTCCGGTGTACACGTGCAATGTTTTAAGCGGAGAAACAGTATTGGGTGTAACAACAAATCTTTGCGATGTGCGTTCATTCTTCAGCCAATCACAGAGAAATTGTCAATAAACTTAAGCGCCGAAGCGTGACTGGAACAAGGGACCAATAACTAAGGCAAGTGTGAGGGTCAGGCTTCTTGAAAAATCGCCGGGTGTAGCTGAGGATCTGTAGGTGTAAAGTGGCCTACATAGAGCAAGATTAACAAAGTTATTGCAGCGCGTGCTGACATCGTCTCATGATTAAAACATGATCAAACAAACCAGTCCCAGGGCAAAATGTGGACGTAATAGTTAACATTAGCTACTAATTGTTGTTTTCTACGAAACGATTGTCAACTACGGCTCAGGTCAAATTACATTATTTCTATAACATATTTCATTTTGATTTAAAAGTTTTCAACCAAAAACGACAAATACGAATCAGGTTTTCTTGTAGTTGATAAAACTTCAGTTGCAGATTGTTTTCTAAAAGTGCTGCAGCTGCGGGGGTGAAAAAACTCTTCTCTCTGTGTGGGAGGCAACCAGCCCACCAAGACGTCCTGTGACCTGGAGAAAACTTATCGGCAGCAGGAAAAGACAAAAGAAGAACATAAAAGTCTTCCACTGGCAGAAAATCCTGAGATGTTAAGAGCAGCGAGAGACAGTTGAGCCCTCAGGAAAAGAGGGGAAACAGGGTCTGAAGGCCAAAGCTAAGAGAGGAGCCATATCCTCTCAATGCTCTTTTAATAATGATGGGTCACAAAAAAACATTACTGGTGCGTCGTATGTAGGGTAGAAAATGCTTGCTGTCACCTGGGGATAGCAGATGTTACTAGTTATGTGAACAGCAAGGCCATCAAGAAAACTAGAAGGAACTGCAATGCAGCAGTAGTACCACTTCCTACCTGTCTGTCCAGGAAGTGATGCTTCATAATGCACCATGCAATTTGGGTCTACAGTGGAGGAGAATGACACTGTACTGTTTTATTAAGCTCTCTTCCTAATTAGAGTTTTGCCTTTTGTGGAGCTGCCATCAATTATCTGAATTAATTGCAACTGTCTTGTAGACATGGAGAGCAGAATGAAACATTGCTGACAAATCATTCCATATCACTGTCTGTCCCAGACCGGCTGCGACCGCTCATGAAAGATGGTTTCAAAGATCCAGCTACTTCACAAGGGTACAAACATGCAAGGGACAAGACTTCCTGGGTTATAGACCGGTGAGCCCACATTTCAAAAGCACACTGGTAACGCTGATGGGAGAGGCCAAACACCGTCATTACAGACAGTTCAAATGACACAGGTAGGAAAGAAATACCTTTAAATCCTGGTATCCACTGAGCATTCTTTTCTCTTTCTCTTTTGGCCATATTTTGAAACTATGAGCAGACTTAACTTTATTTCTGTAACTTTACACTATGTGTTTGATTTATATAAGAAGGCCCATTGGTTCCTTGCTGTGTTGACCACCACTGATCCAAGTTCTGGCACAGCAGAGCTCATCTTCCAAGAGATTGACGTCACCTTACAAGGCAGTAGTGTTCCATGGTACAACTGTGTTAGCCTCTCTGAAGGCAATATAGCCATGAATGTTCAATAATGAAATTCATCGACTTTTCTACAATACAACAGACATCAGCAGTATGTATGTACATTGTTGTCTGTGCCGTATTCTATGACTTTGCAAGACAGGCAGGTCAAACGTTTTTATATTGAGGTGATACACAAAGGGTGAATTCACTAAAATGTGTAATTGCAGATGCAAAATTCTGATCTAGAGGATGTTGTGGTCAATGTGGGCTTTTGGTTTAAAGATAGCACCACCATTAGGGCTTTTTGGCAGGTATCAACTTTCCAGCAAATTCCACACAAATGATACAAATGAAATTTAAAAAAGTTAACTGGTGTAACGTGACTGTCTTGTATTTTTGTTTTCTTTCACTTATAGAAGAGAAGCAACCGAAATTGAACTGGCTACGGGGAGTGCTTCTACCCCATGATAGAGTTACACTTCTAATTCTACCAGGCCACCATACTGCCCCCCCCCCCCCCCCCCCGAGAAATTACATATAAAAATAGATACTTGATACTTCTTCCAAACAACTACTAATTTTCACTTTCACTGATGTAAAAATCTTTTAACTTTATAGTTTTCTTTTGTGAAAATATGTGAAGGTATGTCCACCTTCTCCCATACCATAGCCCACAGGAACATGACACATGTGGGGAGAAGCTTCTAGACTATCAGACGCTTCATTTAGGGGCCTTAGGGGGGTCCAAGGATGTTGTGATGGGGCGTATTGGCCCCTCTGGCCCTCCCTAGAACTGCCAGTGATGCCTAGCTGGGCAGCAGACCCAGACATTGAGGGCTTATTGGTCAACATGGCAAGCTTAAAACACAAGGTCAGCAATGTATCATTCAGAGATTTGAACTCATTATCAGCAACTTCTCTAGTGTTAATGTTGCAGCTTAATCCTGTTGTCCATGTTTTACATGGTGATATGTTTGAAACTCTCTGCCATTACTAAACTGGTGTTAGTCCTGCCACACTCTGGTGTTAATGCAGAGTAGTCTGTATTGGAGGGATTGAACAAAACAAAAACTAGAATCAACTCATCTCTAATGAGAGTGCAGATGCAGCTGTTACAATCAGTGATCAAGTCTGCAAAGTCAGACATCAGCACTTGGAGCAGAGCACACAGGAATGTGTGAATCTGTTCCTGTTAAAACTTTCTGTGGGTTTTAGGAATTCAGAATGTTTTGTCATTGTCAATAAGTGAAAACAAAACAAAATAATACTACAAAAATTCCCACCTCCCTGGAACAAACTTCACTCATATATTAACTCCAAAGTTGGCATCCCCGTACTACGCGGTCCATTATGATGCTCGCATTGCAACAAGAATCAAAGTTCATAAACGGCTTTTTATTGAAGTTTACCTGGAATGTAAGTTTGAGCAATCTTTGGCTGCAGTTCAAGTAGGCTGTCCAGTAAAAACGTCAGCATAATTCCATAGATCCCTGACTAGTCTAGCCGTTCTGAGTCTTTGGCATAGAGTCTAGGTTTGATTCATTACCAAGGTAGGTTTTGTTATTTTTCTCGGTTTAACACGATTTCACGTTTAAAATTCATGCGCTAAATATTGTATGCGAAATAGGCGCAGCTCAGAACGTGTTTCATAATTTTTACAACTCGCTCAGCTCAGGAGAGGTTATATAAATATTTTCTTTAGTGCAACGGTCGGATCATAGCTTCCCCCAAACCAAAAGACCTGCGTAAAGGAAAGTTAATCAAATGTTTCCATACAGTCGAACAGCGTGATAATTGAAGCTATTTTATCAGTGAAATGTAAAATGCAAAACGTGAATCTAAGACACAATATCAAAATCGTCTACGAAAAAATATCTGTCAAACCCTACATGGTGTAAATACGCTAAAGAGATTTTCCCTCCAAGATAATTGACAGTATTATTTTTAAAATAACACAAAATGTTTAAACAGATTCTTTATTTGCTTTAGTTTACGTTCCGCTTTCATCAAAAATATTGTCGTTAAATCACAACCTTCAAAAATTAGTTTATAGCTATCTTCTGACTGGTGAAACCTGCTTTTTAAACCAGGCGTTCAAATTAATTCTATAGTCGCTTGAATGTGAATGTGGGGACCAGTCTACTGACAGGATTTTCAAGTTTGTTCTTAATCATTGCCCTGTTGCAAAATAAAGTTCTATACAATAATTCTAGGAACAGAGTAATACTGCTAGCCACCATATTTTTGACCTGATGACCTACAGGCATTACATTAACATTGTGTAGGCAGTAATACCCTCTTCAGGAATCTAAAGAATTTCTTTGATGGATTTCTTTGACTCTATTTCTTAGAGTCTCAGCTCTAGAACTAGGGTAGGCTGCATTATGGCTCATGTATTCAGGTGACTAAGAGAACCTTTTTCTCTAAAGTTAAAACTGATGGCAGGTTGAAAGTGTCGAGAGCATTTGCTTCTGGTAATTGCGATAAAATTTTGTCCTTGACAGAAATCTTCAAGCGAGCTTCAGGATGGCCGGTGTGTTTGACAGCGAGGTGTTCTTTGCATTCTCTACTTACGCCACCATCGTCATTCTTAAAATGATGCTGATGGCTCCTCTGACTGCGTATTTCAGGATCACCAGAAAGGTACTGTACATATCACAGGGTATAAGCTTTCGGTAAGCACACATCACACAGACATTTCTGAGTACTTTGGCTTATTTTTAAAACAGTAAAGGGCTTACAGAATTACTATAATTCACTCTGCAGCCCCTTGGAGGTGGGCCGGATGGGTCTGGGGGCTCTTAGACTAAATGTTGCCCAGTTGTGTTACCAAATATAATGACCAGGATAATAACATTTCAGGTTCTAGGTTTGTCTAGTAGCTTAGTTGACCATTGTTCATATCCACCAAACAACAGCATGCACTGGATCATGCCATTGCACAGTTCAGCCTTAGCACTACTGTATAAAACTGGACTCGTACGCTAACAATGAGCATGACTTAACTCAGATTACCTCAGAGAGTACTGTGGTTTTTCAGGAATGTTCACCTCCGTAATGGTATTTCAGGTATGTGGGTCACCAGTGTTTACTGGAAGTGAAGATATTTGCTTACACCAAAATAAGACTTTAATTTGCTGAGAAATATCTCCTAGTAAGGCATTTTATAAGAATTTTGGGCATAATAGTTTTACTGTGCACTGCTATGCATTACACATTGTATTATTCCACAAACCAGGACAGTTACTTTATTTCTTTATTCCTGGTTGTCCATGAGCTTTGCAAGAAGTGAAGTTTTTCCACCAACAGGCATTTGCAAACATGGAGGACATTCGGCCTGGTAATACTCCAGAGGAGAAGAAAAAGATGTTGCGGAGTCACGAAGATGTGGAACGTGTTAGAAGGTGCAACATCTCTTATAATACACACACACACGGTGACTGATTAATATTGCGCAAGTGAATATTTCCGGTCTGCTCACAGGTGTCATCAGAACGACCTGGAGAACATCATTCCCTTCGTGGTGGTCGGCCTGCTCTACGCTCTGACGGGACCAGACCTCTCCAGTGCGCTACTGCACTTCAGGCTCTTTGTGGGTTCTCGATGCATCCACACACTGGCCTACGTGATGTCACTGCCCCAGCCCAGCAGGGGCTTGTCCTGGATGGTGGGCATGGTCACCACTTTCTCTATGGCCTACAGGGTCCTCACCAGTGCACTACTCCTATAGGGAGAATGCGAGATGCACATCACCAGAGCTTCTTCCTGTCATGGTTTTACCTTTAATGCAGCACTGCGTGCTTTTCATATGCATACAAAAATACACACCCTTCTGTTCGGTGTGGACACATTTGGTCTAACCAAATGTGGTAGGGGGTGTTTTTAGGCAGGAATACTTCTGGATAGCATAATCCAAATTTGAATGCTAGACTACTTAAACAGGATATGCCTATGGAGACATCTATCTGAAGTTGCCTCTGTGACTCAGCAATAAAATACGACTACACCATGCTAGTGACATTCGTGCACACGGAATCATTAGTAAACTGCTAAACTGTTAAATTTTTTTTTTTAAATAAAGGTTATACATTTTCAATTGTATCATATGTACGATTGCGAAGTACTTTTGGAAAATTGTGGGTATCCAGTGTGGAAAAGTCAATAAAAAGTTTGTTTTTTTCCCCTTCGCGGGTCTTTATGGAACGCCTCTTTCCCCATCCCCCCCCCCCCTTACCTGCCGCACGCGCCTGTTCGCTCAGCACGGGCATTGCGCAACATGTAAGGCGGTCCTTTTGACCAATTCCAGAAGCATTCTGTAACACGCCCGTCGACGACGCGGTGAACTTCCTTCAAAATCTTTAAACCAGGCGTAAAAAGGTATGTATAAAACTTTACAGGTCGCTCTTTATTATTTAACGCCATTTATTTTTCAAATGCTCGTTTGACTTTATGCATTCTTGAAATCCCAACAACTGTACGTTGGAATCCGAACGCATTATACTCATTTCAGTGGAACATGCAAATACCGTGTTTTCATTAACTATACGTAAGAACTACATTTGCCAATTACTTAAATTATAGTTTTTCATCATCACCTTGTATAGTGAAGCAAATGCATAGGCTATTTTTAACAAATAGAAACATTCGGTTGGCAGTAATTAGGCAGCGTAAATTATGTTTTTTTCCCGCGATTTAACATGTACAGGAAAAAACACAAACCATTCGACCTTCGCAGTCCTCTACTATGATGGTTTTTTGTTTGACAGATTGTATCGCTCGTAGCTGTTCACATCTGGTCCTTGTGATCTACTGCCCTGCAGAGTTTAGAACCCTAATCTAACAGCCTTCATAATTATGTTCTTCAGTAACCAAGTGTAGACCAGACTAGTGTTGTAAACTAAACTAGCAGGGCGGTAATTAACCCGGTCTATCTTGTTTGTAGCGTTTCAGTTTCATTGTGACATTGCTGTCCAAGTAAAGATGGCGGAAATCGCGCACATGATTGACAGCGAGATCTTCATGGCCTTTTCCACCTATGCAACCATAGTAACCCTCAAGATGATGCTGCTGGGTCCCATGACCTCATACTTCCGCTTTAAAAATAAGGTAATAAAAAGTATAAATCCACGTGGATGACCTGCCCCATTTGTTCCATTTGTTTTGCAGTTTTATATTTTAGTATTGCATATTTTTTCTGTGATCAAATATTCCAAGCACTTTATATATCTTTGGTGGCATTTAGTGGCTCCTTTGTGGCGGTTAATACCACAGGTGTTTGCCAATATGGAAGATACTTTTGGGGGGACCACTGAGCAAAGGAAGAAGATGATTAGGGTGGACCCAGATGTTGAGCGTGTGCGAAGGTACAGTGGTCATTTGTTTTCGGGTTTCCATCTTAAGTACGACCCCTCTGTCTTTATGATCACATATTTGCGGCTTCTCGTTGGTGAGTGAACAACGGTGTTCCAGTCAGAGTCTGCATTTTGTGAATTTTCAACATTTTCGTTCTGCTCACAGGTGTCATCAGAACGACCTGGAGAACATCATTCCCTTCGTGGTGGTCGGCCTGCTCTACGCTCTGACCGGACCAGACCTCTCCAGTGCGCTACTGCACTTCCGGCTCTTTGTGGGTTCCCGATGCATCCACACACTGGCCTACGTGATGCCACTGCCCCAGCCCAGCAGGGCCTTGAGCTGGGTGGTGGGCATGATCACCACTTTCTCTATGGCCTACAGGGTCCTCACCACTGCACTCTATCTTTAAATAGCTAATCTGGATACCCAAAGTTGCTCTGTTTAATGTGATAAATGATGATGGCTGACGAATGCTGACCCTGTCAGTAAGGAGGTTCCTTAGCCTTTCAAACACTTTGTGCCTTTCACATAAAGCATTTCTGTAGGCAAGGTTTTTTTTTGTTTACACAAAACTAGTTTATTTGTTTAGCCTGAGTTTGCTTTTTTTTAAATAAACAATAAATGTACGAGTCAGTGCAATAAATTATACATAGCTGTAGAGGGAACGTATTTTTCCGTACAGCCTACGTTTAAGAGTGGGCAAAGACAAATGCACTTGAAAAGCCCCTACAAAAGATCTTGCTCTTAAAATGACATGTTAATAGAAGCGATGTGTCCTTTGTCCACTAGAGGGAGGTGTCTGAAAACCCAAAGTATTGCCAATGATCACGCTACACGTCCACGTCCAGCGCACCGACATACAAAGATCAGATCCTGTGAACTAGAATGTATTTAAGATACTGCTGGAGGGAAGTGCTTACACTGCTCAGCCATCAACCTACGCAAGTGAAGTATATTCAGTACCACTCTGGGCAACAGGAAGACAAGCTCTTCTACCTCACGAGGCCTCTGTAAGTTCTCAGAGACAACTGTATTTGTCCCAAACTGGTTCTGACTGCACAACAGACAGTAAAGCCTTATCCCACTTTGCATCAAGGTGAGGCGTAGCCGATCGTTCCTGGTCTCCTTTCCACGGCCTTCCCTTTGTAGCACATTAAACACTGCCACTTAGCTCCAAGGCCAAGCAGCCTGGCCATGCATACAGTCCACAGGCTGTCGTTCATTTGCTTTGGGTCTATGCCCAGCTCCGGGCCCTGCAATATTTCAGTCAAGCCGAGCGTTTTACAGCCAGGCCAGATGAGGAATGCCTAAGTCCTGCTCTGTGATCAATAGCGAGTGAACCTCCCCCTCGCCCCACACCACTGGCTCAGATCTGGCTCTGCCTGCACCTGTCCCTGAAACGGCAGCCTGATTTTATTTTATTTATTTATTTTTAAATGAACAGTCTTGGAAACTTTGCAGAACTCATCTTGGGGGGCTGTTGGCTTCAGCACTTGTGTGTATTTTTTGGTCAGGGTGACTCAGGTCAGAGTTGTATCCAGAGGACGGACTGACTGCAGCTCTTGGTGTCTGTCAGAATGTATCTGTGCTATCTGTGCCTGTATTACAGTATGTGTCATATTTCTCAAGATCGGCCCAATGCCTTATTGTTGGGCATATTAACTGTACAGGGGCTTAATTAGGCACAACTTCAAAGTAGCTTTACCAGAGATTTATATCACATGGTAGCTCAGTGGGTCCTGAAAAATGAATGAATGCTTAGCAGGGATGCGACTTATGGCTGACACGCCGCATTACAGATCAATGTGCGCCCGAACCTCGCTGTTTCGCTACCTTCTGCGTGCGACGCTGTGGACGCGCGGGAGGCGAGGGCGGCTCAGTGGCCGAGGGGTCAGAGGTCATGTGCCATGGGTGGCGCTACATGCAGCTCAGGTGAATGTGGGGTAAAAGGCCCCAGGCTCAAGAGAGGACACACACACACACACACACACACACACATCGTTTTCAGTGAGTGACGTGATAGCAGCAGTTTCCTCTGACAATGAGAAAGAGAGAGAAGACAGACCATAATGTAATGACCACATAATGAAGAGTAATTGCTTCCTTCTACAGCTGCATCTTTTACGTCACTAACAGCATCAGGACAAGTTGCTCATGTGCGTACTTTATGGACCTTTTGATATTCATCATATTACTCCATTAATTATGCAGCTGGAAGTGTAAAGGTTTGATGTGATGTTCCCTTGTAAGCAGAAATGTTTACCCACTGTTAAGAACCAGGCATATACACTGCTTTAGCCATGTAGTGTCTGTAGCCAGAGGCTCTCAATCCATAGCTGGCTGTACTCTCATCAATGTGAAAAGATAACCTCTTGTCCCCTTGATGCTATGTGACGTATAAAGCTAGTACAGTGCTGGGCTACTGGCAGTATTGAGACCGCTGTGTGGACCGACAGAATGGGCTGAATACATATACATCTAGAGAGAGGTGCACTCACAGTTTCATTGTAGTATAGTGACAAGACATTTGTGTGTAAGCATAAATGCCTTAAAATAAAATCCCTAAATGCACTGGACCGAAGCGCTTTAAGCTGTCCGATCACTGTCCAATCACATCACCGCGTAGCACGTGGAGCGTCATGCAGTAGCTGTTCCAAAGACTGTTCCTCCGCGAGCGGCTCCACGCGCTGGAGCTCAGCTCCTGCAGTGCACGCGCCTTCGGTGGCCGCGTCGCTCCCAGCTCGCCGCGTGCACGCGCAACTCATTCGTTTCAGGTAGGGGGGATCGTAAGTGCTGCTTCGGACGTGCTGTGAAAGCTTGGCTGGGCTCAGCAGATTGCTTATGCTGATCACAGTGATTGGAACGCAGGCGATTACCATAAGCAATTTAAATGTTATTGATTTAACCTCGCGGCTGCAGTAATTGAACACCCCGACCAAACCTCCCCAACCTTTGCTCGCGCTCTCTTTCCCTCCGTACAGATCCTTGCCCCTGTCCCTTCCTCGTGCATGTTGTCTTCGCTGAACTGAAATGCAGTTGCAGGATTAAAGAGCACAGACCACCGGCGGAAAGGTACAGACAAGGACTCGAAGGATCAATCAATAGCCAGTTTGTCATGGCAACAATGGAACGGTTCAATTAACATGCTGGGTCTGGTTAATTTAGCCGCTTAGCGCTGGGCCTCCCCCGCTCCATTCGAAGACGCAAGCGCAGACGGAGCCATGGGACCCCTCCCTCAATTAAAATCCAAACATCCTTATTGTATTTCATCTGGACAGGAATAAAAGACAAAAACACTATTCCATCAGCACCCCTAACCAGATAACTCGTCCCAAATGTAAAAACCTTTGGAGTTAATCACCTTTCTTTAAATCAAAGGTCCAAATTGGCTGATAGTTATAATTTGGCATTCAGATAACGCCTGACTGAGTGCGGTGAGGTCGACAACAGCACAATGCAGGACTAATGGCATTTACCTTCATGAAAGCTCCGTCAAATAAGTTTTGCGGTATCTACGAGATTCCACCTTGCCATTACATGGAGTTATATTTGGTGCTCTGATCAATTAATGAACGGCGAAAGCGGCACGTGGGAGAACACGCTAGCGCATTCTCCATTTTTCACTCACCTTTTTCAGCTCCCGAGGAGAGCGCGCAATTTCTTGTTTTAATATTTTAGCATTCTAACTTAAGCTTCAGACTTCTCTCCAGGTAGCGCACTAGATCATTTTGACATTTCAAAGTACTAAAACCTTTGGAATAAAGTGTTTTTTATTCCGTTCTATTAACATAATTTATGCTTGTCAGGGAGCCCACCTCAGTAGAAGCCAAGTGGGGGTGGTAGGGTAACCATCATATTTCAACCCACCCCCCCACGTGTGTGTGTGTGTGTGTGTGTGTGTATGTATGAGAGATAGAGAGAGCTGTGTTATAGGCTGCAGTGCCTAAGAGTTGGAGTACACATTCAACTTCATTACTTTAACTCTGAAAAATTGACGAAGAAAACAGCAGACTCAAATGAAAGCCAGCCGTCACCGTTTGGGAACCTGTTAACAGAGAACACCAGGACCTGCTGCTGGGCCAGACACACACTCCCAAAGTGCTTCCCTGATGTTCAGATCTGATCAACACCTCATAGTGTGTGAGTTGTTCAGTAGTAACACTTGCACATGTATCTGCACGTGCACAAACATCTGACGCAAAGTTGCAACAAAGGATTCCAGCACTCAGATAATTTACTGTGGCTCCATGTTCTACATTCTTGCCTGTCATTACAGGGGCCAACTGCTGTCAGCAAGCTTTATCCACTTAAACAGCCCAGAGCAAATCTAACAGTATAGAACATTACTGCAGCGTAGCACTAAATGTGTGTGGTAATTTACCTTCACCAAGTCATGTTTAAGACTAGTAGAGTGTCCGGGGAGAATGAGGCACATGTGTGATTTAGTTGACAATATTGTCGTATTGATTGGGCAGAATAGGTTTTTTACGCCAGTGGTTTCTGTGAACATGCCTGGTCCAGTCTGACGTGCCAGAGCTGCTCCTGAAACACTAACATCAGCATGCTTCATGAGCCCGGTGGGCATGTCTGCATCGCACTCCAGCCCTTCAGCTGTAATAAAGCCCTGCAGACAGGCTTGATTTCCCCTCGGCCCCAGACATGACCACTCCATCCACACACGTGCACGCATGTTTGAGTCGCTAGGCATGTTTTGAGACCAAAACTTTTCTCACGTGAACTTACTGTCTTCTACCCCCCCACCCCCTCTGCTCACATGTGATGATGACTTATTGCATAAGTCTCCCATTTTAATATCATCGCAGACTGCCTGCTCGTCTTAGCCGGACGGCGTTTGGCCTGCAGACCCGCCAGTCACCCGCGCTGCGGCTCTCAGAAGGCGAGCCGGAGCCGAGCGCGGTGCCTGCTCAAAGCTCGACGGCCTCCTGAAGGAAAATCAATAACCTGGAGGCAAGCTAATTAACTGCAAATCATTTAACCCTGTCTCAGCAATACATAAAATGTGGCCATTATGAGTAGCAGAGTTAATAATAGATAAATCTGCCTGCTTTTATGAAAGAAATAAAAGTTACCTCCGATAATATAAGGGGTGAGACGGAAGCGGCCGGGACTTCAATCACGCTGGAAATATGGGACAGGAAATACAAAGTCTTTCCATCTCAAAGGTTTGTGTCTGGACAGTGAACAAGTGGACTACCAGACATGAAGCACACCATAATCATGATAACACAGTGGCTTAATGGCATAAACAGGGTCACATGCACCGGTATGAGTTACGTGGGGGGATTTGGACATTTTAAATATATTCAAAGCTACTAAATGAAATTCCTGAAATCTTTAAAGAGTTTTTCTCAGTCAGTGCTGGGACAGTTACGAGTCTCCCAGGGGCAGGTTCAGCTCTGGAGCTTCTATGGGTTGATCTGCTCTTGACGTGACCGACCCCTGAGCTGCAGCAGGTTCAAGCCTCAGTGTGGTCATGGGAGACTGGGGAAGACAGAGAGATGGAGACACAGCCCCAAAAAGTCCAAACAGAGATTTATTTGGTCTGCGTGTTCTGCGCTCTCCCTCACCCTGTGGCACTCGCCGATCAATAATTGAACAGACCGAGGATAATAGCTTCTACACACACACCCGCACACAAACACACACAAACACACACATACACAGCACTGTTTCAGAGAAGGCAGGAACACAGGAGAAACTCATTTGGAGGCGAAAATAAATTCCCGCTCGAATTCCAGACACCGCCTCCCTTTGACGGACGGACAGAGAGCATCTCAGCGGTCTGCACATTAACTCGTGTCCAAAACATGCTTGCATGCCACCGATTCCGCTGCCCGCCCTTCTTTAACACGCACCGACTCACGGCAGCCATATACGCAGAGCTGCCCCGTGCGCGTGGCAGAAGGAGGAGACGGCCCCCGCGGTCCGGCTCCGTAGCCGGGGCAGCACCTTGGCTAATGGTGACTTTAATGGGGGCTTCGCTTTAGCGGCAGTGCAGTAGCATGTGCCCGTGCCAGCTGCGGAAAGTGGGGCTCAAACAATGGCACAATCCCTCCCGGAGATCAACTGGGCGGTGCTGGGGGCGACGAGAGAGGCAGGTGATGAGGGCGGACTGTTAAGTGCGCAGCTTGCGAGAGCATCCCCGAGCTGCGAAAGAGCCCCATTATTTTAGGGTAAAGAGGGGCTGAAATGCGGAGAAGCACTTCCCTGCCGGGAGTTCGACTTAATGCAGTGCAAATGGGTTTGAGTGCACTGTCACCTTTCAGAGTCGATGCCCTGCCTGCCCAGCACGACAGAGCCGGGGCAGTTTGT
This sequence comes from Brachyhypopomus gauderio, assembly GCF_052324685.1. Lineage (NCBI taxonomy): Eukaryota > Metazoa > Chordata > Actinopteri > Gymnotiformes > Hypopomidae > Brachyhypopomus > Brachyhypopomus gauderio. The sequence continues at coordinate 4,521,448 of NC_135215.1, forward strand.
ACCAACGCTACTACTCTGCTGCTGCAGATAGCCAACAACAGCTGCAGGATTTTTGTTTCGACGTTCATGTTTTGTGACTGGCCTTTTCTCTCTCTTTTTCCCCCATTTGAGATGGATAACACAATAAAGTCTAGTTTACAAGATGTGATTAACAGCTAAATAGACAGAGAAATCATTCTGGCGTTAAAGTGTTGGGGGGGGGGGGGGGGGTTGGTTTGAATAGGCAGAACTGTCAGTCATCCCTCATTTGGTGCTGGGGGGGGGGGGAGCTGGAGCCATCATTCATCTGTCCCAATTAGAGAGAGAAAAGAGGAGAGAGGCACCGATGGGTGTTTGGGCCCATGGGTTGGGCCACCCCATGTTAAAAAATGCCCTACTGAGAGCAAGAGTAGGGTCCTAAGATGAGAGAGAAAGAGACAGAAAGAGAGAGAGAGGGGAGAGAGAGAGAGAAAGAGGGAGTGAGAGAAGGGAATAGTTATATTCTGTGTGCTTATTACTTTGCTTCTCACCAACCTTGGCAGTGAGTCCGGGGTGCAGGGCAGGAGATTAATTTTTGACGATGCGATCGATGGAGAGAGATTTTTTTTCACCTCCCTCCCATCTCCCTGACACAGACACATCTAATTTGCTGCTTATCTAATACTTATTGAGTTTTGAGCATTGTTAAATCACACCTTTCAGCTGTTTAATTTCACCCGCCGCACACACTCCCCCTCCCCCTCGAGTGTACACAAGCACTTTATAACCCCCCCTCCCCACACACACACACACACACACACACACTAGAAAGAGAAGCTAGGAAGCTAGGGCACGAGTCACCCATGGGGTGATGAGAATCGTTCTCTTCCTAATACGACCTCCACCTCCTTCTCTAGCTCCCTTTCATGGCTGAGGTGCCTCTTATGAAATGCTGATGTGGTTCGCCCCTCCCGTCCTGCGGATTCTTCCCTCTCTCTTTCTCGCCCTCCCTTCCGTCTCTCCCTCAGGTCTTTCTTCTCCCTCTCTTCCCTGTGGCAATAGATCAGATTTCCTCTGGGGAAATCAGTACTTGGCATCATTACCATCTCCAACACTTTTATCTACCGGGCCTTGTTTCCAGCCCTCATCACTTGATTAAGTTTAGGGAGGAGAGCATAGGAAAGAGAGAGGGAGAAAGACAGAGAAGGAAAGAGAGATGAGGGAAAGAGAGATGAGAAATAGTAAGAGAGATGAGAAAGAGATAAGAAAGAAATGAGAAAGAGAGAGACTTAAGAAGAAGTAACTTGAAGGAGCTATTTTAATTGAGTGCAGTCAGGGTAGCAGGGCACTGTTTATTTATTAATTAATTAACTTAGCACCTGTTCTTAAACTTTTCAGACACACACACACACACACACACACACACATTTTTGTGTGGTCAAACAATATCCTCAGTGATGGCAAAAGCACTTGTATTGTAGATGGGATTAGGCCTAGCAGACCTTCATGCTCTTTCGTCTTATTAGCAATGCTAATGCGTGCTGAGGCTTGCTGATCTGGCATATGTCATTTGTTCCAAATGCTGCCATTTAGATCATACTGAACCCAAAGCAGTAAAATAGTGAAAATAGTGAAGTGAAATAGTTTTGAGTGTGGAAGGAATGATTTGGCATTGTTGGGATACTTTGTTCACACAATGACTGCAAGGGTCTTGGATGTCCCGATAATCAATAAATCCTATGCTTATTTGTTCATTTTACAGAAGAAAATTTGCATAATTTATTAACATAAAAAAACTACATTAGAATTAAATAACATTAGAATCGTCTTGCACTGGCTTGGAAGAAAGAGCTGCTCATTTTTGTAAGATTTGCTTGGAGGCTGAGTGACACACACACACACACACACGCACACACACACACTCATGTGCATGCGCGCTCACACACACACACGCACATGCACACACACACACATTCCATCCCACGTATCTGACCCGTAGCTGTTTGGTTCAAAATGCACAGCATGCACGTGGGCGTGCTTCACCAGGAGCGCACAGGGCACCATTCGAAGTGGAGAAAAGACATCTTTCTTTGCCACTACTAATATAAACATATCTAACTTACAAATAAGCAAACAAATAATCAGCAACACAGGACACACAGCAACTTCCTTCATTCTGTCGAATACGAACACCACATATGAGAGACAAGTGAAGTGATGCTCTCGTCATAGCGTTGTCAATATCGGAGAACGCACCTTTTCTTTTAACACAGACCCCCTAATTCTGCCCTTTTCTTAAGGGATACGTGAGGTCGATCAGGATGACCCCACTGTCTTCTCATGATGTCCAAGACCCCCTTGTGCCAGGAAGTGGCCTCCTGTGGAGCCTCTAAGCCCGGTTTGGTTAAGACACGCCCAGTCGGGTGCTGGCTGGCTCCAGGTTCCCTGAGCGGGTCAGGCTCTGAGAGAGGTCAGCTGCTTCTGCATGTCAGCTCGCTGTTTGTGGAGTCAACTCAACTTACGGAGCTGGAGCCGCTGGATTCGTACACGCCGGCTGATCCTATAGGCACTTGGGCCACGCTCAGGTACAAACATAACCTTCAGCTGTTGTTGTGTACACAAGCCCACCCCCCCCACCTCCCGCCCCATCCCCCTGGCAAATAAGACCATAAAAGCCAGAGTCCAATTACCCACCTGAAAATAAAGCCCTTATCCACTGGAGGATACAGCCTGACATACTGCTACCGCTTCAAGCATGCACTCAAGGCCATAGGTGTACAATAGGCTATACTGTGTGCTAATGCCTAGTAGATCCATGCTCTGCCTGCCTCGTTCATCACCTCTTTTTGGTGTTTGCTGCTAAGATAACGAGCCCATCATCTTCCAATAGGCCTCGGAGGAGAGTGCACGTGTCTGCGGCGGGAGGGGATCGGATAGGGAGCGTGTCAGCCTGGACTCCGCTCCAGCACTTTCTCCTCGGGTCCGTTAGGGAAGGCAGTTTCGCTCGATTACTCGCACGTCCGTGTTTGGGAAGAATTTAGATTTGCCTGGATATTTCAGTCCGGCTAAATAAAGACGTTTTAAGTCGCACGCTGCCCTCGGCCGGCCGCAAACGGGAGCCGTTCAAAAATGAACTTGCGTCGCGTTGTATCTCCTCTTTGACGGATTCTGGGAAGGTTATTTTCTGCCGTTTTGTGGCTCCAGCACCCCCTGCTGAATACAATCATCTCTCCAATTTGAGATTAGACTACATGGAAACACTGCAAGATAAACAAACAGGATTGCCGCAAGGACTGGTGGGTTTCTAGCTGTGAGACTGACAATCACAGTGTGTTCAACAGGACACCAAAACCAGCCACACGGTGCTGAGAGATGACTTGCAGTAGTAGTCTAATTACAACAGCTGTGCAGTTCCACAAAGCACATCCTGCCTCCTCTGGACATGTATATGATCAAAATATAGCACTACGCAGGCTGTTATTTTTTAGGTGTGTGTGTGAGACACACAGAAATAAACAGAGAGAGAGAGCCAGTGAGAGAGAGAGAGAGAGAGAGAGAGAGATTGGAGTTGTTGTTTTGGCATGTACATTCCTGTGTCATTGCCTGCTGGTCCAAGCCTTGTGCATCTGGTATAGGTTAGTGTGCCACATCAAAGGAGAACTTCAGAGAGGAGCTGCCCTCTGAATCTCCCCCATCCCATCTCCCTCAGCCATTTGCCCCATGCTCCACTATCCAGAGCACATTCCCGATAATGGCAGGCAGCCTTTGCAGATTGCTCACAGCCGATAACACATTGTGCATTTTTAACATGACACATCAGTGTACCGCGCCTCATGGAAGAAATTGCTAGTGGCATTTGAGTGTGTTTTAGGTGAAATTCCTATCATTCCTCCCGACTTACGGTTTCTTATGTGAGCCACTTATGTGAATCTGCTGAGTTAAGGCCGGGTTGAAAAATGGAACAGGACATTGGTGAGAATCTGTGTGCGTGTATGTATGAAACCAGGTGCATAACTGGCGTGTCAATCATCTTGAGTGACTTGATAGCTGCTGAATTTCTGAAATGCTTTTGTCTTGTGCTCTGCGCGGGGTTTTGCTGAATTTAAGGTCAGGATAATGCCTGGTGCTGTGAAAAAGCCCTAGTAATCATGCCCCTGCAAAAGACCATTCAAATGACCAATCTCTTATGAGAAACATTCAAAAACGCCGGGCTCTGATTCCAGCCAGTGCTTGATATGGAGAGATCCGCATTCCTGCTTCACTTCCAACGACTGACAGGGTCTCAAGGAAACCACATCATTCACTCCCAATCAATATCAGTTTTATTAAAACAAGCATGTCACTGTTTATTGGCAATACCAGTCAATGATCCCTGAGTCTGCAATAGCACACCGACCACTGCACATTGTTATTGGCGGCTGACTAATGTATCTGAAGGCTGTTTTTGCTGCGGGGTAGAACACACATGCACACAAACACACACGCGCGTGCACACACACAAAGTGGACCAAAAACACTCAAGTCTATTATCGCTGCAATAAAGAGATAATGATCCAACAGCGGGAATACATTTGCCAGGGCACCCATCTCTACAAAAGGGGCCGAAGGATAAGGAGTCATTAAGGCGGTGTTATCTGGTCCAGATAGCATTGGCATGTCTGCGTAGATCATTATTTTCGCCCCTGGAGCCGTTTGCCAAACGAGGAGCAGCGTGGCTAGCGGAGCCGCGCGGCCCAAGCGCAGACTCGGGGGTCGGCCGCCGCACGGGGATGAAGCCGCTAACGATACATGGCCTGGCAGCTAACACTTTTTTCTAAATGGTCCTAATGACTATTTTGTGGAGGAGACGCAGCTCTTTCCCCCTCTCTCCGTCTTCTGCACTGCTCCGCTGGCTCTATATTGCTGAGGGGGTCAAAACTAAGTGTTCATATTATATATATATACACACACACACACACACACACACACACACACTTTCCCTTCTTTCGTTTTTCTGTCAGGACTTCAACAAACGCCCAGGTGAGTAGCGAGGGTCTGATCCAATAACAGCGGTGTGTTAAATAAGACACCGTGCACTCCTGTCTCTCCGCCTGATCTAGAGGAGCTGGGGGTTCTGCTCCCTCTCTAAGGACAAAGAGCTGATGTAACGCCCCTTTATTCACAGCCATGTTGAAGTTACAAGGTGAGATGCACCAAATGCGCTGCAGACGTCTGGAACTTTCTTTCCCAGTACAGCAGCAGCTCCGAGTCTCCGCACCACAGGCAGCTGGCAGGGGCACGTGGTGTGTTAGCAGTGTCTCAGACTAACGCCGAGATGTACGAACACTCTGGCAATAAACACTTAACAAAGGTTTGGGCCCCAGTGCACCATAAATGCAGCATTAGGAGGTTTTTAGGTTAAAGAGTTTGTGAAAAACACAAGGTACATCAATACTTACTGCAATGCGGTAACCCGGTACCCTGGGTTAATGACAGTCGACACAAATTGCTGCAAAAACTTGTGTGAAACAGGAAACATTCAAAGTAGGACTCTTCGGTTCAGCAATGCATTGATTTATTGAGGTGTACGATGAAAAAACAATGGCGCTTTTTCTCGTCTCCCTGCTCTTCCAGGCTTCATGCAGTTCTGGAGCAGTCTACGTCTCTATTGAGACACTTAACATCTCGAGTCTAATCAAAGACATTTTTCCCTCTGTGTTTCAGGCTAAAGAAATTCAATTAGTTTAATTGGTCTACTTATTATGGGCTGTTATGTGATGAGTGTGCTGCTATTGTCAAACTTCACAGGCTACATTCAACTGCCTCCCTAATTAGAGGACGAACTTTAATCTCTGTGTTTTACTTGTACAGTAAAGAGTATCACAGCTCGCCTGGCTTCACTTGTAAATGAAACTACAAAAGGCTTTAAATGGCTTGAGTGTGGGCCTCTGTCGGAACCTGTAGAGCTTACAGAGCTTTAGTAAGAAATCAGCTTTCAGCCATTTTAAGGTGTTGCCATTTTCTTCCCACACAATACATTAAAAGCCCTCCGCATTTCAACCGAAGGCGATTACCGCCACTCCTCTATTCAGCTGATCCCCCTAAATGCACTCTACTGCTGACAGATTCCCTGCCCGATCCGTTTCTCCCTCCATACCCCTTGCTTTTCAGAAGGGGGGGGGGGGGGGGGGGTGGAGGGAAAATAGAGAGGGTGGCGATTTTTGAGGTGCAATGACAACAAAATGGCTGACGAAAACGATTGCACTTACGATCAATCACGGAGCGGAGAGCGCGGCACGGTCCGGCGGCTAGGCTAATGGAGTGGCGGCCGGAGGGGCCTCCGCACGCTCCTCTACCTCACCACTCGCACTCCTGAGTGTGGCACTTAACCCAAATTGCTTCAGTAAACACCCGGCGCTGTGAGTGGGCGTAAGGCTTACAGGGAAAACCGGACTGTTGTCTCACCCCCGGCAAGGACGCGTCGTCGGATCGGAGGCTAGAGATCGCGTGAAGAAAAGACCACCAGCACACGACGCTAACACAATAAAACTGTATTACGTTTGTGCTTAAAATGATTACAATACAGTATATACACATGTCCTAAAAATAAACATCTCATGCTGAGTGACACATCAAAAGAAAATCATTGTACAATAGCAAGCAAAAATGAATACGTCGTCTTTTACCCCCACCCCACCCCCTCGCCCCAAATATATACAATCACCATTTACAAACATTTTGTGTTTTGTCTGGGCTTTGCCCTCGGTTTTAAAAGGTAACTGAAGCATGTCAGAGGGAGGCTGCTTAAACATGGCACAGTAGCTAGTAACCACGAGCCGACAGCCAATCACCTGGCTGAGGCAAAAAGCCCCTGGAGACAGAAATCTGTATGTTATGCCAACACCCTACTGGCTTATGTGACCCAACCTGATCTTCAGATTATCACAGGTGTTGGCCCAGGGCTTGACCAGTGTGCAGGCCCAGAAACCGGAGAGTTCAGGGTATGAAGCCCAGCAACCAGATAGTGATTTAATTCAAGTATAAACATGACAAGGACAAAGCCTCGGTACGATGCGCAATGACAAAAGGAAAAAGAAAAAAAAAAAACGAACTAATAAATACAGTGTACAAAAGAAGTAAATCAGACCCCGCCCCACCCCAGCTCACTTGTGCCAAATTCCCCCAGAGTCCCAAAAATGATTTAGTGCATGTCCCTTCCCCAACACTGCCTCCACGAGGACAGTCACCTCTGGAGGCTGCATTTTAGTTACAAAGCACACTTTTTTTCTGCAGGACATGGATTATCTTACTAATAAAGCTGCGTCACTGAGTGTAGCCATCCCGGGCAGGTCTGCAGAACCCATGAGTCAAGTCAGAGAGAAAGGTGGGGAGTGGCCTGATGCACGGGGCTAGGGATGACTGCCTATCACACTCGGGGATTTTTTTTCTCTCTCTCACACAGGGAAAAGAGAAGTGTAATAGAAAAGAGAAATAAGGAAAGCCACTCAACCTGAGATCTTATGTTGACACAGCTCCCTCGTTCCTGGCTGCCGGGACCACACTCACACCTTTTCACCAATCAGTGTCCTGATTGTTTTCTCTTACTTTTGTTTTTTTTTTGTGGTCCTCAGCCTGTAAAGGGAGTGAAATGGGGGTCAGTGTGATTTGAGAGGGGTCTTGGAGAGGGCCTTGGCTGCGTTTTGCAGGGTTGGATGTGTGTGTGTGTGTGTGTATATGTGTGCATAAGAGAGAGAGAGAGAGAGAGAGAGAGAGAGAGAGAGAGAGAGAGAGAGAGAGAGAGAGAGAGAGAGAGAGAGAGAGAGAGAGAGAGAGAGAGAGAGAGTGTGTGTGTGTGTGTGTGTGTGTGTGTGTCGTGTGTGGCTGAGCTGTCAGGCCTTGGAGTCAAATGTCTCTTTAAGGCCATGGGTTCTTGGGGTGGCAGGGGAGGCAGGGTCATTTCAAAAGAGCCACAGCAATGTCCAAGAACACAGTCACTTTGCTCTTAGGGGGACGTGTGAAAACTCCCTTCCCACTCACAAAACGTCTCTATGGCTATTCTGTACAGCAGTGCCCCAGAAGTGGGCATTTCATAAGTACATTATCAAGGACAGGGGCTGGAGAGAAGGTTAGTGCTTTTGCTGTCTGATTGTATGTCCCCTCTCAGGTCCTCTCTCAGCTCTCTTCCCCACGTGTGGAGGGGTCGCGCGGGGGTCAGCGGACCTGCGGGGCGTAGCCTTCCTTCATCAGGCCCTCCTCGTAGTCCGTCTGGCACAAGATCATGTTGTTTTTCAGGAAGAATTTGTCTCCCACACAAAACCTGAGAAAGTAGCATAAGACAGGGAGAAGGAACGAGGGAGACAGAGTTGGGGTGAGAGAGAGAGAGAGAGAGAGAGAGAGAGAGAGAGAGAGAGAGAGAGAGGTTTATTTCATGTGAGTCACAGACAGGATCATCATTAGTGATCGGTGGTGGGCTTCCCACGGCACGGTGAATGAGGCTTGCTCTGAAGCTGAGGGAGTGGGGCTATGGGAGCTCGCCGATGAGCACTAACCCACCTCCTCACTGCTGTGTGAGGAGAACTTGACCTGTGGAAAGGCGACCTATGCGTGCGTGCGTGTGTGCGTGCGCAGCGTGTATTGCTGGAATGCCTCAACAGCATGGAGCTGCAGTAGCTACATAAATAAGGCTCCATAGCCTGCCCTGGTCTTCCCCTGTCCACCAGGCCAATATCTCACTCGACCTTTTAGAGAGGAGATTATGCTGGCCAAGAGAGAGAGGGAAGGGTGGGGAGATGTGTCCGTGTGTGTGTGTGTGTGTGTGTGTGTGTGTGTGGGGGGGGGGGGGGGGGGGGGGGGGGGGGGGGGGACGAGAGAGTTAGAATACAGAGTATAAAAGAAAGAATGCATGTAAGCGAATGACAGGTAAGCAGTGAGAGCGAGGAGGGAGAGATGAGGAAGAAAGGAGTGGATGGAGAGAAAGAGGAAGATGGGAGAGGGAGTGAGAGATGGAGCACTCTTCTGCACACTGAACGGTCCTAAGGGCCGCTTATCTTGCTCACAGCGAGAGCTCGACAAGGTCGGACTACGAGGGCGCGCTTCTGTTTACCAGACCCCCCCCACCCCCAACCCCCAATCCCCGGGCGCTCCTCTCTCACTTGGTACGTCTATATACCTGAGACTCCCCCATTGCTACTCTAACGGGAAGATTAAAAGCCAGGCTCATTCTGCGCTCGAGGCTCCACCAGGAGCACAAACAGTGCAGTATGCTTGAATCCCCCCGTGTGCCCATTTGCTTCCAATTCCGAGCCCTTACGCGCAGTTTGTTCGGCACGCTGCATTGTTTCGGGGGATAGAAAGATCAAGTAAGTGGGGATATGTTAACCTTTCCATCTTCCTGGCCCCTCACAAGCAGTCGAGGCAGACCAGAATAAACGGCACCTAATCTCACCCCCACCTCTCTCCCACCCCCCCACCGAAACTTTTGAGAACTTTTCCGTGAGTCACAGGTGACAATGATGGGCGGCAGCTGAAGCCATTAGGTGGGATCAAGTATCAACAAGTAATATCCATTCATCCTGCTTGTTGACATGGTGATTAACACAAGGCAGAGTTGGGCTTAATGTAATGGTGTCGTTGGCTCCAATAAAAATGTCCTGTTTAAATGACACATTCTTCCTGGGAATCCATTAGTGTCCGTCTTCTCTGACAGTCTGGCCTTCTCCTCCTCCCTGCACCTCCATCCCTCTCTCCCTCTTTCTTTCTCTCTCTCTGCTAATAGGATCCTTCTGTGTTTATTTAAAGCCCGTGTTTTCTGCTGCCTCTAAGGCTCGTCACCGCCCCGTTTCGTAGCGCCAAATTGTTTCTGCTTGGTGAAATGTCAACAGCGCTTGTGACATCTGTGCACCAATTATGACGAGGATATTGCAGGCAGCCCATCAGAGGCAGCAGTAATAAATGCCCTTGTGTTTGCCCTGTCTCGCGGCTCCTGCAGTCATTACAGATCACCACGTTCCAAGAACTGGCATTACCTTCGGCTTCAGTGGCGGCTGGCCTTCCTCACGCAGTTCAACTGCCTTAATTGGCTTTAAGTAGTTGTAGTTTTCAGAAATAACATGCAAGTTTGGTGTAGAGCTTTTACCGCCAGCATAGACCGATGGAATTCTCTTTTAAGATTCATTCATTTGCTCTCTCTTTCCCTTCTGCTTCCTTCTCTATACAGTCGTATCCCCCCCCCCCCCCCCCCCCACCCCCCCGTCTGACAGTCATGATGAATATGTCTACAGAGACTCATCTAGTTCAAGAGAAGATTCCAAGGCAGAACACTTAATGATGTATTGCTATGTCTGCGATTTGCCTTGGAGGGCCATGTTAACTATAGTGGTAACATCTTCTCGACAAAATAAGAGGCCGCCACTGAATGAGGGACAGTGAGAGCCAGACGGAATATGAGGTAGCTTGAGGGAATAGAACAGGACAGAATAGAATAGAACAGAATCAAATAGAATCAGCAGTTTTATGCAAGTCATTATTTGTAACCTCACAGCCACAGTGATCTATCGCAGGGAGGACACAGTCACTTAGGGACCACAGCCCAGCGAGTTGTCCTGAAGAAGAAAAGATCTCCAGCAATGTATGGCCAAGTTTGGCTTCGCCTATCTCGCCATTCTGACCCACGGAAGTGACGTCCTCGATCCTGGACCTCAGGCCGCGGGCCCCTGCGGCTATCCCCTGGGAGCCCCGCGTCAGCAGGCAGGCTCATCAGCCCGAGCTGGGCCGTGTGTTGTGGCTTGATGAGGCCCGGGTGGACCGACAAGCTCATCGATTAGCTGCTCGACCAGTGCTGATCTGTGGCTAACGGCTAGCTAGTATCTGCCAACCTTTAGCACACATGCTCGGACACGGACACACACGCACACACGCACAGCTATGACGGGCTGTTCTCATTAACTAAGCTAATGAAATAACACAAAGGCGATGAGACGGAGTCAAGGTGAATAAGTAAAACCAGGCTTCAGAAAATGAAAATTCACATACAGGTGTGTGATCTTCCATGGCCAACGCTGACAACGAATGATAATCTCCTTGTGCTGGGAGACACATAAATCATACCTGAAAATGTGCTATTTCGTGTGACTGACAATCACATTTTGTCCATCTAGCACCAGGGAGATGGATTCAGTGGAAGCTGAGGTTTTAGCCTGCCTCTTTATTAAAATCTCTCTAAATGGTATCCACTCCATTCCTGAGTATAACAGCCAGTCTGGTCCAGTACAGGCGGAAATCTGGCTAATCGCTGGAGGTATGTAACACTCTCTCCTCTCAGCTCTGCCTCTGTGTGGGCTGCAGTGACTAATAAAGCAGCTTCACAGGGGATGATGACTGTGTTGACGCTGAGAGGGAGATGGGGGGGGGAGCTCTGGTGTGTATATAAGCTTGATTGTGGCCATTTAACCACACAACACCAATGTTGGGCCTCTCTTGACCCTCCAGGGAGAGAATAATTACATGCTGTGACCCTACTAACCTCCAATAGTCCGTTCTGTGTATCAGAACCTGGCAATGAGAACAAGACGGCCATTTTGTTGATGGATTGTGTGTTTCTATCTTAACAGACACACATAAGGGTTAGGATTTTCCACTGTTATTTTAAACAGTATAATGAGGTAGCACAGGCATGGAGATGGATGACTGCTTATTTGTAAGGTGAAATTCCAAATTCTTTGTGCCTTTTCATTACTATTTTTGTCTGATTTTCTACCAGTTTTTTTGTAACCAATTCAATCGCTACATCAGCTGGGTTAATGTGTGAATGTGTGAATATGGCCAGTAGCAGTCTGTGACCGCAGACTCTGTCACAAGTGATTCATCGGTGCCCTGCTGTAGCGGTGCCGCGC